>NW_009259600.1:4383604-4431429 GCF_000687185.1 Egretta garzetta | reverse complement strand
GATAGGTAGGTATGAGAGAGATATATTCATGTTTGGATTTGTGCATCAACACACGGAAAGGCTTATCAAGACAAAGGACAGAGGTTATCCCAAAGAATTCACCTTTCCGATAGGTAATGTAACTTCTATTTGAGGCCACACATAGGCACATCCATAACTCCAGTGGACATGCTGACCAATTCATCAATAACATCTAGTTAATTAGTACCTTTAATGGAGTAAGTATTCTTCACTTGACCTCTTGCATCCAACAGATCTGCCTAATTAAATACACTGAAAACTGAAGCTCATTCATTCTGGCTTTTTTATTTAAGGAATATTGTGGTTTTATCTTGAAACAGCAATAAACTTATTAAGACTTTATGCTATCATTGGGATTCATACATGATATAATCCACCATTACACAGCAAGTCTGCTTCCCCTCTTGCCAAAAAATAAGCAAATTATAAAAGCATCAAAGACAGGACAAGGAAAGAATAAAGCTTAAAACTAAAACACACTATGAGAAATGTTTGAATACGTGATTGTGATTTCATTCATTAACTTTGGGCGTTTTTATGGGATTCTTCAGGGTTAGATTCTTCATCAGTATTACTAAAAAGGTGAAAATTGTAAAATTTAATTTTAAAAGAAATTACATACATTCAAAATCATAAATGGCTTATCTATATGGTAACACAGAGCATAGAACTCCACCTACGAAGACACCTGGAAGGGACCACCTTGGTCATCACATCCAGTCTTTATTCCCCAATTGTCTGCTATTATTAAAGTTTTACTGCACAATTTACAACAACAGAGACTAGCAGTGACTGAAAATTTGTCTCTAACAAAGGCAGAATTAGCAAGACTTCCTCTAAGTAGACAAATCTAGCACACAGACAACAAAATTAACACTGCCCAAGATCTGGTTTCCAAGAGAGCACTTCTCAGTTTGAAGACCATGAACTACTTACTGGTTGGGTTTAAAGAAGTACGTGTAGGTAAAGCTTGACCATTTCCTAGCATCCTCTCATATCTCTCTTTTTCTCTGCAGGTGTTCTATACTTAGTGCTTTTGGAAACTATGACATTAATTCAGCTTTTGGGGCAGGAAGGGAGTTTGAGATTTCTTTTGGACATATTTTGGGTTTTTTTTTTTTGTTTGGTTTTTTTTTTTTTTTTTAAAACACAAACAGGTTTACTTTTTTTTTGCCATCTGCAAAGTAAGATTCAGTTAAACATGACAGAGTAATGAAAATCAGTCCTCTAATAGTACACAGGTTTAAATAATCATTAGAAATCCATTAGAGAGCATTAGAAATTTTTTTCTAAGAAAAATGGAATTCTCTGACCTTATGATGAGCCGCATCCAATATAAATTCTGCACGAATACTATTATTTTCTGGACTTCTGTAATCAAACAGTGAATTCGTAAGGTAGGTCATCCCTTTTGCACTCAAATTTTCTCCGCAGTTAAAGAAGTAGGCCTCCTTCATGCGGTAGTAGAAAATAATAAAGCAAGGCAGAAAAAAAACACAGTCAAGTTAACAGAGCAGTTTCAATTCTGTCATAACACACTTATGACGTGATAGCATCCCTCAAGAGCATATTTCATTATGAATGAAGAAAAAATATAATTAAAATAACCTTAGTCAAATAACTCTGAAGTTCCTGTCCATTCCCTCCCCATTTTCAAATTAATAGTAACAACCTGAGACCGTGAATATTATACAACCCATGATACAGAACATAATAGTTCAGTTTGAACAAAAAAATAACCTCCGATCATTGTCACTCTGAATTCTGCCTCATCCTCTTAACTCTACACAATCTGGTCACTATATACTCCATTTCTCCTACTGACCAATGCCTTCCAGATGCTTTATCTATCCTCTTCATAGTAAGCCGTTATTTCAATGTATGACCCACTTTCTACCTTATCACTCTTCTTTATTCATCTAGATTTTTATATGCCTTCTCCATATCCCAAACCCTCTATCCTTCTGAAATCATGCAACTTTTCCATTAAGAGTTACTCTTCCAAAAAGGTTATTTATATGAGATTGAGAATAGATAGTTGTAATAAATAAATAAATAGAAATTAATCTCATACAAAGCTGGAACCTTTATGAAAAACACAGTCCCAACTACAGCAGTACAGAAAGAGAACAGGTAAGGCACTATCAACATCACCACCATGCTCACTAAAGGAGGTATTAAATTCACACACTTAGAGGGTGGCAGAAAAATGAAAAAGAGCAAAAACCCAAGTGTCCCTTATCAACTAACCAACAGGAGACTCATTTGCTCACTCACCCACCCCAGTTCAAAAAAATAACTTCTCATGATTTTATACCTCACAGTCTCATAGCTGCTGCAGACAAGGCTGCCATCCCCCCTCACAGCCTCAACCATGTCTCCCATACCCAACAAGGCCAGCAGAGCATCTTTTACAGTTGGCTCGTGCTTGCCTCCTCAGCCTGTCTTTCTGGAAAAGCCTAGGCCTATCCATTGCACCACACCTCTATAATCCCAACAATGTCACACTCTGCAGCTGTGTAAGGATATCTAATCCTTCTTGTTTTCTGTGCCGCATGCTTTCACACACAAACACTTGAGATGGATGCCAAGCCGTGGTGCTCTCACAAGGGAAGTACAAGAACTTGTCCCACCATACCTGTCATAGTACAGTATATGATCATTTTCCAAATAAGGATATAGTTGACATTAATATACAGTCACTTTATATTTTCTTCCATATTCTTAATTTTTCTTCTTAAAATACTTTCTAACACTTCATAGAGCACAAACGTGAAGCTAACAGGTCTGTTGTTGGCTGCATTATTTCTTTTTATTTAAACACAGGTAATAATTGCTGTTCTCCAGGACTTTAGGGCACTATTCTATCTGCAGTTCAACCAAAAATCCTCATTATTGAATTTCATGCACCACTTCATTAAATATTTTAGGAGTAGTTCATATGGTACCTGATTTTGTCTTATTAAGCAATTCAAGCTTTCCTTCTATTTAAAATATAGAAATTAATACTATTTTACTCCTTCACTTGATACTGTTCTCATCAACCTTACTGAAAAATGAGTCAAAATACTCATTCAATATTTGAGCCACACTTACTATCTTTAGCATACAGTGTTCCCATTTCTTCCCTTCCAGCCTTCTATTGATTTAAGTACTTTCAAAGGTTTTCAACTGCATTTTAATTTGTTATACAAGATCAAAGCATGCAGGCATAAATAACGTTAGGAAGTAGTGGGCCTGTCAGAAAAAAGCCTTATGTTTTGCAGCTTCTCACTCTTAGATACTTGTCTTTCCAACTGTAAAGAATAGACACTGAATTCTATACTCCGGTGACACATTCAAAAAACAAAGTTGGTAACAGCAGCCTTTCTAAATTCTTGCAATCGAATATTTGAATAAATAAATTCACCTTCTATGATGGAGTGACTATATCAGTGGACAAGGGAAGAGCTACGGATGCCGTCTGTCTGGACTTCTGCAAAGCCTTTGACACAGTACCCCACAACATCCTTCCCTCTAAATTGGAGAAATGTGATTTGATGGGTGGACTGTTTGGTGGATAAGGAATTGGTTGGGTGGTCATATCCAGAGGGTAGTGATCAATGGTTCAATGTCCAGATAGAGATCGCTGACAAGTGGTGTCCCTCAGGGGTCCGTACTGGGACCAGTGCTGTTTCACACCTTCCTCAGTGACAGAGACAGTGGGATCAAGTGCACCCTCAGCAAGTTTGCAGACGACACCAACCTGAGTAGTGCAGCTTACACACCTGAGGGACAGGATGCCATCCAGAGGGACCTAGACAAGCTTGAGAAGTGGGCCTGTGCGAACCTCATGAGGTTCAACAAAGGCAAGTACAAGGTCCTGCAGATGGGTCGGGGCAAATCTCGATAACAATACAGTCTGGGGGATGAAGGGCTTGAGAGCAGCCCTGTGGAGAAGGACTTGGTGGTATTGACGGACGAAAAGCTGGACATGAGCCAACAATGTGCGCTCATAGCCCAAGAAGGCCAACCATATCCTGGGCTGCATCAAAAGAAGTGTGGCCAGCAGGTCGAGGGAGGGGATTCTGCCCCTCTTCTCCACTCTGCTGAGACCCCACCTGGAGTACTGCATCCAGCTCTGGGGTCTGCAGTACAAGAAGGACACGGACCTGTTAGAGTGGTCCACACTAAAGGATGGTAGGTTTAGACTAGATATATAGAAAAAAATTTTTTACAATGAGGTTGGTGAAACACTGGAACAGGTCGCCCAGAGAGGTAGTGGATGCCCCATCCCGGGAAACCTTCAGGGTCAGGTTGGACAAGGCTCTGAGCAACCTGATTGAGTTAAAGATATCCCTGCTCACTGCAGGGGGATTGGACTAGATGACCTCTAAAGGTCCTCCCAACCTAAATGATTCTGTGATTCTATGATTATTCTAAAGCATGCCAGAATTACTTATTCAGCAAGTCAACTGATATTTCAATATACTCACTTCATCACTCCTATTCACGTTCTCTTCAAAGTCTTTAATTCCCATAATTCCTTTAAGGCACATAGCTTGGCAACCAACAAAACCTATTTGGCAATCAAAGAAAAGATCACCTTTCATAAGGACCTAGTGAGGAAAAAAAAAAAGTGGTATTTTGAGGAATTCTGCTTCATGAAAAATAGAAAAGATGGGAAAAAGTGAACAGAAATATTTAGGTTTATTTATTTAGAGCTTTAATAAATAGCAAGTCAATCAAACAGTGCACTTAGAAGGGATTACTTTAGAGTCCGATCACTATAGCACTATTAATTTACAGAATTTCTATCCATGTGATTATTACAATAAACACATCCAATATAGCAGAATATCAACAAACAGTAATGAAATAATTTCAAGATATTATTAGTAACTATTTACTACGGTATTTATAATGCATCAAAAACCCGCTGCCAATGGAAAATTACCTCAACTGTGGTTCCTTCTTGTTCCCAGCATATAACTTCTTTGGATTTTACTTTCTGAGGGCTGTAGTAACTACTTTCAGCTTGCATTTCAGTGAGCTATGAAACAATAGGATAAACACCTTATCTAAGTCAATATTAGTATTAAACAGCAGTAATGTCATTAATATATAGAACTGATGAAGACAAATTACATTATGGGCTAAAATTTAGTAACAAGCAGGAAACAGGTGCAGTTAAACAGCTGTAACACATTATCCATATTAGAACTTCTCATATTCAACTTCTGGTCAAAGTAGGCCATAACAGAAAGTTTTAAATCCACTATAGTATTTTTAGTTTGCTTATCTAAAGAGAAACTATGTGAAAAGATGAAACAGATACACAGCTGCGTTATTAACATAATATCAAATTAGCTATAAATTGCTGTGAAACTCCATAAATACATTATTTATTCTTTCAAGCAAATAATTGAACAGCATGATAACATTAAGGGAAGATTTTGATTACAACCATACTCATTTTTTTTCTTGTCAGGGCAATTGAGAGAAACATGCATTTGTATTTCTTGCATGTTTTCGATATAAAGATTTGAAGTGGTAAAACACAAACTCAGGATAAAAAGCATATAACCTGCAACTAAGAAAAAGGAGACAAGATGCACAAAATAATGAAGGTGTTACATTTTGCATTTAAATACTTAAGTTTATATTGAGCAGCTTAAAAAGTTCAAATTCTAATTTTATATATAAATACCCACAAGCTCTCGTTATTTTCAAGAGTGGATACACATGGATGTTGTTTCAAATTAAAATTTTGTGATCCCAATGTCCAAGTAAATTGGATAAAAAAAATCACTGATCACCCTTCAGCTGTGTGCAATTATTGTAGAGGAAAAGCAATTAATTGATTAAAAGCATTCAGACATTACAAGAATCATTTTCACCATTATTAGACAACACTACATTTAATTTGGCATGATTTTTAGCTGGTATGATATCAACTGTTCAGAATGCTAATGCAGAAACTTGACCTTATTTTCTAACCAAAATATGAACCACAAATTAATTCCATACATTCTTTGCGTGCAAGCAGAACAATGAATTCTGTTTTCCTCCTAACTGTCACCATATTAGTATCATACATCACTTCACATTTAAAATTTATAGAATGTAAGATGTTACATTTTAAGTAGTTTTTATCACTTCCTAATATAAAACACATAAGCTTCCCAAAGAAACATGAGGAAAGCCCAATCCAGAAAATCTTGTTCATAAAAGTTGACATTATTTTTAATGAGTTTTCTCACATGAGGAAAGGGCACACAAAATTACTACTGTATGACTAAGCAAAAAAGAAAGAAGATGCTAAGCCATGATAAATGAGAAATTTGAGTTTTGGTTGCTTGTTTGGGTTTTTTAAGTGGTGTCCCAGGGATTTAATTAAAGGAAAAACGGAAGATTTTCCATTGTTTATTCTTACTCTGGTTTTTTTGTTGATTTGGGTTTTGGTTTTGTTTTTTTTTTTTTTAAAGGAAGGCTGAAGCATATTGTCACAAAAGAACATGACTGAATGCCTGTTGATGTTTTTTGTCCTCAAATTTTGCAAAAAATTTGTCAGGAGACTGAAGGCCTAAAACATTAACCTCCCCACAGAATGCCTGCAGCTCCGAAGTCACTCGTCTCATCCCTTCTGACGGTTGCTGAGCAGCTAAATGCTCTGCTATGCCACCAAACAAAAATAGCTAAGAGAAAGTAGCCATGAAGCCACTCAAAATACTCTTGTGCACAAATGACAAGCCAAACAGGCGGAAAAGAGACACGGAGCTGCAGATGGTATTGAGCATATCATCAGGAACATAAAAATTATGAGTGTTATGAAAGTACTGCAGTTCAGCTATAAGGCTCAAAGTCATAAAAAATCAACCTTAGTTATTCTGCTGCTCACAGAAATAGTGTTGGATCCTGTTCTGAAGAGTTATAGCCTTGATTTAATATATGTTTAATTATAAAAGCAAGGGCCACTTTCTATTACAGTTACACACAGAGAATCGCTTGCACATAATTTGGTATGTATAAAGAGTATTTTGCCAATTCAGAACCTTAATTTTTCATTTCTGTCAGTATATCTCAATATCTTATTCAGACTCTCCATATTCCCTTCTGCAAGCTTACAAGAGGAAGAGAGAGAAGCTCAGCAACTATTTTCAGATTTGTTTACAGAAAATACTCAAATCTTTCTCTATATACATAGTTTATAGCTCAGAGTATATGTGTAATTTATCCTTTGTTTCTTTAATTCAATTCCAATCCGTGGAAAATAATTTCGATGTTATCAATTTAAATTCATATTTGCACATATTATAGTTTAAAAAAAAAAAAAAGAAAAGTACTCCTCCAATTCACAAGCTACATGAAGCTAAAGCTTTTTTATAAAGAAGTATATTTATGTAAACATTAGATGGCTGCAATGTGGCAATAAACATTCATAAAAAGTCTTTCAAGCTTTTTCTCCCATCAAAAAATGTTAACCTAAGTAAATCAAGTGGTTTCCCTTTAAAATTAATATGATAATAACTCAAATTCTACCTCAAATAGCAAAACCACCTCACATTGCAACTAACAATACATTATGATGAGAGAGGGACTTTCAACATTCACATTTTTTGTTATTCATTAATGTAATATTCCCTGGCTCGAATCAAACAGTAGACAAGCACTCAGATAATCTTCATACACTTTTTCAACAAGCCAAATAAATCCTACAGGACAAAGAGAAATACTTACCTTAAAAGTCACTGTTGCCTTTGTACAGTAAAACCCAACTGAAATAATAGGATCCTTGAGGGACTGAGATTTCTGCTGATGTAGTGTTGTTCCATCATCAATTCCACTAGAATCATTCTCTTCATCATCATAACTCACAATAGCAGGAACAAAAGACCAAGCCCAAGAAACCCATCCTTGTTGCTGGTCATCATCTTGATGCAAATAAGGATCTTGATTAATATACTGTGCTGGATATTGCATTACTGAGCTTGTTTCATCTTCTGCACCTTTTAAAACAAAAACCAAGTCAAATTTCAAATCAACCACGCTTGAAAATTAATTTATTATACTCAAAATTATAGTATGCAAAATTTATCTAGGACAGTATTCCACGTATCATTCACTGACATTTGGTTTATCTACACTCAATAAAGCTGGTATCCCAGCTGCAAGTCAAAAAAACAAACATTGGTCTTCTGCAGAAAAATTCAAGATAGCATACAGAACAAAACAAGGATTTCCCCAGAGATACTAGTTTAAGATTCATGATCCAAATGGGTAACACTGTGCATGTACAAACAGCACAATTAGCTTAGCTGATCTGGCTTCGTCACCACTCTTATGGGATTCCAGAGGGGTATTAACTGCTTCAGAGTTACCATAGGTAGCACAGGATGCAGAACTGTTCCCACAGGGGAACAATATTGCATATATTATTTACCCAAGAATGGGAATAGGCATATTCCATTTCTGTTTACTTCTTTTTAAACTCAGAAGACCCACTCTTACAAGTTGTGGAGCTTTTAGTCTTTAGTCTTTTATTATTTATACACTTGCACGATGAGAGAAAGCATAAGAAAAAGCACTCATGAGAATTCTCTGCACATGCTTGGAGGCGAGGACACCTCCTCCCACAAGGGCAATGCAAGCTTCCTTCCTGCTTTCTTTACAAAACAGTGTCAGAGATCAGATTTCATCCAAATGTAAATCTTGAAATGCAGGAAATACAGAAGAGGTGCACATAAAGTCCTGGAAATGGCCAAGAGGCAGAGCTGCCAGGTGTAGAAGGAAAAAGAATCAATATGGAGCATGACTGTAGTAGTTTAGCCTAGACTGTTGTTGGCAAGCACAGAACAAGCGGTGGAAGGTTTGCCAAAAGAGAAAAAAATTTGGAAGTGTAGGACCTGGGTCATGCATAACATTTGGTCTACAGAGCTACAAAATTCAGCCATCATTTAGCATACCTCTTTGCTGCAGTATGTGTAGTCACAGAGACAACAGTAAAAGATGCCAAATAATAGTTTGGTATATAATATTTATTAATATTTTGGAAGCCATTAAAATAAGACAGAACAGCAGCTAGACTAAAATGGTGATATCTATAAACTGTGAGACAGAAGACAGAAAAAGAGGAAGATACACCTATCTTCTATCACTAAATTAAAACTACGGCAACCATTATGTAGTCAACAGTCAAACTTGGGAACAAATGCACGTCAGCCCAGTAAGCAACCCACAACATCCTCTGAACACATCAAAGCATAAATATAATGTAAATTCCTTTATAACAAGTAATGCATGAAAGGGCATATGTACTTTGGAAACACAAAGCTTCTTCGGTTTTAACTAACTATGCTAACCACTGCATCAACCGCAAACATACAGGATAGTGAAATATAACGATAAAACCTCTATGTTTTACATACATAAGTTTGTGAACAGACAAAATGCTCCTGCTCATTAGGTTTCTAAATCCACTCTTGCTAGCTACCCATAGCTGAGATCACACTGAAACAATCTTGCTTCATATTGTAGGGCAGTGATTCCAGTTAAAAAAAGTACATTTTATATAAGTTACAAGATTGCAGTGTGACTCCATCTCACTGTTTCCCTGTTCAAATCAAGTTTGATCTTCAGAAACTCGCTATCCTTTCTTTTAAAGGATTTGAGATACTTATCCCCAAGAATCTGGAAACTTCTCTCTCTCACCTTAAGTCTGGAACTAACCCAGTAGAAAATTACTCTCTCTCTATGTATTTGTTTTTCTGCCTGTGTTAGTTTTCAGCCAGGTAAGGCTGATCCAGCTTAGCCTGTGGCTACATAAACACAAGTGCTGGCACTAGGGGAAGAGGGAGGGAATGCATCACCATCCCTGCTGGCAATAGCATAAGTTTTCATCTGGTTGAATCAACCATGAAACTGCACAAATGAAACTTAGTAAGTACTTCAAGAAAACAGCTGTGGATGTTCATTCTCGTATCACTAAATAATGTAGACATTAGAACTCATTTCCTCATCCACATTTTACCTGCTATAAGCTAAAGAAGCTACTGCAAACTCATAGCTAGGAAGAAGACATTATCATTAATTATGAATACAAAACTTATGGAATAAGACATGTTAAAAAAATACATATACATTTGCAAAGAACAAGAGTTTTCTGACTGATAACAACAGTTTTTGTACTAGCCTTAAGAATCCGACAGCCCTTAAGTTTCTCCTTGCAACATGAACTGTCCTTGGAAAATCTCAAATGTATGAATGAATATAAACAAACATATACACGCTCAGAGTAATAAATATTTTCTGTATGACTTGACTTTGTATGTATTTATTGTATAAGGAATGCACATAAATTACTAACATACAGAAAAATACCCAAGTTCAATGTTTATAACAGTTCTCCCAAATATATTTATACTATTCAGTGGCTGTGTTGCCAAACTGAATTTTATTTGAAAGATGATGTGCATTTTGGATCTATACCATAGAAATAAAATAAATTGACTGCCACAAAACAACTGATAATATTTACTGTGCTAGTAGCTTACATTTTTGATGTTTAACTATTTTTATTTCACCATACATATTAAAAAATAGTGGCTCATGATCTATTACACAAGCATCACACCAGCACAGCAGTATCAGTGAAGGAGATCACACATAACTGGAAATGATACCAACACCAGAAGAAACTAAAAATCCTATGTACCATACTCTACTCTGAAAAGTGTTCTGCATCTCCTTTTAAAAGCAAATGTACCCCCAACACTTCCTTGTTGAAAATCTGATGCCATCATAACTGTAGCATGAATACAATATTACAACAAAGTTGGACACCCAAGTGACAGTACTTTTACACATTTAAGAGGCATCACACTTACTTTGTAGAAGAGAACCCACTACAGTGATTCAGGTAGCTAGGAATCAGTACTGCAAAACAGTAAGACTTAAAGGTTTCTTCTTATTTCTGCATCGAGAATATCATCTACCTTAAACTCCATCCTCTGGATCCTACTAGGCCAGAATACGCCCACACCTTACAGACAAAGGTAAATCAAGGGAAGAAATCATAACTCCCTTCTACTGCAGAGTTGCATGAACCACTGGATATGGAATGTGACTGTAACATACAAAAGCTTCAGATTCAACTCTAGAGAACCTGCTTTTTCATGGTATGTACCTTCATCTGTTAAACAAACTTCCCCAAGCTTTTACTCCTAGTCTACGTGTCTTGTCTTACTGTAAATTGAAACTACCCTAGCGAAGAACTAACGGATAACGAAAGAGAGAGAATGAATCACCTTCCAAATTTTTTATGAAAATTGCAAATAGAGAATGATGCCACAACAATTCTGAAGTGCTGAAATAACACCAATAATTATTCTGCCGTGCTCCCCATGACATTACTTGGGGTTGTTAATCAATGATTTTTAAATTCCAGTTATTTAAACAATACCTCAACCTCAATAAAATTAGGAGCAGATCTATGAGTTAGTTAAGGGTGAGCTACCAAACAAGTGGCAGTGATTTTAAAACACCAGAACCTGGACAAGAGGTAGGATAGCTATTTTCTATTTTAATGGCAAAGGAGACTAAATAATGTAATATATCACAAAAAAAGGGCAAGTGCCTCTGTGTTCAGGTACAAATCATGGAGTGGCTGATACGCTGGAAGGCTGCGCTGCCATTCAGCGGGACCTGGACAGGCTGGAGAGTTGGACAGAGAGGAACATGATGAAGTTCAACAAGGGCAAGTGTTGAGTACTGCACCTGGGGAGGTTGAACCCCATGCACCAGTACAGGCTGGGGGCTGACCTGCTGGAAAGCAGCTCTGCCGAGAGGGACCTAGAAGTCCTGGTGGAGGATAAGCCGGCTTGACCATGGGCCAGCACGGCGCTCTTGTTGCCAAGAAGGCCAATGGTATCCTGGGGCGCATTAAGAGGAGTGTGGCCAGCAGATCGAGGGAGGTTATCCTCCCCCTCTACTCTGCCCTGGTGAGACCCCATCTGGAGCACTAGGTCCAGTTCTGGGCTCCCCAGTTCAAGAAAGATGAGGAACTCCTACAGAGTTCAGAGGAGAGCAACTAGGATGATAAAGGGACTGGAGCACCTCCCCTACGAGGAAAGGCTGAGAGAGTTGGGCTTGTTCAGCCTGAAGAAGAGAAGACTGAGAGGGGACCTTATCAACACATACGAATATCTTAAGGGTGGAAGTCACGAGGATGGAGCCAGACTCTTTGCAGTGGTGTCCAGCGACAGGACAAGGGGCAATGAGCACAAACTGAAACACAAGAGGTTTCAGTTGAATATGAGGAAAAACTTCTTTACTCTGAGGGTGATGGAGCCCTGGAACGGGCTGCCCAGGGGGGTTGTGGAGTCTCCTTCTCTGAAGATATTCAAAGCCCGCCTGGACGAAGTCCGGTGTGACATGCTCTAGGAGAATCTGCTTTAGCAGGGGGGTTGGACTAGATGATCTCCCGAGGTCCCTTCCAACCCTTGCGATTTTGTGATATGTAAGTGCAAATACTCAACAGGGAGAGGAAGGCGTTAGTCGTCTGCCAATGCCAATACAGAAGTGTTTTTGTTTCATATCCCACATACAAGTTCAAGCAGATTAATTGGAAATGCACTTTGCTCACTGGAAGCATTAAAACACCTGCTTGCATTCTGCCACCTACATTAAGCCACCTTCAAAATCAGCAGCAGAAAAACTGGCCTAATATTTAAGTTTTTATCTAGTAAGCAAAAACCAAAAGGTCAGCCAGTGACTCGTGCCTTTCAAAGATTTAATCAGACTTTTGAGGGTGTCTACTGAAGGAGTATGAATGCTTTTCAGGAAAGAAGAAAATGGCAAGACAACATAAAATAGATGTTTAAAAAGGCATTCATAAAAATCTAGTTCTCCACAAAAAGGTTATAGTTTCTAAAACAATAAAATTATTTAATATACGCAAATTTAATCTCTCCAACATAGGAACTTTACAATTTGAGAAGATCTAATCTTTACCTTTTTTAATTTGCTATTCATTTTAACTGCTGCTCATTTAACTGATGTTAACAGATGTAAGCAATTCTATGTGTCTAAACATGCATTCCTAGCCAATGAAATCTGGCCATCACCATCCAATGAGCTTGATACCCATCTTCAGCATATGGGATCTCAGCAACCAGCTACAATGCACTATTATAGATGCCTACAACAAAGTTACTCACTGTCACACTGGCTGTTAGACAGCTGCACAATGTGCCAACCCCACAAGCCCCATTCCACAGGTGTCTGTCTACACTGCAAGGAAAGATGTCTGTCTAGGCAAGGAAAAAGCTCCAATAATGGAGCCAGATGAATGGAAGGAGGGAGAAGAAAAAAGAAAAAAAAAAAAAAAAAGAGACTGTCACATTTATTGCACAGGTGATTTACCCCACAAAACACATGAAAACTTGAAGAACTGAAACAATATGTAACCTGGTACAAAGATCATACGTCTCTCTCCAATTCTTTAACCCTCAAGAGAAGACAGACAAAAACTACAGGAACAAGAAAGATACATAGAAAAGTGTAATTTGGCACACACAACCTTTTATCCTGGCATCATTTCAGTCAAATAGGGGATCATTTTCTCCACTGTTCAGGAATAACTCTCTTCTACCCAAACTCTTAACACAGTGCACAGTTAGTTTTCCTCAGTCAGTACGGATAAATAAATCTATTTCAGTTCTCCCATTTTTATCCTAACAAAATATTGCAGAGTCAATTCCTTCTCCAACGACTAATGCTCACCTAGAATTTGTTGTCAACACAAATTATTTGCACCTGGTTTTCTCAGTCAACTGAAATCTCGTATTCATCTCAAAGCTGGCAATATGTTAAACTCATTTTCTTGATCTGCTTTTTGTTCCATTGGTATCCCAAAAATTTCCCCATGCTATGTTCTTACCACCAAGTTTCCAATAAGGAGCACTTCAGCCAATTAACAATTTGAGGTTTATAGGATTTATGTAATATCTTACTCTGTTTAGTGTTGCAAAAGTGTTAACTACTTGCATTCACAAAGGCCTTCTTTATTTTCGTTTATTTTTTTGAGAATAAAGATCACAACAGGGTCAGTGTGCTTTACAAATATTAGAAAATTTCACAATATTCCTTTGGGATGGAAAGGTACTGTTATTATTGCCATTTTTCACCTGGGAAACATGCTTCATACACTGGAATCACATCTGCCATGGATTTAATTTCATGAAAGAAAAAAAAACAAAAACAAACCCACCCAAAATTTTCATAATACAGAATCTCAAGCCAATCCTTCAGAGGAGGCAGCACCGGGAACTGTTAAAACCACTCTCAGAAGCTCAGCAGCTCAACTGCTCATGATTCCAGCTTCCCACATCTGTCCCAAGTTTCTTGCTCAGCATCTCCTAATGTCATCGTGCAGATGCATCTCAGCAGTCTGTCCGCTTGCCCTGCACTCCTCCCTCAGCCATGCAACTTTTCATAGCCCATTGTTTGTATTTCTTTGCCCAGCAAGTGCCAGACCTCCTCTGCTACGAGCTTTTTCTGTTTTTCAGGCCTCTCTGATCACTCTTTACTCAACCAGCTCTAGTATTTCAGCCTTAGATCATCAACCTCGGCAGCTCCACCCAACTAAATTCCAGCTCTCCCTTGCATCCTGGCTTCTTGTCCTCTTTCACGCCTAAATCATTTTCATTTCTAGCTACATTAGCCAATTTTCTTCCACCACAAACCAAAAGCTTATTTTCAAGTCCCAGCCTGCTACAACTACTGGTTCTGCCGCAGGCTCTTGCCCAGACCCTCCTCACTTTTGTATCTCTCTGCACCAAAATACATCCCTTTCCTCCTTCACACCACCAGTACCATCCAAGCCCACAATTCAGGCAGCCCTCAACCCCTTAGAAGCAAAAGGCCTGATCAGGCCGTACTACATGGATTTCCATACCAAACTAAAGTGAGTTTCTACCTGTATTTCTGACCTGTAATTTTACCTGCGTATTTTAAATGCTTTCAGAATTTGAGCAGACTTAACTCAGGCAGCAAAATATGTTCATGATACAGGCTACCTTGCTGCCAAGTCTCAAGGTCTTGGTCTTACATTTGGGTACACAAGAACAAACTGCTGCCAGAACAGACATGGAGAGGTGACCAATTTTATTATGTCAATAATGACATAATAAAAATAAGTTCCATCCAAAAAAACCCAAGAATTACTCATAACTGAGCCCTGTAAATTCTTTAAACTGAAAGGTGGGGACTGCTTACTAATAAATATTGGGTTAAACTGTTTAATGAATCTTCAGAACCCTTTCAAAGAGTTATAAAAATATAATCTATAAAAGAAGTCTGTATATTATTAAACTGTAAAGAATTTAGGCACAATTCCAGTGGAATTAGTCTTGGATTTCATGAAGCGTTACTCTTGGAAAAAAAACGTGGCTAATATAGCTCAGCAGATAATACATGTCATTTATTATTGTACTTGATTACATATTTTTTTCTGAAAATAGTAGCACATTCGAAGTTTCCTCAGAAAAGTTCAAATCTGTGGTTGGAAATTTGGATGACAAATGCACCATGAAGTGCTACGAAAGTGGGGGTTTTTTTCCTTCTCAGACACAGATATAATATGAAGTCAGAAGGAAAATAAAAAAGTAAACTCACAAACTGATAGTATGGGTAACCTGGTTAATGTCAATTTGGCACTCTTGCTTAACTGCACTGAACAGGAGGAAAAAAATCATTAGATATTTGAAAGTTTTATTTATGTGTGTGTACATGCATGTGCACACATGTGTGTACATATGCCTACATATATACGAAACTCTGTGCAGGAAATAAGCATAAGTGGGATCAAGGAAAAACCGTTGGTAACAGTTTTAGCCTGTAAGTGGCAAAATATTTTGCAGTGAAGATAGAAATGGACTTCTAGAACAGCTTCTACAGCTCTAGCTTGGCCACCCAACAATTGCCATCTGTTTTGTGTTCTGAAGGAGATAGTTCTGTCAAACAGATATGGCCATATAATTAAGTACAATGATCGTGTTTAAGCATAGTCTAACTGAACAAAAATTGCATAGGAAATTACAGATTTCCTCCTTGGCGGTTCTTGTCATTGCAATCTTAGTCTAATTTCCCACCCTTCTGACAACTCTTGTGTGTATCAGTGTGAAATAACATGATAATTATCTCTATTTTATATGGCTATTTTATGAAAAACTAGAAAATGACGTTCACAGTTGTTCAAAAGAGAATGCAAATGAGATTTACATACAGCAATTGCAATTCAATCTTCCTGAGGACATGCATTAGAAATAAGAATGACAAGAGATGCATTGCCAAAGATTTTACTTATATTTGGACATAAGAATCTCAAATTCCATTCCAGATGCAGAAAAGACTGAGTACTTGTAGGCAGATGCCTTTTGTTTTAATCTTTGCTTATACTGTATTTCTGTTTTACCACCCGTCTCATACCCTAAAACAAAAAAAGCCAAACAAACAAAACCCTATCTGACTTCCATCCTCTTCCACAGTTATGGCTGTTTCACCCCAGTCTTCTTGTTACCCAGCTAGTATTTGTCTCTAAACCTTAGATCCTTTCATCTGAAACTCACTGCCTACCAGTCTGAGCTGTTCTCATATTGACTCTCATGATTTCTCTATTATTTCAATGTCTTTCCAATATTCAAATGGTCCTACTCGCCTTAACAGCTCCAGGAATCCAGCTACAAAGTTCAAGCAACTCTAAATACATCATAATTCCTTATGGCACAGAAACTTGGCCAAATTTGGGTGAACTTTGATGGGAACAAAAGAAAGATATTTATGCTACAAAGACAACCCTCTGTCTGAAAGCAACAGTAATGCAACTCTTCACAGAAAAGTTCATCACCCTTTCTCCTGCAAATAGTACAATTAAAACATTGGTTAGATGCAAGGATTTCTTAAAAGGCACACTAATGATTTTTCTAAAATTGGTATGCTTCTTAAGTCTCAGGAGAAAATTAAGTTAACATTTTCAGAATATTAAGTACTTCTAATCACATGCTTTGTTACACAAAACTCCACATTTCTTGTAAAGCAAATAGTTTCTAGTGCCGAAAACTACTTAAGCTTTAGAGGAAATACAAGAGAACTGTTTACAGACATCTTATTTGCTCAGTTCCACATAGTAGGAACATGACAGACCATTCTACATCTGGCATGACAGTGAAATGGTTATCTGTGCCAACCAACACTGAAGGCTGTATTTTGGCAAAAAAAGTTTCCACTGTTGTAATTTTTCCAATAATATATTTATTTCTCTGAAACCAGAGCAGACAGCAACACAGGATCAAAAAAATAATTATAAACTTCTTATGTAAATTAGCATTGTAATTTCTTAAACAGAACAATATTAACAGTTTACACAAAGTTTCAAAATGTTGTAATACTATAAACATAAGCACAGTTTAAGAGTGCCGCATCACCTTCACATATAATTCCAAGAATTTTCTAGAAGTTATAATGCTCTTGGCTGTGTGGTAAATCTCTCTTCCTACTCCCCCAGATCCAAATTCAACCTTGGAAAGATAGCCAAAACTCATGTCTTGAGGAGATTAAAATTAACACACAAATCTCTAAGCAAGTTCCCCGTTTTGACAAATAAATTAACTTCTGCTCTACAAAAGCATAAAACCAAGAAAAGTCAAGAGTTTGGAATGACAGTGCATCCTCCCTCTCTTATTTAGCGCCTGATACATTACAAAAACTTCAAATTGAAGTTTGGATGCTCAAGATCATGACATTCCCAACTAAGTTACTAAAAAAGATAGTATGATGCAAGTCAATATGACTGCTTGACTCCTGAAAGTTCTGAGTTTATATTTTATATAGAGGTGAATAAACAGTATTTAAGTTCTAATGTCTAGTTAGAAATTTTATTTCACTTAGTATTTAATAAAAACTAAGCACCTATACACCTTTCTTACATTGCAACAAATTCCTAGCAACTCATCTAACATAAAACCTCAACTCCCAGATACATGACATGATACAACTAGAAAAAAATAAAAATAGCAGAGCAGAGTAGCAGAGTTAGGTCCAAGCGAAGTCACATAAAATCGAGGCTGGAGTCAAAGGTTCACAGCTCAAAACGCATCACTCTTGTAACCCTAGCAATATTTGGGAAGCAGCAGATAGGAAGCCATCACACAAAGTTAAAGAGAATTCACCCCTCATCAGTGCAGTGCTCCTCAAAAGATCACATTACAGAAAGTTACATGTTATACAAAAATAAAAAGCAGAGGAGACTAGACAATGTAAAAGGACAGAATTACTGAAACTATAGTGCAAAGTAATACTCTGCTGTTTAGAACAAATGCGGATAGATATGTTTTCAGTAACAAGTTTTAAAAAACGGAAAACCACATCATTTTGAAACTGTGTTTGAACTAAATAAAAGAGTCAAAGTGGCCAACAGAGAGGTGCCTCATTGCATGATATGGTGACAGATAAATCCTGCAGTGTCACAACTCCTAAAACAATCTTTTCAGATAAAGTTTAACCTCAGTTTAGTCAGGACCATCAGAATACTTTTCAGAACACAATATGAAAAAGATGTTAGAGCACTGCATACTTACCCAGCACAATGAACTGCCTCTAACAAACTGCAGACTGCCAAGATACTTTGCAATGCCTAGCCTTGGCCATTTATATTTGTAAAAAGCAAAAGAAATTCATGTTTTTAACACTTCTTTTTAAAATAATAAAAGTTGTATTTACCTGTGATATTTCCCAATGTATCTTTAGTATGGCAAATCAAATCTTCACTTTCCCCATCTTTGAAGTTGCCTATTTCTCCGTAATAAAGAGCAATCCCAAGTTGCATTATACGTATAAACATAGGAAGCTGCTGATCAGAGATTGAAAGTTTCAAACTTTCAACTAATGTGTGAATCTGTAACATGGAAGAGAAAAACAACAAATAACAAAACTCTGTCATCATTAAAGATTACTTAAACCATACAAGTCCATATTAATTTTGCTTGTGCACTCTAATTTCTAAGAACAAAGCTGCAATACAACACAAGGCAAAGGGCTGCAAACAACTGTCAAAAATGTAACTCTTTGGGCTGCTACACAAGACATCTTCAACAATACAACACAAGGCAAAGGGCTGCAAACAACTACACAAGACATCTTCAGGTTGAAAAGCAAAACGTATTGTATTTTGCATATTTTTTTTTCTTTTTTACAACTGTTGCTGAAGAAAGTTCTAAAACATAAGGCACATAAGTGCATCTGAATAAACTTTTATTTTCATTATAGAGTTTCATAAAAATCTCTGCATGCTTAAGAAAACCCTGATATATTGGTTTTAATATACAAGGTCCTTCATTTTGATTCTTTTCGACTCCCAACATTGTTGCAAGTAGACAAGTAACAGGGGTAGGGAGGAAGGAGTCATTCCAGCCAAGTGCAGAAAACTGGATTCTCTGGATATTCCAGTTTAAGCATGCAATTAAACAGTTTTCTCTAAATGAAAGCAAGCTTTGTGAAGACTGTAAATACCAGGGTGAAGATTTATCCTTCTTTAAATATTTTAGCTATTTTATTCAATATTTCAGAATAATGTTATGAGCATGTGATCATGCAATAAGGGCAAAAATAGACTTGGTAAGAAAGCCACCTTTCATTAAGAGCTGCATAAAATTATTGTAATAAAATTACTGTCTGTATCAGACATATTTCTAGCTCCAGGTCCAGTTTCTAAATGTTAGGGGTGAAAATAATGGAAATGGAAAGTATCTACACATCATCATTGGCCTTAATGCAATCCAATTTAAGAAACATGAAAAATTGCTTTGCAAACAGTATTGCACACCCATGAGCAGGTAAAAATACAGTAGTAAAGTAAATATTTGTATAAAAATATGCTAATATACTAATAATACTTCACTAGTAAATTTGTATCAGTAAATTAATAAAGCCATAGTCTTAGTCATATAGAATGAGTGACAATATAGTATCAGCCATTTATATAAACTAGAGGAAAGATTTTAGATATCAGAATTCTGCTGTTATTTAAAATTCTCTGAAAGGAAACAGCATGTAAAATCTTAAGATACATTTTGGAAATTAAAAATTAATCCTTCAATAACAATTTTGCAAGTCCAGTTAATTAAAAGTTGCCAATAATAAATCTTTTCTGTGAAGGTGAACATCAGGAAGGATAAGGAGCAAAGAACTGTCTTAAGATTTGGGAAAAAAAAGATTATTTTGCCAGAGGCCTTTTTAAAAGTCACAAGGGGCATATGTCATAGTGGAGAACAGGAACACTAGGCAGCACTGTAGGCAATGAACATAACTATATAGTGGCTTCACTGAAATTGTGTTACGCCTCTGGAGTTCTTGAACAGGTACTACCCTCCCACCATGATCCTGCTCTTACATTGCCAGTGGAACTCATCTGCCTCTCAATAAGTTGACTCATCTCACCAAAACCCACCAGCAAACTGTTTATTTCTTCTTGTCCAGTTAACTTTCTGTCATATAGGGAGTTGACAGAGATGATGGACAGGTCAGACAAATGTCAGTGCTGCTGCAAGTCAGGGGAGGCAGGACTGACATCCCCAGTGCAAGTCAGCTCATCTGTCTTATGGTTGTCTCATCCTATGATGATTTCCACAAGAAAAGCAACAAAAATCTTAAAACTCTAATAATTTTATGTGTGTTTTGGCACCTTCCCCCACATATACTAATTTCATTCTAAAAGTGAAACTAGGGGCTTAATGTTCCCAATTTAAAAGCACGCAAACACATTTCCAAGTTCTTAAAACACTCCTTTGAGAAGTCTCAACTTTAATTAAACTCATTAAGTTTAGTTTGGCCAAAACTCTGCAATATACATAGTAGTCAAAACTATACAGGTTATAAAAACATTCTATTCTATTTTATTCTACAAAGAAACCAAGAGAGCATATGCTATTACAAATGTGGAAGTCTTGGAAACTTTCAGTCAAGAATGACAGACAGACGGGCTTTACCAAGTGAACAACACAGGGTAGGAAAGTTTTCATTATAAAGATCTTCACAGATTTGGAGAAAAAGATTGAGTGCTGCTGGCTTTTGTTTTTAGCTGGGAAACAAACCAGCAGAACACAAGCTGCTGGCATTCGGTAACCTACCCTTCAGACGCACTGAAGCAACAGTGATTTCGTTTGCAGCGGAGACTTTTAAAAAGCTTTAAGCATCCTTGAATTAATTCCATTAATGAAGTAGTTATATTTCCTGATCACAGCTCCTTTTACTTCAATTTTAAGAAAACACAACTATTTCCATTTAATAGTTAAGTATTTGAAAGACAGTCCTTTTAAAAAACTGCATCCTGATGATCCACAGCGCACAACCTCCATGCATACAATAAATCCCAAAGTTATCAAATGTAAAATTTGTGAGGGTCAACAGATTTGCAGATCTAATCACCACATAATGGTATGGTAGTAAAATACTAGAAAAGATTTAAGATTAAAAAAATCATTACCTTTAGACCATTATTCTTTGGATCATAATAAACAATTATTAATTCACTTAAATATTAATCTATCATCATATATCCAAATGTTTTTATTTAATTGAGCACATTTCTGAGTATCTTCATAAACAGTATTTTATGTTTAAAGGTTGAAGAAAAAAGAAGAGAAAAAAAGAATTCAAAAGATAAAAGGATAAGTAAACTATGTACAACAAAAAAAAAATCAGAATACGTATTAAAAAAGTAAAAGAAATCTTTGAACAAACTGTGTTGTGTTGAAATGTGCTTTAAAATAGGGCAGGGGAAATACATGACCACCACCAAAGATAATCAGAAAAGTTTAATACAAACTTAATTAGAATCACAGAATCATTTAGGCTGGAAAAGATCTTTAAGATCATCAAGTCCAACCATTAACCTAGCCCTGCCATTCCACCACTAAACCATATCCCTAAGTAATTAAATTACTACCACCCCAGTGCATTCTACCACGTGTTTTACTTTAGTCCGGTATCCACTAAAAATTTTAATTAATAATATAATTGTCATTTTTACAACAACAGTATCATTTTAAACTATACAGAAGACTCTGTCAGCATTTCTATTAAATTGTGCTATCAGATACTTGTAATTTGGCCATAAAATTTTGCTCTGCAAATATTGGCATATAGGACTTCAAGTAGGTACAGATTACTTCTCCAAAATTCACAGAACTACTCAGCTAATTTAAAAATGAGGCTTTTTAACATTAAGATTTACTGTCTATATGTAGTAATCATACTGTCACCACAGAATATCAAGACCATAACTGGTAAACTAGAGAGAGATATATGATGATTCCTTATAATCACTGGAGTTTATATACATCCTGAAGTTATAAGGCACTTAGTTAGAAGCCCTAAATTAAATATACTTTTATAGAACTCCAGTAAACAAATTTACAAAATTGTTGCCACTTGCTCTGAACCAGAAAAAAGAAAAACACCCTTTTATTTCTAATATGCAGAATCAGTCTTTGTATATTTAATTATTAAATTAAGATCCACACATGAAAAAATGAAATTTCTGCAGACATTTGTCAAGTATCCAGTATTTTGTGACAATCTTATCTGGATAAATACTTATATGGCCCTTACCATATCCACAAATCTTCAAATTCGCCCAAAGTAACCAAAGGCATACAGCTGTAGAGCACACACAAGAAATAGGGGCATTTGACAAATTGGCCATGATTACTAATTCATTCCCGACCTTAAGTTCACAACAGCTTAGGATTTCCTGAATCATATCACGAGTCAAACAAATGGAGTATCCCAATTGAAAGAGCAACATTTCTAAACTATATTCTTGAGAAATGCCCATCAAAATTTATCACAAAATTGATTATTTTGCAGTGCATGCATCTGAAGATTATTTTTTACTAAAACTTGGGAAAAGCCTAGTATAAAGTCTGCGCCCTAATTCAAAACAGTTCTCAACTAATTACATGTGCATCACTGGTATTCACTGAGAGAGGGAGGGAGAGAAGATGAACCTTACATTTATGACTACTCAAAGCAGAAAAAGCAGAAAAAAAAAAAAGAAAAAAAGGAGTGAAAGGTAACTTAGACTCCCCAACAACTCAGACTTTTGCTTCTGCACTGTAAAATGTAAACATGTCACCTAGTGTCAGATGTCCACGAGTAATATTGCACCCCTGCTCACCAGGAACTGAGCTTGGCTTGCTAATCCATTTCACATGGTTCACTACATAGTGTTAATACACTGAAGTTTCTTGTTATTTATGAGAGTTTGAACTACATTTGAAACAATAACAGAAGTAAAAAATCCTTTCCGTCTTATTGCAGGCACCTGAAAGCATACAGTATTTTTCTTCTTTAACAGATTATCTGCAGACTTTTTTTTTCCATTACAATTATTTTGTTTTCTTTTTTAAGACTTCAGGAAAAACAGAAAATATTGGAGAGCATTTCTCCTTACTTATATGCTGTTACTGTACACAGACTAATTGCATCATATGAACAAAACACAATCAAAAAATCCCTTTAGCAAAAAACAACAGCATTAGCTTTTCATTTTACTTTAAATTTCAAAGTATATTTTGAAAAAACATCAAAACTTCACAAGTGAGTAGCAAGAAAAATATTTTGGATACCTACTTTGATAATAGATGGCATTTTGGAGTTGAGGTTATCATAAGTAAAATGCAGACGAGTCCTGAAGGAACATTTGTACAGCAGGGGTTCCTGGTAAAATTCAATTTTACCACTAGCATTTCGCTTATCAAGACATACTGTGCAGTCAGAAAAGTTGATCATCTTTCTTAGTACCAGATCAGTGGCTTTTAAAAGAAACATACGGGTTAAAAAAAAAAAAAAAACCCAAAACCAAAACCAACACACATTGCATAAGAAAAATAAGTTATGTATACATGTTCTTACCTAGAAGAAAACAATACAAGATAGTTGTGTGGTCACTATTTCAATCATCAGCAAAGTACTTGCTTATGTGACTAAAGAGAATAACTTAACATGTGTCAGACTTTTTCAGCTGAATACTTATTAGTAACACATTAGTTACACACAATTCAAATCTTCATCCTTTCACTGTACCTTAGATTTGTTTATAAAGTAAGAGTACTGTTCCATGTGCAAGCATAAGACCAATAAATATTATTCCTGTTATTCTCCCAGAAAGAATCTTGCATATTTTCCCCAAAGCTTTATTTTGAATCTTCTAAAGCAAAATAAAGAGCTATTATATTGATCTTAAGAAGAAACATATTTTGTAGTTCTGTCATAGTAGTTTGTAATAATTTTAGCCATAACAAAGAAATGGGTCTAGTGGTCAGGAAACCATTACTTAAATTACCCATTCTACTGGAGATCTTCCGTGTGATGTTAAAATACTCTTACTGTGCCCAAATTATACCTCTCTACCAGATGTCAGTAAGAACACCTAGACTTACAGGTGAATGTTGGTAATTCAAAGGCTGAGACATTCAGATACTGAAGACCAAGATAAAAATGAAAAAGTTGGGGTTTTTTTTCCTGAAAATGTAAAGCGAAATGAAGCATGTCTTGCAATTGGTATGCCATGCTCACTACAGCGCAGCACATTTTACTACCTGTCAAGCCAGCCTGTTTAGAGAGTTTTAAGACCATCACAAACAACTGCAATGGAACACCTTAAGATGCTACTGCTCATTCACAAAAATAGAAGCAGATTGCCTAAGCCCTCACTGCTGGCAGCAAGCGCAAAATGAAATGCAGTCACAGAAGGATAGTGAGTTTGAATAGAGAGGACTGCTAAACATGTTGTATAATTATCTGTGATCATATAAGTATGCATATCTATATAAGTATATACATTATAATTGGCTCTTCAAAATGAAGGACAAGGGGAAAAACTGATAAGACATGAGAAGAAGCAGAAAGTTTCTTACTTCTGATATAAAGAGACATTTTTACTAGACTTGAAAACTTCTATATGAATTTAAGAGTGCCTCCACTGTGATACCTAAAACCAAAGTAGTATCTACTCACCAGAGATATCCATAAACGCTCGATCCCAAAACTCATCCACTGTATAGCATTCTGCAGAAGTAATATTGACTGAGAGAACAATATCATCCTCCACATACTTTAATATGAGATTGTTGATCACAATGTTGACATTGTTTACAACACGCCTAATCAAACTCTGAACATAACCTATAAAATAAAATAAATTCTTAGAGTTGTAAGGAAGACATGATGCGAAATTCATTTATTACTATAGTCATTATTTCCAACTTGTAGTCTTTTTAAAATCATAATTAAAACACACCGAATATCACTGTCCTTTATTTATCCAAAAATCACAGCACTTAAAGCTCTTTAACACTCAGTGCAGTTAAGTCAATCCTGGAAATGCACTAAACTATAGGAAAAAAATTAAATACCAGGGATAGAATATAGCATAATAGAATAATTTTTGGTGGCAAGAATCAACTTTCAAACTAATTAAGAAAACAGAAGACTTTGGATTATTGTAGACAAAGAATTTTAGTGACAGTGACATTTTTTACTTGAAAAATTATTTAGAAATAGGTTTGGAAAAGTGAACACCAGTTGCTAGGTTACTTTTCAAGTATGCATATATTACACCCATTTGCCCCCTCACCTATTTTATTTTAAAAGTTAACTAAACATTAATACGCCTAGTACTTTTTTTTCCATTATAAAGCTATATATCCACATCATACTCAGTAAGACCCCTCTGAGGTATAACAAAATCAATTTCTGTCAACAAACCAAATAGTAAGCACATACACTGAAGCCTGTTGGCTGGCTTTACATTTTTGCAGATATAATGTGATTGGAAAAATGATCTCGCCTTTGAATTCCCAGAATGCAGTAAACATTCATATTTTACCAATACGGTAAAGAAATTAAATACTAACCATATTCATGTCTTTTATGTATACTGAACGTAACTATGGAGCTAACTCGTTTGTGCTGGAAAAAACACAAGCCTTAAAATTTCTGTGTTTTAAAATTTATAACATTACTCTCATTCTATCTAAAAATACATTTAATACATGCTATAGAGGTCTAGATTGGAACTAAGATGAAAAAAAAGCCAGTTAATGATACAGGTTTAAATCCACAGGCTTCAAGAGTAGTTTTCTGAAACTTGCATTAAATAAGACTCATTTATAGCAACAATTTTAATTTAAATAAAACTTAAAATTAACATCAAAACATTGTGAGATCAGTAGGAGCGGACTGAGGTTGCTACTTCCATTCTGCTCTGTTCTTTTGTACCTATTCATCGTTTTCACACTCAAATATTACTTTTCACCTTAGAGTACATGGAATGTTTTACCATTACATAAGTGATTTTCTTGAGTTCCACAACTGCAAATTTACACAGTTGAAATAAGATTATTTTTTTTTCAGCATTCAAAGCCTCCAACCACCTCTTTTATTAAATGCAAAACATGCTTTCAGCTACCATCAGCAGAATATTTTGTTTCTCATCAGGTACATTCCTGTGTTTTAGAAGTACTTCAGTATTAAAATCATAGTTGTAAAATACATATGACATTCCTTATCATAACTCAGCTTGCTTCATTTTATACTATTCTTGAGCATACATCACCCTTTGAGCAAACTTAGTTCCAGCAGGACAGAAATAGCATTTTAACATCCCCTGTCATCTTAATAGGATCGTAATTGTATTAAAACATGTTCCAGATTTTGTTTTAGACCACTGTCTACAGAAACAGGAAACTCAGAAATGCAGTGAAAGTCAAAATTTTGACAGTTTAGTACTGTCAGATTTTGAACATAATCTGAATTCACCTTTTTAGCATATCAATCAAAAAAAAGTACTGAAAAATACGTGGAATAACTTATTTTTAAGAATTTTCTCACTGACTTCTTAAAATGGTAACATTTTCAGGTTATATGAACTCAGGAAACCAGATGTATTATTTCAATAATTAAGGGGCACAAGAGACCCATATTCATCACTGGACTGTAAACTGACCTGTATATAAACAGAATCCAGCACAATGCATTTAGTACCTTTTCTTAAGTTCAGCACAGAAATATTTTGCAGACTCTGTAACTAGCAACTATAAAATCATAACCAGTAATTTAATTATGATTTTAAAGCAAGCTACTAATTTCATTGAGTAAAGTAAAGCTGTTCCTCCACAGGTCCAAAGTTTTTTCAATATTTTGATTTCAAGGGTCTTTCAAAGTCAATGTAATTTACATTTTCCTGCTGTGAATAACAAAAACATTACAAATTCAGCATCAGAAAAAAAGGCGAGTTCTACCACCAGTTTCCAGTAATAAAAAGCAACAATGCTTTCATCCACGTGTCTTTTTGCTTGAATGCTTAAAAAGAGGGAGCAGAACTGTATCTTCCAAATGAGACAGGGGTCACAGATTTGATAAAAACTTTGTTTCAAACTTCTGCAAAGACATGTCCAGACTAGTGATACAGTATATTGTTAGAAGTACCGTACAGGTACCAGCTTTCTAACTAAGTTTAGCTTCAAATATATTAGAATCAGATTCTCATGAGTGAGGATCAGTCTTTAAAGAAAATGAATTTAAATTCTAGTTCTTAGTATTCAGAACATAGTAATAAAGACATAGCAAGTTCATGTATAATATCGTTTAAAAGAAAAAAAAAAGGGGGGGGGGTTGTTTTAAAAAAAAGTGGGAGAAAACAAGCGGGGGTTGCTTCTTATTCCTGTAATTTTAAAATATAACACTACAACCTTGCTTGCCACAAAAATTCAAGCATTCTGTGATGAAGTGACTAAAAATACTATAAAATCATAGAATAGAATCATAGAATCGTCTAGGTTGGAAAAGACCTTTAAGATCATCAAGTCCAACAAATCGACAAGTCCCTACAAATCTGTAGGGGTAAATTCTCTTCTGAGGTGCAACACAAAATCCACACGCATGTTTCTTCCAAATTCTCTAGAACCCAGCAGGCTGCACTGTACAGTGAGAACTACTAATGCAGTTTCAGATCCACCCCTCCAAAATTTTGTAGCACTATAGTCCACAGAGTGGTCCGTTGATTCAACAGAATTGATACCATCAGACTGGTCACATCCTAACACCTTAAGTTTAGGAGTGCTTTATTGTTACCAAAGCTACATTTTTACCTAACCTCTGCCTAGCTCCATCTCCAAGAACACAGCAAAACTAAAGGACAAATAAATCCTTCAAGAAATTACAATTGTAGTATGATGCTTATATCCCTCAAAGACTAAAACAAATCTAAGCAGATGACTCAACATCTTACTAAAATCCAGGATTAGCAAATTAAAAGCTTAGCAAAGCCGTATCCTACATCACAGAGAATAAAGTCTTCCTATAAAGAAGCCTCTACTCCTCACAGAGGCTGTTTACCACACAGAACCTCTACATTAAGCAGCTTTGTTTATGCATCAAAAAACAAAACCAGAATTAACTGTATTTAGAGAATTTCACCACATGGAAAGTAACTTACAGTTCATTCAATAAGATAAGACTTCCCTAATGCTCTCTGAATCATGAGACTTCACTACCAGCATATTCTATGCAGTTGAGGAAGGGATGTGATGACAACGAAGGAGACAATAGTGCCCTATAGTTTCACAGAAGCAAAGAGTACATCTACAAAATCTACCAAATAGCAACAAAGCAGGACCAGATCTGATAATTTGCTATAGCACTGCAAATAGAGTAATTGCAATTTGTATGAGCACACTAGTCATTATAAATAAAAGACGACACACAAACCAATTTTCAATGCACCTGGATCTGTGGAAACACATCTTTTGGAATGCTTTAACTTCATCAGATGTCAACATTACAGTAAGCAGACCTCCAGCCTTTCTACTAAGACTACATCTTTCTGGTAGGTCCACAGATAACACTGACAGAAACAAACTTGAGGAACCAAAATCCTAAAACTGTCTCTGAAGGCAATATAATCATCCAATTCTTTGGCAAGCCTTTGACTCCTGTTCTTCACAGGTGAGACCCAAGGAACCAAACACCAAGGAACGGCCCGAGCTGAAGCGCTGTCCATGGTAGGACACTGTGGATGCCAAGAGTCCACAATGCCAAGCCACTGGAGCTTATCAGATCTCAGAGCTTTAAGAGAGCCTCCAGATCCAGCTCCTCAAGTACCCATTACAAAGCAAGATGATGCTCTGTAGTATATAATATTCCACACGCTAAATTTTAGTGTTCGCTTTTGATTCGAGGCATGTATAAACTTTCTGTTAACAGGAGACAGAAAAAAGCTTAACACAAAACTGTCATGTCTTTGACCCAACTAACGTTATATGCCCCAAGAATGCAAACTGCAGTTCATTCCAAGAATGCAATGTACTCTCCAATTTCATTCTTCTGCACAAAACACCTCCTATTCCAAATTTCTGTGCAAACTCAAGAGGCAATAGTAATCAGATATATAGTTCCTTGGGCATTTTTTATATCATATACATATCTACAAGTTCAACTGAGCCAAATTCAACAATGGGGGAAAGAAAAAAAAAAAAAAAAAAAAAAAAAAAAACAGTGAACATCTCTACCAGTAGATACAGGACACTGTAAGAAACATCTCTCAATTATTACTTTCATAAAGAGAAAACCTTACCTTTAAAACTATTACAAGAATCTGAAAACAAAATGTCTGAAAACATATGAGAAAAGAACTTAATGTGGTGATCCACTGAGCAGTTGATGAACAGCAGGAAACATAGCAATCTGAAACAGGAGAACCGGAGCAGCACAGGATAAAATCTAACACACTGACCCTACAGTGTTTCTCGCACTAATCTATCTCGCACTATGAATGAGTTCTGTAAATTTAAGGATGGAAGGAAGAGATATAAGGATTAACTACATTTTATTTTATAATATTCAAGTATTTCACTCACCTTTATATAATTTGTAGGGGGACAGAGATATAATAGTCTAACTTAGACATTGTGGCTACCTGAAAGAAATTTAGGTATTTTCTGTCGCTCAAACACAATCCAGCTCCTGAAATTATGGATTACCTGGAGGTAAATCAGGGTCAGGAGAAGCAGATTGCTGAACTCGTCGTGGTTTTACTGCTGATTTCATGCTTTCCGTGGTACTGCGGTTTGTTGAACTGGAACCACAACTTTCATGGTCTTCCTGCTAGAGGAAAAGAAAGCAACTGAGTCAACCAAAGAAAAAGAAAATAAATGTGGGGAGAACGACTTGGTAAAGATTTGGTAAATTAAATTTCTGTTATTGTTTTTCCATCAATTCAACCCTGTACATGCATCTAACTACAGAAATTGTTACAAAACCAGCTGGACAACATAAAAAATTATATGCAGTTAATACTTTCACTGACTTATTTAAAAAAAAAAACCTCATTTAATTATTAAGTTCAGTTGAACACATTTCGTCTAGCTGCATTTCTGCTGAAATGTTCCTTCTAACAGAGACAGAGTCCTGCAGACTACCAAAACAAATATGAGAAACTACCAAATTTTATGAGCGTACATGTCTACTCATGAAACTATCTCTGACAGTTCCAAGATGTCAGTCATGTCCTTCCTAATATAGCTAATTGAAGCTGATTCACAAAGCAAAATATTTTTGCAGACTTCTAAAATAGTAAAACATGGCCCCAGAAAAGATAAATGAAATGAGGGCACCTGCTCATCTTGAGCTTCTGTATAGCTTATTCACCTTAAGGAATTCAGAAGCAGGAAACATGGCTCATAATTAGAGAATATGGTATCAGACAAGATGAAATTCACAGACACAAGAAAGTCTTAATTAGCTGAATTTAGGGTTTTAAATACCCCACTAGTATACCTGTTACATTCCAGAACGACATTTTAACTACAAGACTCAAGTGCAAGAAAGCCAAGAAAAGTAATGCAAATATTCTTAAGTGCATTAGAAGAGCAGGTTACAGAGGAAGCAAATTCTTACAACTTTTGATCCAAATTATCTCTTTGATAGATGCAGTCTCTTGCAGAAAAGGAGCAAAATGCTCTCTGGGTCCTAGCACTACTAGGATCACATAACACATTCACAAAAAGAAGGGTTTGGGGAACAAATGTCAAGTACTGCATTATGCAGCTATAATAGTCTTAAGTCCTCAATACATCAAAAAGCAAACAGCTTAAGCTGTGATGGGTTTTTGTACAGGATAGATCATGTGTTTCGCTGCATGCTGTCTGGCATTTGTAACACGTTGGAGAAATTACAAAATGGAATCTTCACATTCCTTGCTTCTTAAAATGTTTTGCATGAAATAAAAAAAAAAAGTCACATGTGATGACACATTTTCAATAGAAGTCCACAACTTCCAAAACAATTTAAGGGAGTTTCTTTCCTTCCACTCCATATCTAGAAAAACAGAACACAGCGGGAAATTCTCTGATAAAGTGGAAATACCATATCACTAAGAAAACAAGATTACAAGCAATATAATCTTAGCCAGGGAGGGGCAAGAAGGCTGAGCTTATTTGGAGAAATTGCAGAAGACAGACTCATTCATACCTTGGAAGGGTAGAAGATAGCTTCTTGAAGAAGGATGAGTTACCATAAGTTATTTGAGAATTTCTAGTCATTAATACAGTATTGAAACAAGCTGCTTGTTGTGGTTTTAACTTATGGTTATTTGGCCATTTCAGCCATACAGGACTTTCCCATTCCGATGCATGAAAAAATGGAACTCTGGTGTAGGGCATTTGTTTGCTTTCTTATGTCTGAAAAGCATCAGAAGGTTGTCATCGAGGAATGTGAGGCTCCTGAAGACCCTTGCAGAACTTCTAGCTACAGGGCAATTTCATTTGAAAACCACCTCTCTTCTTCACATCATATCTGAGTAGTGATGACAGCTTGAAGCTCTTCCTTTAGCTTTAAACCTGGGGTGCCAGAAGCCTCTTCAGCAATATGTATATTTTATAGTCAGAAAAGCTCCTTTCTCCTTCACATCTCTAGCTTACCAAGAAAAAATAGACCATAGATTTTTAAGCTAAAATTTTTGAAATAACTTTTAACCATACCCTCTTTCTTGGAAACTAATTTATATGTAGCATGAAAATATTTTTTCAGATGAGTCACCATACTGCTATTTATGTTTTGAACTTGCAAAGAAACCCGAGAAGTCAGAGTGACCAAACAGCTCAATTAGCACATTTTCTTCTTTCCTGAGCTCACTTATGGATTGTACAGAATGCTGTGGTGTGACTATTTAATTATTTGATCTGATAGGATCACACTATGCTTGCCTTTAAATATTTATATTGGCTACGAGAAAAAGGAAGGGGGACCAGGAGGACGGGGAAGGCATTCCATTTTTGAATGTTAACTGTATCAAGCCTGACTACATTCAACTCTAACTTTTTTTATATTTGTATTGACATGATCATGTTTGAAGAGTCTTCTCATAACTTTATGCAAAATCTAGGCAATGTTTTAATCACATAGAGTATTACTGACACTTAAAGATGAAATAAGAACGGTTTAAGCTTTTACCATTTTTGGAGTTAGGAATACACCCTAGCACACTGGGTTGGGGATGATGGTGTTTGTTTTAAAGGAAAGATGCAGAGAACCCTTAGATTGTGCTCATTTTGAAAGAAAGTCTCAAATCTTAATCTATAAATAAATACAATACAATAAGCTTTTTATATTTCCCCGAGCTACAAGTCTGTTGTGACAGAAAATGGTTGCAACCATTTAGAGCAAGCAGGACCTAAAAGTAATCAAAACAAAAATGTGCATATTCCAAGATGGTGCCAAAACGTAACACATACAAATTTATCTCAGAAATATACCTATATGACTTAATCCACATGAAGTAACAGTATACGTACGTTTAAGAAGAATTCAACCTGACCAAACATTTGAAAAAGGGTTTTTTAATCTGGGATAACATCCATTCATTTCCTTACATTACACAATTATCAAAAAGGTTTTAGAGCTGCAGGGGGTTTTGAGCATGAACACGCACCATTTTTCACAATAGCTACTGATACTTTATAAAGCAAATGCTGTATTCTTTAATTATTGGAAGATGATAACAGTGGCCCTGACCTTATAGGAACTACATTCCTACATAGATGTATATCCAAAAGCTTTCTGTATCTGCACACTTCTGCTCAATGTTAACTTTAAGAGCACAACATTAATTTCTCAAACATATGGCTGTCTCATAAGCCCAAAAGTAAAACATGTTCATTAAAGAGATGGGAAAAAGTTCCAAGTGAACTGCCAAAACTAGCATAATTATGAAACTATTTAACACTGGAACCAACTAGAGTCACACACTGTGTCTAGATCACAGTGATGTCATCAGAAACACCCAGCCAAAAGGCACTAAAACTACTGCACTCCCATAAATCCACCTCACACCAGATGACAAACATTTTAAAGTTAAAGTCAAAATTATACTGGGAGTGGGAAGGGAGTTACATTCTAAAAGTGCTAATAACCATAGTTATAGTATGAGATTTGATAAATGCCCATTCATTTTAGCATTAACAAGAGTGATTCCGAACAACAGTCACAACAGCAGAAAACTAAAAACACTCATGATTTATCTAGAGAGATGACTTTTGAAGAAAATAATACCCGTTTACAAAAATATCTTTTCCCACTAGCTTGTATCATAAGTAAAGCCTAGAAAACAAACAATTTTAACATGAGGTCCTGTTTATGGGAGTTTTTATACAAATGAACCTCAGATCAGGACAAATAGAAGTTAGTGCAACCAGTCTCCTTTTTCCCCTTTCGGCAAACGTGTCAGACCAGCTACTCGGATGAAATATTTTTATAGACCACTATGGTTACACCTTAAACTATGCAAGTCATAAGCAACATGCTAAAGTCACCTAGGCTAGTGAATTTGCATGTACATCCCTCAGTCAATTTTCTACTACAATATAAAACAGTTATTGCAAGGTTTAAAGCAAATTACAAAACCTGAACACATACTAGATGAGGTTTATTATGATCTTTCCTAGTAAGTGATGTTTATTATCATCTTTGTTTATTATTCTGTTTTCCAAATTTAAAATACATAGTTCTTTTTCTCTTTAAAAAGACACTTTCTCATTTTAAAAATACATAAATCCTATCTAATGTGCAAAACCTCCAAAATGCCTCATAAGCATGCTTAATGGGAAAGAAAAAAAAAAATGTTTTCTTTTGGGGATCATTTAACTAGTTATGCAAATATTGTCCCTCTGCTTTCATCAAATCAAGTTAAAGAAAACTGAGTTCTAAAAAAAAAAAAAACCACCACCACACAGGAAGCATGCAAAACCAACGACCATTATGAATTAAATTTTTAAAACCCAAACCAATACCAAGTACCTACTGCACAAACTTGCAGATAGTTCTCCATTGCCGTTTGCTCTCTCCTTCTACAAAAATTTTGCTTTTTCTGACCCTTTGTCATTTCTAAAGCAATGAGCTTAGTATCTTTTACAAGTCAGTAAGAGACACATATTTCTATTTCTGTAAAGCATATCTTAAAGATGCAAAAACTGCAAGAGAAGAACTCATTTCCCACTAGTGGACTGTGCTTATATGGCTGAGTAGTCAGTTGCCTGTGGCAAGACTAAAAGTAATATTCAGAATGTGTTCATTCTAGTAAGGCCTTTGACACAGTCTCCTGCACAGACCTTATTCCCAAATCGGTGAGATATCAACTGGATAGTGGGAAATAAGTTGAGTGAAAATGTGACTGGACCACTGGGCTTAAAGGGTTGTGGCTAGGGGTATGAAGTCCAACTGGTGGCTGCTTACTTATGGCATCCTTCAGGGATTAGTACCAAGCCCATGGTGTTTAACATCCTTATTAAAGGCCTGGAAGATGGGGTAGAGCGCACCCTCAGCAAGGCTGTGGGTGGTACCAACCTAGGGGCAGGAGCCAATGCACTGGTGGGCAGGGCTGCTACTGATCCAGACTTTGCAGAAAAGAATACAAGGGTCCAGTGGACAGCGAGTTGAATGTGAGTCAGCAACGTGCCCTTGCTGCAAAGGTGGCCAACTGCATGTGGGGATGTATTAGCAGGGGTGAAGCTGGGGGCATGATTATTCCCCTCTCTTTGACCACTGAGAGACGTTGTGTGGAAAACTGTACCCAGTCTAGGGCTCTCCAGTACAAGAAGGACATGGACATACCAGAACCAAGTGCAATGGAGGGCCACCATGGTGGTTAGGGGGCTGAAGCACATAAGCTCTCCCTCAGGGGAGATTGAGACAACTGGGGTTGTTCAGCCTGGAGAAGGGAGATCCTACTGCTGTCTACAGCTTCCTACTGGGAGGGTACAGAGAAGAGGAAGCCAGACTCTGCATCTGTTGCCACTCATCCTCTCACAGCCCACTTCTGACAAATCTGAAACACAGGTAATTCCAAGCAGGGCAAAAGCTTTTTCACCAGGAGACTGATCAAGTATTGGAAAAGGCTGCCCAGAGAGGTGGTAAGAGTCTCAGTCCTTGGAGCTATTCAGCACTTGGCTGGCCAAGCCCTGGAGCAACCTGCTCTAATTGGACTTGCTTTGGGCATGAAGTTGGACTAGATCATCTCCAAAGATCATCCCAAAATTGCTCTATGATTCCTCTCCATGCAAAAATGAAACAAAAAGTAATACAAGTTATTTTTTTAAAATATTATCTCAAAAATACACTACAAGTTTCATTAAAATGGTAAGTGCTATCAAGATCTCGCTTTCAGAAAAGATATCATCCACTGCTATATAGTTGTCAATATGCATTATATACATACACAAATAGACAAATTCATTCACACTACACTTCTGTCTAACCTTGCAACAACACTTCTACTGGCTAGCACAGGTCAAGCATTACTTACAAACGAGTCAGAACTTCAACACAGCCTCAATAATTCCATTGCACAATTCTCCTACAAAGAATATTTTACTAATAGTTAACAACAGAAACTGAAATATGGAAACAGAAAATTGTACTATTTTTCTAATGAACAGCAAACTAGAAGCGTAACAACACTGAAACAGAGCAAAATCAATGATTTAAACATGACATCTGTAAATCTTTTGGAAGGTATGAGTTAATAGTCTAATGCAGACTAACTTTGAAATTATATACATATATGTCTATTCAAAAATTATGACAGCATAAAATACTGAAAAGAAGATTCAGCCAAATCAGACCAGTTTACTATTCTGTAGAATAATTAAGGAGTTCTGTATTATATATGGAAATTATATATAGCTTATACATATAGACTTCTGAAGGTACAAGAAGTGTATTCAAGACAGTCCATTTTCCTTCACTGTTACAAAACCCAATTTTAAATCTTTTCGAACTGGCAAATCACATACCTCAGAGTGAACCCTCAGCGACTAAGCGCTGTCGTTCTCTAAGGCAGATGAGAGCACAACAGAAGGTATTTATTTTTCTACTTACACTTTTTTCTCAGTATTATTTCGTATAGAAACATGTCAAAAATCGACCCTCACCAGACTACAAAGGAGAAAAACCAAGCAATTTGGGGCAGAGGTGCAGTGGCAAAGCACCTTGATGAGTTGGGGGGAATAAACAAGGGTAACCTGGTTAAGAATAATGGACAAGCTGGAGCAATCAAGAAATAATTCAACATGGTGTTGGCCTGTATTTGCATCTTGATGCATCTGATCTCAGCTGATGTTAGACACAGGGAAACGAGTAATACCAGTGACCAGCAACGCACACCGAGATACCTGTACTAGATCAGGAGGTTACATTCATCTCTCAGTCTGTTACCATAAGACATGTTTTGTCAGTTCTACATTAGCATATAGGTACAAGTTAAAAATCCCTGTGAAAGCTGTGGACAGGCTAAAACACTGCCACAGCAGCCCCAGCTGAAAGCAAGGATGCTTGTAGGAAGTCTGTTGCACTGCTAGTGCAGGATGTGTGCTGTCTACCTATTGATTTCTGGGCAATAACGTCTCCCTGTAATGTCGCTACTGTTTTGATTAGCTGATTATCCCAGGTATTTCAGAGGAACATCCCTGTTTACAAGAAATTGAGCTGTCAGAGTCTGAAAGCCTGTGGTGATAAGGCCATAGAGCCAAAGATAAATAACACAGGCGACTCACTAAGTGCTTGCTCCTCAGAAATAGATCCCAATTTCTCAACAGCCAAGACAGAGCAACAAATAAAATGACTTTGCAAGTCTTTTTGAGGAAAGCAAGTTGTACAAATATCTTCCTTCTGTTTTAGAAAGAAGTTACATCGTAAACTGTTAACTGATCATCTAGTAAAGTTTCTGATATATTTATTGTGTTTTAAAAAAAAATTATGAGGCCACCTACCATGATGTAAGTGCTTTTTAATAGAAATAAACATCTCAAAATGGCTTTTCTGCAATTTCTCCTAGGATAACTTTTTAAAGATTTTACTCTTCCTCATGTTACAGGAAGTTTGCCCAGTGCTTTGTTTGGGGTGGGGGGCCAATATGTGTGGGAGCATCTTAATTCTGTAACATTGTCCTCTGCTTAACACCTAGCACAGCAGAGTCGTGATCCATGAGTAGAGCTCTCAAAGCTACAAAGAAGAAAACTACAAACAGTAAGAAATATTACAGTAGCTGCTGGCAGCTATACTCAAGATCTGGCATTACTATAGAAGGAAAGATGGAAGGAACGGAAAAAAAAAAGGCAACTCCTAAATATTTCTTCCACAAAACTCACAGTGCACAGAACTAAGTAATTCTCACACCAGGGTGGTCTGAAAGTAAAGGAGTTCATAGAATCATAGAATGTTTTGGGTTGGAAGGGACCTTTAGAGGTCACCTAGTCCAACCTCCCTGCACTGAGCAGGGACACTGTTAACTAGAGTTGGGAGAAGAGACGTAGCAGTAGCAGAAAGACTAGTGCTAGGTGAGCTCCTTCAGCAAAACTGATGATGTGGGGCATCCTTGATCTTTTAGGGACATGGTTTAGTGGTGGGATGGCAGTGTTAGGTTAACAGTTGGACTTGATGATCTTAAAGGTCTTTTCCAACCTAAACAATTCTATGATTCTATGATATTGGATGGATGTGGGCTAAAAAGGGTCCTTCTGCCCCACATATTCTCTGTGCCTGGAAACAAGAAGGAAGAGTGCCTTAAACAGTTTATCCGGAAGGACTGGGAGGAAAGAGGGACAAGAAACACAGTCAGAAGAACAGACTACAAATGTGACAAGAGAGATGAGAAGTGACCTACATTTTTATTCTCTTTTCCGACCTGTGCTCAGAAACAATCAAATCTAATAAAATTAAGAGTGTTAAAAGAACTGTTATCTATTAAAAAAACTATCTTGAAAATTAAGTCTGAACAAAACTATCTTGAAAATTAAGTCTGAACAATTCTATAGAATAGAATCATAGAATGTTTCGGGTTGGAAGGGACCTTTAGAGGTCATTTATATATATGTATTTAAAGAATATATATTTCAAGTTGAAACAGTTTATTTCCATACATGGAAACTCCAGAACAGTTTGGCTGTTCTGCTGTCATCCAGCCTAACACACAATTCAGGGGCTGTTACGGGACCACCTCACCCACAGACAGGTCCAGCTACTGAACTGGTCAGCACCACAATAAACATTTTTTTTCTTACACCACTGCATTTCTTCTGTGTACCATAATATATTTAAGTCAGTTTACATTTTTTTGTGTGATGTTTTGGAAGACGCTGTACAGAAGACTAGACATACGCTCATCCTTGTTATGGGTCCCTTGAAATAGGAATTAAGAATAGCTGAGCACTATTTCTCTAGCATTTATCAAGTATGTTGTCCTGAAAACTGCAACAAGATCGAAACACCATTGTAAGCATGGCTTGATCACATCACTGATTCATTAAATGACATCTGGGAACCATTAGCAAAAACTTGGCCCATTCAGGTCACTTCCTATTGTAATCTGTTCCACCTGCTGGAGGGCTAGCACTGGTCCCCAACTCTCTTTCAACTGGCCCCAGACTCTTCACCAAGATGTCACTTGCCTTTGTAGTAGCAGATTATTAAGGGTCCTTGTTTCCCCCACTGTACTAGCGGGTTGTAGCTGCAGCTCCATTTCACACTTTCTTTAGGGGGTACTTTTCCCTAACACATTTCCTACAGCAGTTTATTAGAAAGCCAGACCCCATGTGCAAGAATTCCGTCCACCAAGCACCTGCCAAGGATGTAGTAATAATTTTTATTACAACATAACCTTGCTACCCACATCTTTCAGAGAAAGGTATAATACTGTCCAGACCAAGTTTTCTCCTAATCCCAAACACTGCTGAGCAGCATACCTACAGCAGGGCCCCAGCAAATTGAGTAATCCCCAGCTCTCAGATTTCCAACATCAGGACAAACCTCTGACACATGACAGAGGAAGGCCTGAGGCACAAAGGTTTGCCTGGAAAACTTGCTATCCCAGCAAGCTCCTTTCATTGCTGAGCATCATTTGGGCAGTGTTTGGCTTTTGACAGCTGCTGGGTGTGGAAAAAGAGAGGAGGTAATGAAATGGCAATGGATTATATATGGCAATGTCAGAAGGAGAAGTATACCCACTGGGGTCTCCCCAGCTGCCACTGATTTTCATAAAATTTATAGGTTAGTATCCTTAAAGTGACTGATTCTCCACCAAAATTGTTTGAAACTAGTCAATATGTTCAAAATTTAATGGATGAATGCAAAAGAGAAGGAAGAGAAGACTGCATCATCACGCACGTCTGGTTTCCTTAAGATACCAAACTTAAAACCCAACACAACTATGACCCCAACGTATTTCACATTTTAGCCTAGCAGTCCTTTCTTCCTTCCTCAGTTACTGTTTAAGATGGGCCCAAGTCAAATTTGAGCTTGTGGCCCTTCTCCTCAGAACACGCACCAGGTGGATTCTTTCCCAGCTGGAATGGTACTTTTCAGGATATTTTTGCCAGCGCAGGGAGGCTCAACCATGGGCACAGCAATACTGAAACTCTCTACATTTTTCACTGCATTCTGCAAATTCAAAAGCATGGGGAATTTCATTAATGAAAAAGTAAGATCTCAGCATAAAATACCATTTACAGCAGAAGACTGGAACATTGACACGACACGAGTAAAAAATACTTCCCCCTTTAAAGAACTAAGCACAATCTTCACAAAAAGAATACTAAAGGCTTTTTAGTGCTATGTTCAGACAAAACTTGATTTCCTAACCTATTGCCAGTAATTATTCTCATACAGTATACTCTTTTGTGCATTCTATGCACAAATATGTAATACTATGTAACTGTATTATTAATGCTATGTATGAATGATATTTAGTTAGCTTTAATAAATTAAAATCTATTGGGTGAGTATAACTGCATGCTAAATTTTAGACTTCCATACTCTTGACTGAAACATCATTTGAACTAATTTACATGTTTTTTAACTTTGCAGCTGATCAAATTCTAAAGACAGAGGCCAATTTAGTGGAGGGTTCCAGTTATCTCCAGATATTTACTTGTCTCAAGCAAAACTTCCATAAAACCAAGACGATGATTTTATCAACATGCTTGTATTTAAACTTTCAATTACACATTAACAGCCCCACTGTATTTGTAACTCACTTAAAAAGAAAGTATAAAAATAAAATAAATTTTAAGTTAACTTCAGATACTGTATGGGGAAGAACAGATTTTCACCAAACGTAATTTATCAATTACATCTTACCTAAATAACATTCGTTAACATAATTAATGGACTAAACTACAAAGCTGGCTGAATGGCTACAAAAACTTCCTGGTTAATAAATGTGAAAAAGTACACATAGGTGCAACTTATTCGAAACATGTACATTAAGGAGTTGTTACTTATAATCAGTAATTTCTTTTGCAATTGTCAGTCTGTGATGTGTACACCATTTCAAGGCATTTATTGCTGTTTATAATGCACTGCTTTTTAAATAATAAAGCTTTTGAAACACTACCTTGAACTTAAATAAACAATAATTTATCTTCTAAAATAGTCATCAATCTATCACACAAAACCACCAGAATGCTATATATTAAGAGGAGTGTAGCTGTTAACACTACATTATAACTGCTGCAAAGTTTTACAAAAGACTTCTGTAATTACAATATGACATGTAAATTTTTACCACATTGGTTAGTTTAAAACACAATGTGCCTCCTCTCAGGCAGTAAGGGCTTTTTATCAGGATCCAACATTCATTATTCTTTCTAGTGACCACCATGTGCATGCCACTTCCTTCCTTACAGAAATTTTGGCATTCAAAATTCTTCAAATGAATACACGTTCCTTGCTACAAACTAATGAGAAGGGATTTTTAATATAAAATTAAGAGCAAAACCCCTTCTCCCAAATCTGTGCCAATAATTTTGACTTGAAAATAATTTGTCTTTTATCCCTGGTCTAATTTGCTATGAAAGAATGAGTACAGGTTTAAAATGAGGGTGGAAAGTGAGCATCAGCAAGAAATGGAGTGCCCCAGGGAACAAAACATACAAATATTCTGAAAGGAGCTGGGGGGACCAGGATGGGACTGTTACTGTTTGGTGCTCAACTGTGCACTCCAGCCACATGCAAAAGTAAGAGATTAAAAATTGGACAACAGGATGGAGAAATAAGATTCAAAAGAACTTGGGGAAAAAATATGTATGTGGGAAAGTTAAAAGCCTGGAAACATCCTCTAATCTCATACAATGCCAAGTAAGAAAGCTCAGGAAGGATTTAGTGTGGAAGAAGAAAATAATGTAATCTTGTTTCAAATTAAAACATGGAACATCATCTGAAAAAAAACTACTGAGTAACATAGGCCAAAGAATATATTTACAGCTAAACTCACAAAAATATTCCCTTAAATCTATCATTCATCAGGGTTTTTTATCTATTTACATTAAGAAATCTTTATAAATTTAAGTTTGACATGAGTAATCACAGGTAACAGACCATTAAGTCATCAACTCATTCAGGTTTCTCTAACATTTCCCATTTTATGTGGTATATGTTGGAATGGTGGATAGTTTTAGCTTCTTCAAAAATTGTCTTAAAGTTTACTACCCACAATATTATAAATTCATTTAAGTGCAACTGCATTCATACCAAATGAAAATGAGAGTTTTCCTTCACTGATGCTTCTTATCTGCAGTCCTGCAGAGCAGTTGCAACAGATAACTCTATTACTCAGAAGGCAAATCCCTCACTTTACCAAAAAAAGTCTCAATCTGAATGTTAGGTAATACCAATAACTTAAGCAATCCAGAACTGTCCACCTATGGCAATCACCCAAAGACCAGGTTCATGTTTTAGCACCCCTCCCGTGGCACAGATCATAGTCCATCCACTCCTGAATCCGCCATAGACAGACACCCTTCACTTATACTTTCCAGGCAGGTCTCCTCACTACTGTCTTTCCCATGAAGTAACCTGTGGACTAAAGATTTACTCCACATCTCACCGATTGAGCTATATTGTACTTGTGCCTACAAAGTTGGACACGGCAACGATCACTTCTGAATGAGTCCTATATACCATTAAAATAAATAAACAAATAAAATTTTAAAAACTGTGTTTGTTCAGCAAAGTATTGAATCATAGAATCATTTGTTTGGAAAAGACCTTTAAGATCATCAAGCCCAACCATACCTGTGCACTACTAAACCACATCCCTAAGCACCTTGTCTACCCGTCCTTTAAATACCTCCAGGGATGGGGATTCAACCACTTCCCTAGGCAGCCCGTTCCAATGCTTAACAACCCTTTCGGTGAAGAAATTTTTCCTAAGGTCCAACCTAAACCTGTCCTGGCACAACTTCAGACCATTTCCCCTCATCCTATCGCTTGTTACCAGGGAGAAGAGGCCAACACCCACCTCACTACAGCCTCCTGTCAAGCAGTTGTAAAGGGTGATATGGTCTCCCCTCAGCCTCCTCTTCTCCAAACTAAACAACCCCAGTTCCCTCAGATGCTCCTCATCAGACTTGTGCTCCAGACCCCTCACCAGCTTTGTGGCTCTCCTCTGGACATGCTCCAGCAACACATCATCTTTCTTGTAGTGAGAGGCCCAAAACTGAACACAGTATTCGAGGTGCGGCCTCACCAGTGCCAAGCACAGGGGCACAATCACTTCCCTACTCCTGCTGGCCACACTATTTCTGATACAAGGCAGGATGCCATTGGCCTTTTTGGCCACCTGGGCACACTGCTGGCTCATATTCAGCTGGCTGTCAACCAGTACCCCCGGGTTTTTTTCCACCAGGCAGCTTTCCAGCCACTCTTCCCCAAGCCTGTAGCGTTGCATGGGGTTGTTGTGACCAAAGTGCAGGATGCAGCACTTGGCCTTGTTGAACTTCATACAGTTGGCCTTGGCCCATCGACTCAGCCTGTCTAGGTCCCTCTGCAGAGCCGTCCTAGCTTCAAGCAGATCAACACTTCCACCCAGCTTAGTGTCATCTGCAAACATGCTGAGGGTAGATACATACATATTGTTAAAGTGCTCTGGAAATATAAAGCTCTAAAACACGTCAGTTTGAGCAATGTATTTTTCTGAAATCTTGAATAAGCATGGTCAACTGATTCTGAGAGCTGCTCTTTCTCAAGATTTACTGTTGGGGGAGTAACACATGTTTGTGATTCACTGCACAAATAGATTAAGTATTTGTTTTATACTTGAAAAAAAACCACATCTAGCTTTCATATAGCTAATAGGCTGGCACGTCATTACTTCCTAATTTTATTGTCAAGAAGCCAGGATGCAAAGAACCACACACCCCCACTTCATACTGAATGAATATTAAGCATACAGTATCCTTTTACACTTATGTGAGCCTCAAAATCAGTTTCTAAGCTGTAATATGATGTGAGATAAGACGACTCTAAACACATTTCTCTTGTTTCTACATGATAGGGCCAACTGGGATTTCTTCTGGAATAAAAGCTTTGCACTGTAATTAGGCGCTAAAGATGAGTCAACAGTCACCAGCTTTTAACTTTCAGAGAGCTTTCATTAATGCAAATCACTGATGAAATCATATTAGTTACCTCTCATTAGTATGTTTAAATAAGGTGCACAGCACTCATTTTCAATGGGTTGCATAGAAATATTTATGGACAGTGATCACTTTGATTATTTACACACTCTGAAAAGCAGGAAAGCAATTCAAGGCTGCTGAAGAACCACACGTATAAAAGGCTGGGGATTACCAAGTTTCAGGGTATTGCACCTTCTTACTCTTTCCTTATCAATTCTGATTTACAGCTGCAGAAAGCAACAAATAGAGCAGCTTCTCACGGTAGCTTTGGGTTCTATCCCAAAGGGCAAATGCTCAAAGACAATGGGAACATTTCTCTTATGCAGAACACCTGTATGTTATAAGCTTTTTGAACAAGATTAAATCTTCAGAAAAATATTTTAACCAACTCTAACCTCAACTTCAGAAGTTTTCAAAAGCACCACAAACTGAGGGCATCCAATAAGAATTTTTGCTGACTGCTGCATCAGCGTCATAAAGGACAGAAAACTGCAGGAATGGAAGAGCAAGCGCTGAAAAGTAGCGTGACTTTTCAGTTGAATTAAACAAAAAAAAAAAAACCACCACAAGAGCTGCCTATCCAGTCTAAAAATTGGGAATATTCCACACAGTGCTGAGGAAACAAATATGCAGAAATACACGGTGCACATCACATCCCAGGGGACTCAAGAAGCACCAACATACCTTGCACTTCTTTTCTGGTCCCCACCCAGAATACACTCCGTTACGCTTAAGTCCATCCATCCACTCATATTCATTCAATCAAAGATGACATAGTTCATTTTGCCAAATATCTCATGAAGAAAGTATATGTCAGCCACAGACCACTAGCCCAGTTAAGTCCTTTCATACGTTTCCTACTGTTAAAATTGTCAAATTATAGTGGCCCAAGTTCTGTAACAAGTTCTAAGCATGAAATCCTCCTCCTTTTCTTAATGTCAGCAGGGAAAAAAGGAGAAAGTACTCCGTATTTCTGCCTTCCATCTGAGAGTCTCATGTTGTTCCCCTGCTGCAAGTGCCATTAGCCCAGAGCATGCATCTGGGAGAGCACCAGCCCTGTGGCAGTATATACATCAGGGAGAATCATTAAATCACCAAGCTGAAGTTTTCTCTTGTAATTCCAAGTGTGCAGTAACAAAGCCAGAGACATTCCATTTCCTAGGGCTGCTAGCCCTGCAAACATCCTGATCAAGTTTAAAAAAATCCTTCATAAGTTTACCCAAGGCAAACTTTCAGGCATCAAACAAATTTTGAGGTGTCCTATGTTAGCCAAAGGAAGAAACCTGATTTATGATAGCCCTAAAGATCACAGAACCTTAGTTCAATTTATAGGCACCTTCTTATAAGAAAATACCCCCCAGGGCTCGGTACTTGGCCCAGTCTTGTTCAATTTATTCATCAATGACCTGGACGAGGGGACGGAGTGTACCATCAGCAAGTTCACTGATGACACAAAACTGGGAGGAGTGGCTGATACACTGGAAGGCTGCGCTGCCATTCAGCGGGACCTGGACAGGCTGGAGAGTTGGGCGGAGAGGAACCTGATGAAGTTCAACAAGGGCAAGTGTTGAGTGCTTCACCTGGGGAGGTCGAACCCCATGCACCAGTACAGGCTGGGGGCTGACCTGCTGGAAAGCAGCTCTGCTGAGAGGGACCTGGGAGTCCTAGTGGACGACAAGCTGACCATGAGCCAGCAATGTGCCCTTGTTGCCAAGAAGGCCAATGGTATCCTGGGGTGTATTAAGAGGAGTGTGGCCAGCAGGTCGAGGGAGGTTATCCTCCCCCTCTACTCTGCCCTGGTGAGACCCCATCTGGAGTACTGTGTCCAGTTCTGGGCTCCCCAGTTCAAGAAAGATGAGAAACTCCTAGAAAGAGGAAAGGTTGGACTCGATGATCTTAAAGGTCTTTTCCAACCAAAGCGATTCTATGATTCTATAAGAGTCCAGAGGAGAGCAACTAGGATGATAAAGGGACTGGAGCTCCTCCCCTACGAGGAAAGGCTGAGAGAGTTGAGCTTGTTCAGCCTGAAGAAGAGAAGACTGAGAGGGGACCTTATCAACACATACAAATATCTTAAGGGCGGAAGTCACAAGGATGGAAGCAGTCTGTTTGCAGTGGTGTCCAGCGACAGGACTAGGGGCAATGGGTGCAAACTGAAACACAAGAGGTTTCAGTTGAATATGAGGAAAAACTTCTTTACTCTAAGGGTGACAGAGCACTGGAACAGGCTGCCCAGGGAGGTTGTGGAGTCTCCTTCTCTGGAGATATTCAAAGCCTGCCTGGATGAAGTCCTGTGTAAAATGCTCTAGGAGAGCCTGCTTTAGCAGGGGGGTTGGACTAGATGATCTCCCAAGGTCCCTTCCAACCCTTGCGATTCTGTGAAAATCAGATGATCAAGAAGCTCCTGTTGGTCTTAAAAGCCTATTCATCCAGGATAGCAGGAAGCTTCTTCAATAACAACATCTTTAGTACAAGAAATACAACCTTCACCAAAGAGCACAAGTCACAGCATGGCCAGTCACCTGGCTTAACCCAAGAAACAAAAAGTAGTAGACATCACCCTTATCCTCTTTCACAGGTATCTCCTTTGCTATGTAAAACTCAAATATGCGATTGTCTCTTTACAAGACTTTAAAGGGACTAAAATTTACTAAATGGCTTACTATGTGTAAGATCTGTAAGTTTACCAAAATAGTTTGGAAGAAATTATGAAAAGTACTTTCTGAACAGCAGCCAAACCAACTAGCTGGAGAAAATTCCCCTAAACATCTCACAGCAATGCTACAAACAACTACAACATACTGAAGTTAAACTACACAGAGAACAGTAAATCTCAGTTCTAGCATTATTAAATGGAAAGAGAAACCTCACTCATATTTGACAGTAAATTTTAATTTGGCATCTGAATGTAAAAGTATGTCCAATAATTTATCTTGATCATACAGAGACAACTACATACACAGATATTACTAGATTTATATTAAATACTGCAAGATCTATAAAACTTATTGGAAACAGGTTTTTCCTCATACTAATGTACAGTTGTTTAGATGACTACCTTTTAAACCATCTGCATATCCCACAGCACAATGTTCAGAAACTAGGTGCCAGTAGGCACCTCAAATACATTCAGTTGTTCCTGATGTAAAACAGGACCATATAAAACAATATAGTTAGAATAAAGATATTGTGATCAAGCATTTGATATGAACAAAGAAAGGCACGTTTGTTAATTCTACATACCTAGCAAGGTTGGCTTCCCCCACCCCCCTGTGTTTCTCAGGTGGAAGAAGCCTGAGTTTCCAAATTACTTTGCCCCATTAGTTTGGGACATTCTTCAACTCAGGGTGGGGAAGCAGGAGGAAGCCAGCAGTGGGGGCAAGACTCAATTCATTAAACCTTTTGCTGAAACCCTTGCAGGTGGATTATTTTAGGCATATTACAAAATACCACCATGACTGTATAACAGCAGCTTGTTATGAGATACTCAGTAAAACATTTTATTGAATAAAAGTACAGTAAAACCAGCTGTAATAAACCATACCCTCAAGAGAACTGTGAGACTACCTGCTACTCACATGGTATTTTATGCAGATGCCACTGCTAAGCAGGAAATTAAATGGCTAAATACTTCCAAATTAATCTTCAGGCAACCAAAGTACTGGTTTCAGAACTGCATTAATTAAGACCAATACCTATTGCAACATGCTGGGTAAAGCTACTGGACTACACATGAGCTTTGACAACTGGGGAACCTGCTGA
>NW_009259600.1:4383091-4383580 GCF_000687185.1 Egretta garzetta | reverse complement strand
GCATGGCCATGCATGAGATGGCCGACCTTGGGAGGCTTTGCAGACTTCTTAGCAGGTACCATAAGGGCAGTGAAGCAGCGACACTGCTGTCCCCAAGCTGATCTCCTGCAGCATCTTAAATGCTACACTCTGTGGCAACAAGAAGCCTTCTGCATAACCTACATAGATACTGCTCAGCCCAAGCCAAAAAGAAAATCGGCTATCTACACAGGGAACACCAACAGGCAGCTTGTTTCAGTATAATAGAGACAAGCCCCAGAGAGTGCAGTCTCTGACCATGTACACACACTAGAGACTAGTTCTGAAGTTTGATAAACTTACCAGTTTTATTAGGGGCTTTTTCCAATAACTTACATATTGCTAGACGTTTGTCACAGCTGCTTTTACACAGGAGCAAAAGAACTGATTTACTGAGCAGACAATGTATCTCAACACATGGGAACGTACTATCTGCAGCCTCACACAAAAAAGGAAGAAAACCACACACCC
>NW_009259600.1:4382413-4383073 GCF_000687185.1 Egretta garzetta | reverse complement strand
CTTTCTACCAAATCACAAAGTACATTACTGCTAATAATTTTTTTCTCCAAGTCTTACACTATAGCAAAACAAGATAATGGTGTAGGAAAGTGTTTGCATTTTATATTGTTATTATAATTTACATGTATATTTAAAGGCACATTATGTATCACTGTTCTCTAATATGTTGAATTAAATATACAGCTATGTTCCCATGAAAGGGATGATTTTAATTAAGAGATTGGAAAAGCAATGACTCAAGAAAATGGGTCATAAGAAGAGGCATGACATTCCAGCAATGAATTGATTCAGTCTTAAATATTTAACACTCCAGTGAAAATATTGAAGTGGTTTTATATGTGAGAAGCTTTGGACAAAACACCAAATATTTAAAGAGCTCATGAAATAACATTTTATTTTTTTTTTAGAAATGAAAATTCCCAAAAGAAAAAAAAAAATAGAAAAACAGGGCAACAGCATCATTACCAAGAGGGTAAAGAATAGGCAATTTTTCCTAAAATAAACTGGTTTTCATTAAAAATTTTAATCAAGTCAGAGTTTATAAACAGTTCTATTTATAAATACAAGTTTGATAAAGACTATTACTATTTGCATTCTTACTGTCAGGAAAAAAAAAAAAAAAAAAAAAAAATCTTCAAACAGAAAATTCAATCATTTCTT
>NW_009259600.1:4375226-4382104 GCF_000687185.1 Egretta garzetta | reverse complement strand
AAAAAAAAAAAAAAAAAAAAAAACACCACACAGCAGAAAGTTCTATGCATGCTGCCTCTGCTTACCAAGCCAAATGAAAATACTTTGAAACTCCCACAAGAAATTGTACAAGTGTTTGATTCATCCAAACAGTCTATTAAAGGGATTGAGCTATTCTACTGGAATCAAAATCTGATTTTTTTTAAAGTTGTATACATTTAAACTCAAAAAGACAGTAGTATAGAACTGGTTTTGTCAGATAAGTACTTGTTAATCTTTAAGACTCATTAATCTTTAAGAAATAAATGTTTCCAATGACTGTGAACATTTCATTGATTAAAAACTACCTTTGCCCTCTAATCAGCTGCTATTCTAATTTTCAGCCTGGTTTAGATCGGGATTCTGAATACAACAAATATTTATGGAAACTAGTACAGGACTGCAAGACAAGCTTCTAAGGCCTGGCTTTCTGATGGGGAGTGCGCTTATATGCTACTCATCTTCAAAGTACAACACGAACACTTTCCAAAACTCAGGTCTTGCACTCCTTTAATTAAGACAAAATAAACTATGCAATAGCTCAAATAAATCTATATTCATATTAAAAATGAAGTAGCAATTGAAGCACTATGGGTTTGTTAAATGAGAGAGGTGGTTGGAGCACGAAAGGGAAGTTTGGAAAGGCAAAGCATAAGCTCAGGTAGAGAACAGCATCTTACAGAACAGCAAGTAGCACAGCAAGTGGTGATCCAAAGTAAATGATGAGTAGAAAGCTGAAACACAGGGGATCTCTCAGGCAGTAAAGCTTAAGAACCATTCTGAAAATGTTCAAAACTCTTACATGCATGGGCTGACCCGGATGTCAGTAATCATCCCTGTCCTCCCTTCCCCATCTTCCTCCCTGCCCTCCTACCATTTCTAAAACAAGATTTGAAACTGTAGTGCAGGCACAAATAAAAAAAATCCCCACTCCATGCAAGAGCCATCTGTTGTTCACTTCGAATCATCACCAATTAATCAGTATATACTTGAAATCAAGAAGCACCATTCTTCAGTATTTGCTTCTACACGTATGGTGCCTTTCAGAAGCAGAGCAGGACACAGATTAAGCCCCTGTTTCTCTTTGAACAGGCCACATGTTGCAGAGAACCAAAACCAGAATAAAGGCAGAATGCGTATTTAGGAAAACACTTTTGTTTCTTAGTTGCAGGAAGAAGAGGGTAACCTTGCATGAACAAAACCATTTCTTATTCAATAAGAATAAACATGACAGAACACATGAATTCATACTTAAGAACAGAAATAAATACAGAAAAGATTTTGATTTGTGCAAGAAGCTATATCAAGGCAGCACAGGTGACAGGATCACACCACATTTAAATTCATTACAACAGTGGTGAATGATGAAAAAAAAGTTATCATGTACAAAGGAAGCTTTTATGCTATTATGACCTGAATGTTTTCAGGTTACTTTTGGAAATTGCTTGAGAAAGCACTAAATGTCTCCCTAGAGGCAGGGATAAACACTGCAGACAGCAGAACACTCCACTTAAGTACATCCTTGCCTTCTGCCTATCCAAGGTTATCACACACAAGCCTTTTGCACAGATAGAAGAAATGTGTTTCTTCAAATGAAAAAACAAGAGTATAAAATACAAACATGCTACACATTAAAGATGCAAGTATCATCACTTAAGATTATGAATCAGGTGAAGTTATCCAAGAATATTACATATTCATAAAGTGTCATACATCAGACACTTTAAATGGGCAAAACCTCACAGCTCAGGCATCAAAAAGTGAGCAAAAGTCAAAAACACTAGAAGAGACAAGAGAAAAACAGAACTTAATTTTTAAGATCATTTTGGGATAAGGCACAAAGGAGCAGGAGAAAGAGGAACACGTGCACATGGTGCTGCTCTGACTGTCTTTAAGCGGAGCAGGACAGGACAAAGCTTAAAGAGGAGGGGCACCACCACTCATAAGAAGCTCAATCCCACCAGACCACACTTCCTTTATGTTTCTGTTACAGTGCAAAGGATCACAAGTGCTCACAAGCAAAGGATCTCTTCAGAATGGCTAGCAGCAATCCCCACAGCTTTCTCTCCCTGGTGGCATTACCCATCATTTGTCCTGGGACTGGCAAACTGCCTCCCAGTTCTTTTCCACAAAAGCTGAGGAAAGCACACTTAAGATTGCTCTCTGCTCAGGAGAGCTCAGAAGCCTACTAAATCGGAAATCATGAAATACCAGTGTCAGCAGATCATAAAAAATTACTTCAAGAGCTAGGATCCAACTTCTGTGAGTAAGCAACACAGGCACAGAACTTGTACCAGTCTCACTGGTGCCAAGGTCTGGTCTGATCTTGCAATTAGTATAAAGATCAGATTGATTTAACAATGAATTAAGACATAAAGCGTTAGTTTCAAATTAGCTGCTGTTTACCCTCAAATAGAGTCAGAATCGTGTAATTGCATCACAAAATAAGAATTTGTGGGCCAGAACCATCAACCTCTAGCCAGGTCCAGCACAGCTGACGGGAAGATGAGTGCTTGTCAGATGGCCATTCTGAAGCAAGTCTGTTCCTCACTGGATGCTAAAACACTGACCAATTCACTCCAGTCAGGCTCCTGTGGTCCCTTTACCTTGAGAGTATTTTGGTATTTCTGTTTCAAATAAAGTTTTCCAATATTCCTGAAAGCAACACAACTTTACTTTGTCTGATCCAATGTTTTCACACACAAAAAAATATCCACTTGAAGTGAAACGTGGCCTTGAGACACACTAGCTCTGGGGGTGTCCAGTTCTCTCCTCCAAAAGAACACTTCCCTGGTGGTGCCCTGTAGCCACAGGACTCAAGAACCTTATTAAGCACTTCAGTGAAAAACACGACAGCAATGCTTCTGAGGAAACAGAAATACAGTCCAGAATGGAGAACCAGACATCCAAGCTACAAGGCACACACAACAGAGCAACAGTTTAATTAGACACAACCCAATACTGAATAGTCCTAAAAATGTGAAGGTCCTGCTTGTCAAAGCAGGAAAATGCTGCTCTGTGTTCTTCCAAACTCAGTATCTTGTTTTTCGCCCCCCAAGACAGGCTAAAAACAACACTGGAATTTCACTAGAAAGAAAACATCATTTTGCAGAAATGATGTTTTCATCAAAAATGCCAAAAGTAAAATGACTGAGCAGCTATAGCATGCTCTTTTTTTCAAGTTACTTTGAGTTATACACACACAGATAGAAGTGAATCTTTTCCAACAACTATATGCACAGTTCACTTGGTTTTACTTTATTGAGGACAGAAGTGCTTTAACAATCAGTATATAGGTAATGAATTACAGTTTTATAAGCCATATCTAAGAGTATTCCACTCAAAAATATGTAATAAATGAAGACAAGATGAGAGTATCTTGACCTTTAGATAACAGTCCTGAGGAAGGAAAGTTAACTGCAGAAGATTTAGCATCATCAACAACTAGATCTTCATCTTTCAAATGAAGACAACTGTTGTATACGTAGAAGTAGATTTAAAAAAAAAATGTCCACTCCATGCCACCCAATTGCTTCCACTTTTATATGGATACATCCATAGTTCATTTTTGTACAAGCCAAGCAAAGTAGAACATCCTTAACAGAGCAGGAAATGAAGTTTTATTCGTTGCACAAAATAAATCTACAAAAATGTAATGTCTGTTGATGACAATGAAAGCACTAGCATATGCACTCAGGACTCTGATCTATTCTGTCCACCAGATGCTCCCTCCTTGTGAAAGACTGGTAAAAAAAATTAGAGAATTCATTGTGGCTTAAGCAGATTTTTCTCATGCTGTTAAGTATTTTGCTAAAGTTTCACTGCAAAATCTTAATGTTCTTCATGACTGTAAGCAAAAAACTAGGATGAACAACCTATAGTCCACAGGCCATATGCAGCATGGCAGGACAATTCATCTAGCTTGTTCCCTTTGGCCCCCTCTCCTAAGAACCTCAGCTGCACACCAGATGACTGCACTAGAACAGGCAGCCTGCTCCCCACGACCATTTTATCTAGGAGGTTGTAGCCTCTCCCCCATCATATAATGAGCCCATATTTAAATGCATGCTGGGAAAAGGGTTGAAGAGCTTCCAGGAAAGATGGCTACTTCCAACTGCCAGAACAATGCATTTACCCCACAACTCTGTCACTGTCCACATCTGAGGAACATATGGGAAAGAGGACCCTCAGGAACAGGCTGAATGAATTGCATGCAGTCAGCAGCACGCTCTCATCCACCTTCTTTTTCAGGTCTTCATCAGGCCCTGCTGGGGAAAAACTGCAGGGCAGAAAGCTTAAATGCCTGGAATCCAGCAGAGATGCAGGAAGGCAGAGGCTTCCAGAAGACAGCATAACTACACACATACACAACACATGATACTCACCTACAGAAAGTGCCCTAGAAGCCATGAAATATGACGCTATTCTGCCACTGGGAAATAAAACACCAAACCTAAGAGCAGCCCACCCACCCAAAGGACTGGAACACAACTGTTGCCCGCAGTAGACTGTGGAGCAGCATTGATTGCATTGATCAGGAGACCACTCAGCTCACAGAACTACGTGGAAAACCACCGTGGTTCTTTGAAAAGTAGCCCCTAATTATCAACACAATTCTAAAATATGGGGACTAACAAGCTTTAGGCCTAATCTAAAGTAACTACACATTACTGCTGTAGCAGCAGCTGTTAGCTCATTTCAGGGAATCCTACACCTGTGTCTAGGATTCAGGGAATCCTACACCTATGGGAGTCCTCCCATAACATCCTCATAGGGAAGCTCAAGAAGTGTGGGTTGGATGAGCGGACAGTGAGGTGGACTGGGAACTGGCTGAATGGCAGGGCTCAGAGGGTTCTGATCAGTGGGGCAGAGTCTCGTTGGAGGCTGGTAGCTAGCGGAGTTCCCCAGGGCTCAGTACTCAGCCTGGTCTATGTTCAATTTATTCACCAGTGACCTGGACAAGGGGACAGAGTGTACCATCAGCAAGTTCGCTGATGACACAAACGGGGGAGGAGGGGCTGATACACCAGAAGGCTGTGCTGCCATTCAGTGGGACCTGGACAGGCTGGAGAGTTGGGGGAGAGGAACCTGATGAAGTTCAACAGGGGCAAGTGTTGAGTGCTGCACCTGGGGAGGTTGAACCCCATGCACCAGTACAGGCTAGGCAATGACCTGCTGCCAAGAGGGACCTGGAAGTCCTGGTAGACGACAAGCCGACCGTGAGACAGCAGCATGCCCACGCTGCCAAGAAGGCCAATGGTATCCTGGGGCGCATTAAGAGGAGTGTGGCCATCAGGGCGAGGGAGGTTATCCTCCCCCTCCACTCTGCCCTGGTGAGACCCCATCTGGAGCACTAGGTCCAGTTCTGGGCTCCCCAGTTCAAGAAAGATGAGGAACTCCTAGAAAGAGTCCAGAGGAGAGCAACTAGGATGATAAAGGGACGGGAGCACCTCCCCTACGAGGAAAGGCTGAGACAGTTGGGCTTGTTCAGCCTGAAGAAGAGAAGACTGAGAGGGGACCTTACCAACACATACAAATATCTTAAGGGCGGAAGTCACGAGGATGGAAGCAGTCTGTTTGCAGTGGTGCCCAGCAACAGGACAAGGGGCAATGGGCACAAACTGAAACACAAGAGGTTTCAGTTGAATATGAGGAAAAACTTCTTTACTTTGAGGGTGACAGAGCACTGGAACAGGCTGCCCAGGGCGGTTGTGGAGTATCCTTCTCTGAAGATATTCAAAGCCTGCCTGGATGATGTCCTGTGTGACATGCTCTAGGTGAACCTGCTTTAGCAGGAGGGTTGGACTGGATGATCTCCCGAGGTCCCTTCCAACCCTTGCCATTCTGTGATTCACTAACCTGAAATGTTGAATAATACTGACAGGCTAACAGAGGCTGGGGGGGGGACGGGACGGACGGACACACACGACACTTCACTGTCTAATGAAACCAAAATACATTTTCAGCTTTAACTGGAAATACTTGCAAATTAAATAATTCCAATCAATTGGGCCCTTTATACAACAAAATCCTCCAGAAGAATGATGCACGCATATAAAATAAAAAAGGGTAAAGCAGCTTTGCATTATTCATTCTCCAATTAGGTGCAACATGTAAACTTATACTGAAAATGAAGGGCAACACCTTAGAGCATTCTGTGCTCTTTAGACCTTTGCATTTTGACAGATAGCCCTGCTAGACACCAACTAGTCCAAAGCCAATGGGTGCCTGGGTAAAGGAAACCCAGTGAGAATCCTCAGTAAGCCAAGGTGATGGCCTCAGGACATGGTTTCTTAGCAAGCCAGAGGCAGAACCACTAAACAAACATGCCAAAGAAAGAAAAGGAGAATGGAAAAAAAAAAAATAGATTTTAATATTTCTCAATAGAGGGATCAAGTTTGTTCCATTTTCTCCAGAGGCAAAGAAATAAATATTTACAGTTAAAGTTTATATTTATTTAACAGTAAGAGTTAAACTAAGGAGATCACTGAGAGGACTAGATGGTCCAAGACATCACCAGCAGCACAGTACAATTTCCCTGGTGTTCTATGGTCTGTACAAAGGTACAACGGTGATTTTTCCTTTGAAAAGAAAGTGCACATTTAAACATGAACATTTCCCCATTCTTTTGCAAAAATGTGCAGCTTGCTAGGATAGAGTTTATTATTGCTCCTAAGTGTTCAAAATAAAACACAATCTACATCAGTTGTGCATGAAAATTACTTAGCAGGAACCAGTCTTGTAAGTGCAAGTATCGTAAGGTAAGTCACAAGCAATAGGTGAATGAAGGGAATTTTTCTGCTTAAGTTCAATAGCCGTGTCTAATAAATTATAATTGAATCACCCTCTTTCAGCGAAAA
>NW_009259600.1:4361058-4375214 GCF_000687185.1 Egretta garzetta | reverse complement strand
AAAAGGAACAAGCTATAATTTCAGAGTACACTTTATACTTGAAAGAATTAGGAGTATTTTGTCTTTTGGAATTTTAAGATGCTTTTACCAAAGGTGGATAAATTACAGGTTTTTTCCACTACAAAATCTGTAATCATGCCCATTCTGAAATAGTAGGTTTTGCTATAATGAGGAGCTAAAGTACATTCCAACAAATTTAACTATGCTTTAATCTATCAACAAACGAGGAAAAACTACTTCCTCTCCAAGGAAATATTTTTAAACGCATTACCTCACCTCATTCCCCGTTAAACCATACCAATCCAAACTCTTCACCCGACTACATGAAACAAAGCTGGATTGTAGGGTCCTGACTTCATGTCAGCTGGATGGGGACAAGTCTGGAATTACTCCAAAATAAATCAATTGAGGTGCTCCAGACCTACTGCAGGGAAAGCCGGATCAGAATCTGACCCTAGACTTCTAGGAATTATGCCAAAGATGATATATAAATCCTTTCACCCTGTACCTTAGAACAAAGACACTGACTATTGGCATTGTATTTCCTTACTTTAAGTAGGTCAGAAAAAAAAGCTATGTAAAAAAAAAAAAAAAAAAAAAATCAGTAAAGGTACAAGGATTACTCTTAATCTTTCTACTTTATACACCTATATCTACACAGCAGAACAGTTTCTCTGTACTTCATAAAGAAAAATATACCAGTTACATGTTAGTATTTGCATTTGCCTTAGTAAACTCATTTTCTGGAATATAAATCAGTGAGGCCGTGGTATCTGAATTTCAACTTAGATCTACTTGCTCACTTGCAGAATTAAAATAAATGAATACTTCTGTTGGTTTCTACTTTCAACAATGAAGTGTATCAGAAAGACTAATATGGGGGGGGGGCTATAAACTTGAAAAAAACCAAAGGTCTGCTCTGAAACGTGATTCTGTAGCAATAGCATTGCAGCAATTACTGTTTGTTCCTGTGCAAATGGGTTCCTTTCCAAAGTTCAAGAATACATTCCATGACATCACCCCCAATTACCAATTCACCAAATGAACCACAGAAAGAAACCAAACAACCTTTCCTAGCTGGGACACCACCATGAACAGTGAAGAATGTTATGCTGCAACAACCTTGTTCTGAAAGCAGCTGGTGCAGATTTGAACCCCAAGCAACCAGCAAACGCAACTTGGCCTTACATTTGAAATTCAGATTCATCAGTGACATACAAGCCAGCTTTCCCTCTCTGAACGCCTTAGTCCTCGCCATAAGGAAGGAAAGGGACTGCGGTAGGGAAGAACGGGTCTGCTGGCTGGCTAACACAGACCAATTTGGCACTCAGGATACTTATACATTTCTAAAATCATTATGTATTAACACACAAGTTTCTGGAAAGAAGTTGTACTATTTTCCCTGCTAATTTTGGTGTGATATACTTGTACATACTTGTATGTGACAGGCAGTATCATAGAAAGATTAATAAACTCAGAAGCATGCATCACTATTCAAAACAGTCTCTCTGAAGCAACTCCTAAATTGTGCAATTACTAGTTTTCTTAAGTTTATTCAAAATGCAATAGTTTGTTAAACTCCACTGTACCTCCATGCATGACCTGCTGAAGTAGCTGTGTTTTGGACATGCAAGGTACTAAAAGCATGAGATACAGAGCCAAAACTTTATCTTTGAGGCAACCTATGTCAGGAGTGAACTTCCAGAAGGCCTGAACAACCAACAGCCCTGTCAGCTTCTTTTGGAAGTACCAGTAAGTTTGATGAAGTTTTCTCCAACATGAGCACTCAAAGTTCATTTTAGAAAACGTGTATATACACACACCCCCACTTTATACTCATACATATTCCAGAGAAAGTAAATAGTTTAAATTTAACACAGGTAATCTCATCTGAAATCTATGAGCATGTGCAAATTACTGGCATTAGTGGGAGGTATTAATAGTTTTTTCTATTTACTAACCTGTTGACTTTTTTTGTTTAAAGAAACATATCGCATTAAGCTGCACTAAAAGCAGTTCTAGTATATTCATATTAAAATTCACCAAAATTCAAAACTGCCAACATACTCAGAAGTTATAAAACGCAAGTTACAATGGTCATTGCTGCATTAGCTCTAACATTTTACTTACTATGCCATCCATTTCCTTACCAAGATCTTGGTTTGCTACATGTAATCCCTTCAATTCCCTAGCAGCACAGCCACTTAAAAAAAAAGTACTGGCTACTATCTATCCTAGCTGGTACAGAACAAAACTATTATTTACATTTCAAAAATGTACTTTCTAACTGGTGCTTTGCCAAGAGTTCAACCTGACATTCAGTTCCCACGTTCATTTTGCAGCCTAGAAATGTCTGGCACTTCTTTTCCCCTTCTCTCTCCACACAGCAAATTCAGCTGATTTAATCTATAAATATAAACAACCATAACATTAATAATCTTAATGTAAAGTTATAGCTGTACTATGTAGTGTAAATAGTCTGGGGTTTGCAATTTTCTAGTGATTACAGAACATGTGAAGATGGCCCATGGAAGAACTTCAGAAGAAAAAGTTGGTTTGGTTTGTCTGAAGGAAGGAAGGAAAGAAGTTAAATATACATTGACTACCATTCAGCTGGGCATACGTGACAGTGCCTGCCCACCAAAGAGCCAGAAAACAGCTCTTCACTGCTATCACTGCCTTGCTAAAATGTGGAACAACAGTGAAATTATGACTTTGTAAAGCAACTGTTTACCTATATACTACATGCTATTTATATTTCCTGTCCCAACTGTTCCTCCTTATCATCAAGCAATAATGAAATTAAAAAGATGGGAAGATGTCTTTAATATGCACACACATATCTACACACACACAAATGTATAACCAGCTTTCTACACCAATGCAGCACAACAGGTACGTAGTCTGCTGCTTCCTGACTTGTTAAGTAACATCATGATCCCCCAAGCAAGTGAATCAAAAGCAACAAAGTAGGAAATGCAGAACTACAGTTTTAAATGAGTAGAAGCAGCAACATCAGCTTCCTCCGAGACAAAAACTCTTCCCCTCTACATGGGGAACACTACTGAACTGTCAACTTTTGAACTACTTCACAGGCAAAGTGGGAATAACAACAAAAGTGGGATATGTATGGATGTTAAGTGTCAAAGAAATGTGTAAGAGGCAACTCAGTAAAGTGAAGTTGTATTGCAGGACAGAACTCATATGGAGGTGAGCACCAAAACATGATGACCCATGCAGGAAAGAAAAGCACCTGCTTTTGGTTAAAATAAATAATACAGATTTTGTTAACACTGGCATTTGGCATAGGTTTATAAGTTTGCGTGTACATGACTAAAGAGAAATGTCCATATTTGGGGGTCAAGCAGTTTTACTGGCTGTTGGTGTACGTAATTTGGTTTGTTTGTTTTTTTTTCCTTTATCTAGAACAGAACTTGCCAGTGGCAAGTTACAGTCAAATACTAGAACCAATTTAAGAGAATGTTATGGAAGCAAAAATTAAAAAAGAATGAGGGAGAGAGACAAGGAGATAAGTGGGTTAAAATGACTGTTACTTATGCCCTATTTGATAACAATAAAATATTCTCAACAATATATGAGTTTCCACAACTCTGAAATAGTGAAATGCTTCAGCCAGGACATACTCCCACGACAGTTTGCAGCTTCTACACCAACAAATCTCTACTCCTAATACACTCCAGCTCCAAGGAAAGTCTCACACCCTGGTATCTAGCTCTTGTTTTCAGAAACAGTAGCCCACATGCACAAGCTCTAACACTTCCATCTTCAGCAAATGAAAATAATTTTTTTCCATCAACAGTGATAGTATTGAGAAACATTTATGAACATTCATTGATTAAATGTTCAATTTTGAGATCCTGAATTCTCATCATGTTATTTCTCAACCAACTCATTTTTGAAAATGGACCTGGTTTGCTTCTTCACTCTCTATGTTAAACCGAAATTGCAAATTGACATGGCATTACAATAGACAGGCAACAGATCTTGAATATTCTCTACTTACACAAAATGACTCTTGGGGTTGGGAGGGGGGAAACCACATTGGCTATAATTTGGAAAGGTCAGTCCAGTAGGTCAGCTGATAACAACTCAATATACTATCTAGTGGGATGAGACTGATCAGTCAAGGACACATTTAGATGCATTTAGACAACACAGCTAAGCAGAGCTGAGCCTTCTCTGTATGCCATCTCTGGCCCTCACCCTATCACCCAGCAAAGTAAAACAACACACTAATCCAGAACAAACAAAGAAATCAAGCAAACTCATCACCTTTTGGGGGCTGGTTCTGTTTTCTGTGAGATTAGGGAGTTGTCCAATTCACCTCACATTAAGACAAATGCCAGCATGTGGGAAGAAGTAGGCTAAAGCTGGAAGCAAGATGGAAGGCACTGAGTGAGCTCCATCAGCCAAGGAAACTGAAGGAAAGACAAGAATCAAGGCCAAATGCTCACAAGCCTGATAGGAGTTGCCAAGATATGATTTTGTTACTTTTTGTCAAAATTGTATTTCACAGAACATTGACAGAGAAAGGGATCTAGCCTGGAAGGGTGAAGAGATTACGAAAAGAAAAGGAATCAACTTCAGTAGCCAAATATCAAAGCACAATTATAGCTAAACTGGAGCTCTCAGTAGAAAGAAGGAAGCTAATTAGGAAGTCAGTGCCCACATTTTCAGTGTTTAAAAAAAAAAAAAAAACACTTAGAAATAATAACAAAAAAATAGGGTAAGAAAAAGGGAATAAACAAAAATGAACGGAGGAAAGTAAAATAGATTAATTTGAAAGTGTCTGCCCAAAAGCCAGTCTTAAAAAAAAAGCACAAATCAGTGCTTTACGTGGAATGTTTCTGACTTCTGCTGAAATACAAGTTGATCCAGAAAACAGCAAGTCCCATATAGACATCTGTTTTAGAACAAACCCATGAAATAACTGTGTTCTAGTATCTGCTTTGAAAAAGAATTTTTCAAAGCATAGAAGAACACGATAATATATTAAACTACTAAGACTGAAATATTATGACAGACTCAAGAAAGTCACTGCTACACAGAATTCCCCAAAAGATTCATACATGTGGAAAACTATTCCAACGTGTCCAAGATTACGATTATATCTTTCCAAAATGCAACATCCTGACAGGGTTCCACCAAAAGAAGTGAGAGATTTCTCTGCTAGTCAGGTGTTCCAAGGCAAACAAATGAAATTCTTCAGGTACGTGTGCTACCTTCATCTGATTAAACAATGTATTTAGAATTACCTGGACAGCTATGAAAGCTTAAAGGACCATTACCCACTACCCCCAAAAAACCACCTCTCTCCTTCACATCCACCGGGTAGCTTTAATCTCTTCTCACCTAACCTATTTGTCCATTTCCCTGCCCCAGCCTTCCTCCATGTGCCACTCCTACCTGCATCATCCTTTTGTCTTGCTGCTTGAGGAAGACAGATCTCCAACTGATGTTCTGCATAGAACCAACTAATTTAAAAAGGCATGGTCCAAACACATTCCTTGCACTAAGCTAACGGTCTCTACAGCTGCAGGATCATTTAACAGCCTATAGAAAGGCCATACATTAAGTGAGGTAAAGACCTAATGCCACACAGGCATTTGGGGGGGGGGAGGGGGGCGGAAAAGTCAGCCTCCAAATCTTCAAAACCTGGGACATTGATTTGGGAGTTAAAATGAAGTTCATGTGCACTTACACAGAATTAAATTAGTTAAAAGAATTAAAACATTAATGTATATAACCTACATTTCTACATGGGTAAATATATTTCTGTACTTCTTGAATTTAAAGGACAATTAAACTGGGGGTTTTGAGGGCAACAGGTTGTTTAAAACTTAAAAAGTATTATTTCCTCTTTGTCAAGGCCATGTTTCCACACACAACTAACACCTTAAAAAGGCAAAGACAATGAGCCAGTCTAAGCCAATATAGTCAAACAGTAATAAAAAAACAAATAATCTTTAATTCTTAATATTTACATTTTAGAAGAGCAAAAAAAGCAGTTTAGACTAGATCACAAGAAGCCTAGTCTATATGGCCAAGACAAAGCAACTGTATAAGTATACTAAGAGACACAAAGTACCACAGATCATGGCAAGACAACTAGCAACTACAGAACCTGAGGTCTTGAACCTCAACAAAACCCCAACAGTTGACAGGCATTACTATTTCTAGAAGAAAGTTGTTTTTAAACAGCAGTCCTCCACCAGTATAACAGCTATAAGATAATACGTCCACGTCAAATTAGCTTTACAGCTACCAGATGGTAGATAAAAAAAAAAAAATCTATTATTCTGGAAGCTTAGATTCTGCTTTCTTGCCATGTAAACTTTTTCCTGAACCCTTGGATAAGAGTAACACGCAAATTTAGCGCAGTCTCAGAAAACACTACAGGGGTGTGCTTTTATAAAGGAGAAGGGAAAATTTAAAAAGTGGTGCTTGCACTATGCACATAATTAGATGTTGCACAAGAGAACTACTGTCACAGACAAGTTAACTATGAAAAGCGGAGAAGTTGGTATTAAATGTGGGTTAGACACAGATTTTCTGAACCTGGACAGCCAGAACAACTTGTGAAAAAGACTTAACTGGTCTAGTGGGATTTACCATGCTCCTAATCTGAGACCACACCTTGGCTGATGATCACAGAGCATTGCTTCTATTAACAATTCACACAAGACAACTGTTCTCATTAATTTCAGTTAGCACCTGGAGCACATTACCATGCTCCTGAAGTACATTTTCCCTTTCGTTTCAGCCAAAAGGGATCCAGCTCAGTAGTTCTGAGAGCACCCCACAATGGAGGTCAAAGCACAGTAAGTCAGGACAGCCAGGAGATTTCTTCAAAAGCATAAACTTGTTCCGAACTACACCACAAAGAGGTACACAGAGAAGGTCTTGTTCAGAAGACAAGAGGCAAGCTGAGAAAAGGCAACATTTACTTACCAGGTACTGGTATTTCTCCAGCTGCTACAGGCACTGAAGGGAAAACTGTTCACTGTACACAGCTGCTAGCAGCTTCCTTATCTTGCAACACCTACACCAACACAGAGCCATACCCTTGCCTTGCATTCTCTTCATTACACTTGAAATTTGCAAAGTGCATCCATTTGAACACAAAAAGCCTATTGAAAATCATTGGTGTTATACAATATTAAAATAGTTTGTAATAATGACTAGGCTGATTTTGACAACATTCATCTTTAAATGAACTGCATTCAGAATCTGAGCTCCTTAGTAAGAATACAGCCCCAAATACATTTTTGACTGCTTTTCTGTTCCTAAACCTACCACAGTAAACAAGCCTGATACAGTGTACTTGGCTTCTCTTTTTAAACATGCATAATGTTGACATTTGTATGACTAAATATTTCAAGGAATTAAACTATCAAGTTTTAAATCTTTCTAATAGGCATTTAATTTTCAGCCAGTGGGAAAGAGAGTTTAAAGGACAAGCTGGCAGAAAGAAAGGAAAGCATATCTTGTTTACATCTTTCATGCACATGTGTACTGTCATGATAAAAAAACTGGGAAAATGTTACAACAACCAGAAACTTCAGTTGCAGCATGCACTCATGCATTCCTTGTCTTGCTCAGTCGTCCACTGTTTGGCCACTCAGAAAAGCATCCTCCTAGTCAGATCCTTCTCACATAAACAGTCACGTATTCTCAAGATACCAAGACAATTTATCATGCCTTGTCCCTGTGGGTGTTCTCATGAGCTAGGTACAGCACTGCTGATGAAGATGTCACCCTGTACTGCATGGCACAGAAAGCAAGAGTACTTACTACCCAAGGTCTTGCTCTTTAGCAGAAACACCCAAAAGCAAGGCTCACTCACCCAGACTAAGCACTAGGATTAGGCCAGGATGGACCCTCTATCTTTGCCTATAGGCAGCACACCAACATTGGAAGCTCTCCTTGGGCCCAGGGCAAGCACAGTAGTCATCAAGTGGGGCCACTCATACCTTTCATAGTAATCAGTTTTAGACATTTGAAATCACCATTACTTAGACCTGAAAAGAGCCTCAAAAAATAAATATGCTGACCAATTCACACGAAAACTGTCAAAAATTACTAACATGGTAACAGGCACTTAGGTACACAAGCCAGCTATTCAGGTTGAGGCAACACCATGGCAGTGGAAGGACTTCTACAGAGTATTAAGAAATGTGCCCACAGGCACCTTTGAACAAATTCACAGCAATGGCAATTTCTTCTTTTGCAGGCAGAATTACTGCAGTCTGAAGTGTCAGATACCTTGCTTTTAAAGGCTTTTCATATGGAAGCGCTTAGTGGAAAAAAATAGGCAAGTTGCACAGTCACTGTTGCTTGCCCAGCCAGAACCTATGAATATTAATCCAGCTTTAAGCAAAGCAGTTCAGTATCTCCTCTTCAGCCACTCATTTGAAAACACTGGAAATACAAAAAGTGACAGAACCAGACGCTGCAAGGCCTTTTCGGGCAGCTGTTGCAGCCTGCCTTTACTCTACTGCTTCCTCTGTTGAAAGAGTAAGTTTACCAAATGTTTTTGCAAGAGATTTGTGGGACATTGTATTTCTCCCTTAGAAAGACAGTATCCTTGAAAGAGAATCTCCTACCCAAAATGTTTCTTTTCACATCAAACAATTCACAGAAAACATAAGAACTCTTCAGACTGGAGCTCTTGACAGAAAATGGCATAAAACCCAACCAAAGGTTCCTTTCTGAACCTTTGGAAGAGATTAAACTCTATTTAAAGTCCAATTTACACAAAAGAATTTGTTTTAATTAAACATAATATGGAAAACTGTTCTTGTTATTTATATATACTTATTTGTATACATGCACATACAGAAACATAAAATCTGCTTTGTTATATTAAGCTATTAAAACACAAATAAAAGCCGTATTAACTGGATGCTTAATGATGAATTTCATGTTCATCATTAAGCAGAGATTATGGTTCAATACTAGCTGACAACACAGCTTGCTTCCTTGTAGGGCAGCTCTCAATAAAAACCTCAACTTAAATTTTGCATACAAGTGTTAAAACTCAGTATCGGATTTACTGAACTAAAAGATACTGCTATGAAAATGAGCAAGTGCCAAATGAAAACATGTCAAAATAAAAACCTTGAGCTCCTATATGAACAAATGAAAAGCAGAAAGGTGGGCCACTAAAGACTGTTTGATAATCCTCTGACTGGAGTCTTACCATATTTTTGCTGTCACTGAACAGCATACATATATACTCAAACAGATAAAACAGCACCACTCATCCATACAGTCACATCCAATTGAACTACCACAACCTAGGTGAGAAGGAGAAAAACAGCAGAGCGCTGCTTCAGACCTGGAGCTAGCTTTACCACCTAAGCAAACACTTTGTATCTATAGCCACATCAAACACAAGCCTTCTGTCTTCACTTTCAAAGTCCTTCATAACTTTTCTGCACACCCTATCTACCATCTCGATCAGTTCCCAGTCAAGACCAATTTCTGCTTTTAGCATTCTTTGATGACAGTCTCTACTGACTGTCAAATAAGAACGTGTCTGCTATTCTGACAGTCATGCTTGTGGGCTGTTCTCCACTGCTTCCACGAAGTTGTTATATTCCTTCAAAACCTTCTTTGTAATGCCTCATAAAAGGAACAGCGCTTAATTGTCTGTATGTTGATCCAAACAACTACTTGCTTTCCCTGTGACCCTGTAAGTGCTTGTATCTAACAGTCTTCCCTGATTCCACAATTAGTTATCCTTGGGGTAGAGAGAGTTTTCATCTTCATATACATAAGCGTAGTCCTGACGCACTGTGTCCTGATTAAAGGCAAGGACTCAGAAGTGAAGCAGTAATAGAGATAATACATTTCTCCTTGAATCTCATTTGCGTCAGTTCCAAGAATAAAAACCACACAATTCAAGGCTGGGCATAAAGAAGGTTAGTCTTTCAGTTAGTTACAAGTCAGGAAGGTGAAGGAAACAGACACAGGCTTGTCCTTCCCAATTCGCACAGACTGAATATAAAGCCTCTGGTTTGGGCACAGAGGTATTGTGGCACAGAGGAGAGGAAAGAAATGAGACAATAATTTCAAATAGCTTTAAAAAAAAAAGTTTGGGTAGAAAAGAAAAAAATTAAGAAGGGTCCAAGAGGACAAAAAGAAAAAAAAAAAAAACAAAACTCTAGGAGGAGAAACAGCATCAACAGAAGTTTAGGAAGGGGATTTCAATTCTAGATGAAAGTCCTGAAATTTCATGTATAGAGATAAGTAACAAGAAGAATGTAGGACTGGAACTTTAACCACCCTCTAAAACAATATGTAACGTTCATGAAGAAGAGTCTCACAGGAGTCAATTACCATAACTTAAATACAAATTTCAGAACCACATTTAAGTGTGTAAGAAGACATTTCAAACTGTACTTACCAACATATTTCATTAATTTGATAACATTATAAATGGTCATACTTAAAACTCAGTGCTGCAGAAAATTACATTCAGGAGCAAAAAAAAAAAAAAAGGCAGAGTTACATCAAGCTGACAGGCAACAAAAAGCAATGCAATATGCCCCAAACCACATTTCTATTTCATTTACTGGCATTAACCAAAATCTTAACCAAAAGAGCACATACAAAGCATGTTCAATAGAATACAACTTTCCTCATTGCAAAGTTCTGTTCCTGATGCACTTAAGTTTCATTTTCTTATAAAGTAGCTGTATTTATTTAACATCGAAATGTCCCCTTTCCAAAGAATGCACAGTTGAGGTCAGAAGCTTTATTTTTTGCTCAGCTGAAGTTATGTATGTGCTTATTATAGGTTTCACCTGAGGAAGGAAATGCAAGATCAAGCCAATAAATTTTTGGGAACTAAACTAAATTTTCTTGCTAATATGGTCCTTGCCGATACAAATTTCTTGGCAGAACAGTTCCAGTGGGAGCTAAATCCACTGAAAGTTCATTTTACTACCATCTTCTACGGAAATATTCTATTTCATTCAGGTTTTTTATTCACTGATTACAAAGATTTTTATGACAATTGGTTTTAGCCAAGTACACTGTCACACTGGAAGTTAGAACAGAAGAATTTGTCATAACATTTTCTTTTTCTAAAAATACTTTCAAATTTTGATTCAAGAAATAAAACTCAAGCTGTCAACTTTTTAAACGATATCCTCAGAAAACAGCACAAAAGTGTTTTCATTTACATTCTTGTTAGTCGAAGATAATCCTTCCATGGCACAGACCCAAGTTCTACCCTCTTGAGTGTACATACCACTGAATAATTTGTTCAAATGTCACTTGCAATTTTAAAAAATCCTTTCTTGCCTCTGAATCTTAAACATCTGTAACAAATACTTGTTTTGAGAGTGCTTTACATTCATGACACTTGACCTTTTGCTGTATGCACCACAAAATTTAAGTTTCAAATACCATGCAAGCAGGAAATCTGATCATTCCAGCAGTAGCCATCTGCATGGTCCAATATCAAATATTAGTTCTGCGTTGCACAGTCATGGGCTACAAATCTTTTTCTGCAACTTCTATAATTAGTTGTAATTTGCTGCTCTAAAATACATTTCTCATGGAACATCTGGCTTCGAAATCTTACCTTAACATTGGAAAAGTAATTAGCATTTGGCTGTTGGTATGCATACACGTGTGTATATGCACATGCACGAATGCACATAGATTAAGTGTAGCTACAGAATGCGAGCATATGCTTTATAGGTGGCATACCTAGGACTAGAGATTTCTACTCCAGCAACAAAAGCCTTTTATCCCTGGAACTGTAGAAGAATATTACAAGAAACATCAAACATAACGGGAAATTGTTTTCCAATGTTCTTGCTGGCTCACGTCTAATTACTGATATTAGATGTTAACAGCTCATCAAGCACCCTACCAAACACTTGAGAGAGCTTTACACAAATTGAAATTTTCTTTTGCATGATCCTTAATATAACTGGAGGAATCTATGTTGAAATAGGAACAACACTTCAAAAGAAAAAAAAAAAAAAAAGGAAAAAAACCAACAAAAACCAAGAAACCCCCCACAAAATCCCTCTAGAGTTAAAGCACCATGCTGACTAAAAAAAACCCACATTCAACATTAACATACCCAAGTACTTTTTGTCAACTGAGTTAGACATGCAAAAAAATCAAGCCACTGCATATTTAAGTTTCATTGTGTCAGAAGGAAATCTTTTGTGAGCCTGTGAAATGATGTAACGAACAAATTACTGTGAGCAACTAAACAAAAAGTCCTTTGAGGCCCTTCATGTAAGAAGTCTTCCAAGTACACTTAAGCAAGTACTATAACTTCTAGAGGGAAAAGAGTTACACTCCAGGATCTTTCAAGTACTCCTTCAATATTAACCACACATCTTTTGAAAAATGCCCAATGCCCGTTGTGCCACACACAGCTGTCTCAAGCAACCACCAACTTGGGAGGCAGAAGCTGAAAGCATGTAGGATGCTATATCGCTCTTGAAATCCATTCATTCTCTAGTTGTAGGAAGATTCTGGCAGAGCACTATTAACACGCTTTTACATCCACAAGAACACCACTACACCCAATTAAAAATATGCATAAAGGGAAGATGCTAACCATGATGGGAATAACAATATTAGCCTCTCAGAAAATAACAAGGATCGCAACTTCACATACCTGATTCTTCAGATGGCTTAAGAGGAAGTGACCTATAGAAGCTATTATTTTCATCAACCTCTCAATGTTACAAAAAGGATTCATCGTATTTCTTACCTGAGCTCCGTCCTTTAATTTCAAGATGCATTCCATCGTATTGATAGTGATGACAACTGGTTCTGATCCCAATTTTGTCCATGGCACGTGAATCCGAAGTTCATGAATATGCCCACTTAAAAAAGTAAATGGTAGTTTCAGCTCCTAACAACAACAAAAGGAGTGGTGAAGTAACTACTGAAACATATCAAAATTCAGGACACATCTGTGATTTAAAATAATAACGTTCTACAACAAAACATAAATCAGAAGTTATTCTCCCTCCTCAAATCAGCAGCATGCCGTGGGGTTTGGCAACTGGCTTTATAATCTTGTACACACTTACATTACAATCAGTGTGTTCAAGAGAGATATCCAGATTACCACCTCCTTGATAATAAAAGACCATATAAAACCAACTCTCTTGCATGAAGCTATGGCAAAATGTGTCAGCACTCAAGGGACAACTAGAAATGAACCACGTGAAGGTAAATACATAAACTGATATGCAATCTGCATTATTCTGAAGAACACAAATTTGGAATTAAACACTGACAAGGCCACAGTAAGGCAATTTCTTCCAAAATATTTTAGTACTTTGATCTGTAAGAGCTCAGTGCTCTTAAGATTGGCCACAAGCAAAAGTGAAGTCTATACAAAAGCTATTATGTGCTTGGAACAGAAAGAGTTGTAGTAAAAAATACTGAAGGTTTTGGGGTTGGTTTTTTTTGTTAACTACATGTTTAATTGGTCTTTTTATTTTATTTAAGTACAGTTTGTACTTTTTTTTTTCCTAGTGTTAAAATAATGTTACAGGTTAAGGAAATAAGCCAAACAGAAAATTAGAGTTCAACACAAAAACACTAATTCAATCAAAAAAATCATTCCATAAGACAAAGATTTACTTGGTGGACTTTGACTTAAAAATGGCACTCCAAATTAGGAAATGCCAGAAGTAGAGTTACAACTGATATTCTGATTTGACTCTTGGCTTTGATGTCCTACGATGCCCTTTCTAAAAACATGAAATCACATTATTTCTTCTGCAGAATCCCTATGTAACTCAGTCATCAGGATGAAGGCACTCACTAGAGAAGCAGTTAGTCTGGGGTTTTTGTTCTTTTTATCCACAGCATTCAAGGTGTTGCCCCCATTCACATCAAACTGCTCAGTAAATACAAAGTTATTAAATTCTTTACTGGCAAAAACCAGACTTCTCACCAAGGCTTAACTTGGATGTCACACTGCTTTAAAAACTGGTGCAAGTTAGTCCAGAACTCCTAATAAATGCCTGGCGCTCCATCCAGTCAATGCATAGAGCAGATGTCTGCAGGACAGCCCCAATGAGCCAGCCACTACATGTGGCTAGGAAGCCGGGAACACCAGAAGACGAGGTGATGACCAC
>NW_009259600.1:4354076-4361005 GCF_000687185.1 Egretta garzetta | reverse complement strand
CTAGCCGCTACATGTGGCGAGTCAGCAGTAAACACAAGGTGCAGGGGTTCAGATAAACTCTTTGGATCTTGGGTAGGTAGCACTGGACAGCACATTGGGTGCCTTCATCTACCTTGGATCAAAAGGGTAGAAAATTCCCCAGTAGCCTCAGGAGTTCTCCTGGGAAGTGTGAGCTTAATGGTTATTGGACAGAACAGCCACCTGCAGCTAGAGACCTGGTCCAAGGACTAGAAATCAGATTTCAAATAATGAAAATACATGCTTAGTGCAAAATAAAGAAACAATAGTTGATAGTACGTCAGAATTCTAAGTCAGCATTCTCAATACTAAGTATTCTAATGATGAGGCTTCAACAATGATATACCTTCTTACCTTTCTGATCTCCCATCCTGACATTTTTTGCTACAAAGGTTTAAAGTTCTAATGAGGAAAAAACAACAGGTGTCTTCACTTGGGAGTTGCTTATAGCCTGGTGTTTGAGTCCTCATCTTAGATGCTAGGAACTACAGTTGTGAATCTTGTCAGGGTGAGAAAGGAAGTGAATCTAAGTCTCCTAAATGCTGGGCAATAGTTTTGGCCATTGGGTTCTTAACTGTTGTGTTTCTTAGTAACGCAGGAACGTAAGCGTCTGTTCAGAACTTCAGAATTTACCGGGCAGCCTGGGGCTTAAGCACCTTTGCACCTCAACTCAGCTTAGGTATTCCCATGCTTTGAGTAGGAGTTACATAGAGAAGGTCCATGAAACTCTGAGGTCAAGCCGCCAAGCTGCTAGGGAACTCCAGATACACACAATTAGAAGTGGATCCAGAAAGCCTGTTTTCCTGCACTGCTTGACTCTAGATTTATCCCTGCTGTATAGAAGTTCTACATGAATAAAATTTGAGGACAATTTTATTTTGCATTCAGTACTTGACAATATATTATCAAGTCTACCTATAGACTATTTCTGTGAAGCTAATGTCATTATTTGCCTAACATCTTGAAATTGTAATTAAATCTTAGTGATATGTTTTGAAACCCCACTAAAAATTTTTATTTTTTTAAGTAGCTATCACGTGATAAGTTCACAGTTGTACGCTACCTCAACTGTGACAGGTTGGCATCCTGAGATAGCCTCTAGTGAGTCACCCAAAAGAGAAGTCAACTATTCTTACACATTAATACCCACCACCATCACAGAGACAAGCGCCCTCTCCATTCTATGGCTGATACCTCTTCCACCTTTCTACTAGAACTACAAAAACGTTCATCCTGCATGCAAGAGCTAAGAGTAGATGCAGTATATTCATTGCTGACAAAATCTTCAGAGAAGACAACTACACAAAATTACAGCTCTATTTTTTGCACAGTACAGCTTTCAGTTCGTAAACTAGTTCTGGGGTTTAATGAGCTTTCATGAACGAAGCTTAAAAAAAAAGAAAAAAGAAAAAAGAAAAAACCACACCTGTCAGGAAAACTCTTGACTCCTACCTCAGCCATGCTTATGCAAAATCACATCTAATTTCAAGTCCCCATACCAAAAAAAAAATAGTTATAGACCTTCTTGTAAAAAGTTTGAAGAAAATTGTTTATTTGTTTTTACAAAGTCTTTTTTTCTTAATCTCATTCATAAATATTCTGAGCTAAAAGCCTCTCTCCTAAAAATTCAGCCTTAGGCTTACAATCAACACAAATAAAACTTTAATCCAGACAATTTCAATTAAGCCACCAAAAAGCTAGTTCTGGGCAGTTTAGCTACAGATGTTGCTACACGGGTCATACAATAAAGGAAAAACGCCTTATGTCCTGCAGCTTTCGAGGGGGATACAGAAATAAATGGGCAAAAAACCATGTAGTCTAAAAATACATTACAACTTGAGACAATGCTTTCATGAATCAAGGCAGTGAACTATCACTATTAACAGTAACAGAAATAAATTCCCTTTCCAGACCAGCAGATATGGAATCTTTATGTCACTCATCAATACCACAATGTCTATGTAGATCCTAACTTGAGCTCACAAGTGTACGTTATGAGTTTACTTCAAAAGGCATTCTAGAATAGACAGTTTTCCACTATTTGCTGGATGGTTTTAACACATTCTCATTTTTGTCTAGCTAAGATATTGAAAGAAACTGAACAGAAGCAGGAATTAGAAGTGATACAACCAAATGCACAGCATGTTTAGAAGACACGGTTCTTCTTTTTCAAAGGAATGTGGATACAAATATTGTCTGACATTATCCTAATTGCACAAGCAAGTTTCACAAAAGCAATGCAGAGGAATCTTTGTTGTGTTATTTCAGAAGACAATACAAACCAAACATGTGCCAAATTTAGTAACTTCTTCATAATACAACATAACAAAGGCCATTTTTATTCCTCTTCCTTTCCTGTGCAATCTTTCCCCTTTCATTAAGTAGAGCATTAAATTCTTAATGTATCTTTTGTACTTATGACTGATTAGATATTACATTTTAGATTTTACATTTAAGTCATAAATCTTTCAAAAAAAAAAAATAAAGTCTGTAAATGAACTCCTGGGCTTGACACATAAATAACTGACCAATATCATGCAAGACTGCAGATTAGAAAATGGAAATTCCCCTTGCCCTAAAATCTCTCCTTGCTCTAAAATACAGGGCTCTCCCAAACTTCAGGGTGATAGGCAAGTAGTTTCCTCCATGTCAGTATTAACTCAAATAACTTTTCTTCACATTCAAGGCTGTATTTCACAAGCGACCTAGTGGCACATAACACAGACACTTACAGTAAGGATATTTTAACGCCCTCATTTCCTTAGAATTATTTTACGTGCATTACCATTTTTCATATTTCTTTCTTTCTAAATTCTTTCAGGTATTAAATGTCCACACTACAATAAAACTCAATAATCTTTAGATCAAGTTCTCCTTTGTCTTCCAATCAAAAACCATTTCATCTTCTCCTTCCAAGTCTGTAAAACACCTAACATCATAAGCTAGAACGTTATAGAAATATATACAAGCAGCAAGAGCTCACCATGTATCTTATCTCTTCAGTACCACTGTGTCAACAGAAACATTATACACAAGCTAGTTACCAACTTTATAGGTAGTTCTGTTACCTCTGATACCATGGTGACTTCACATAAAAGTTGCCAAAAGTGCTTAAAAGGCTTTTCCATAAAACAATATTTTAGTATTAATGTTTAATCATAACATACTTTTTCTTTAAGTATTTTTGTACAATGTTTCAGTTATTATGCCTAGATGGAAGATTTATTACAATGCTTAGTCTTTTAGTAATTGAATCATCCAGGGAAAAAAATAGTATCAAAATTTTATTAGATTTACTCTTCAACTAAAGATAATAATTAAAAAATTAACGGGCTATTCGAAGAGCAACAAAATTATGTACAACAGCTACATTGTACCTATGTTGAACCCAAGTACAAACCAGTACAGGGGAAGGACAAAAATGAAGAGTTATTGCAATAACATTCAGCTGAATTTAATGTGAGCATATAAACCATACATAAATATACATAAAAACATGCAAAGTATTTTCAGGTACTAAAATGTTCTCTTTGGGTTTGACAAATTTTCTATGTCAACAGCTACATTACATCTGATTTCTTAAGGTACTAGTTCTAACTTGGTCCCAAAAATAGCTTGAAGTAAGATTTTCCAGAAGGCAGACAGCAGTTTGCACTTTGGTCTCATCTGTTCTTTGGGATTCTGTTTAGTGGCCTGTAAGAGCACAACATGACATGGGAACCCTAACATCAGCTGAAGTGCAAGGAGCGAAGGGAGAAAGAACAGACTGGTTCCCAGATCTGTTATAAGGTGCTTTGTCCAGGTAATTTGGCACCTATACTAATGTTCCTAAATAATCACATGTAGTTCCACAAAAGCTGGAATCCTCTGAAAACGTTTAAGATTCCAGACAATGATATCCAGGGTACATGCATTTGTATCCAACTCCTAAAGCATGAAATCAAGGCTGCATTCATGCCAGATAAGGAGCAGGGAACCATGCTGGGGATAAGAGCACAAGACAGAAAGGATATTGGAAAGGAAGACCAGTGAAAGTGATTAACTTTGGGTATCATGGATCCATTCAGGCAGATAATCCAAATAAAATAACATATACTGGTAACTTCCAGAGACTTTAGCTTTTCAGAAGAGCTCCCTGCCAGCTGCAAAGGCTCAGGGATGTTATTATAACACATACTACATACTTAAAGAGTTTCGCTGAGCAGGCATAAAGCAGCATCCCTTCTGTAAGAATGAGAAAGACACCCCAAGTACAGCCTGTGGGTCTAGGCAAGTTCCAAAGAATAATAATAACTAAATTAAGATCACTACGTTTCACATAAACACACAGCCAAAAAATGTAAAAAAAAAATTAATCCAAGCTAAATTTTGCTTTCATCACATATTTGCATCCCCATTCAAGTCAGTAAGGCATGAGCACAGGTATATATGGCAACATTTGCCTTTACAAGAGCTATGACAGCAACTGATTGCACTGGATATTTAGGTACTCAGCTGATACATGGGCAGATAAAGACAAAGCCAAGGGTCACCTACCAGCAAACTGCAACTATTTGAAAGGGAACAACATAGATGACAGCAGCAAAATCCTAATGGTGCCAGGTAATATAGCAAGTTTGATATATCCATCCCAAGTCAACCCTTGTTATTAGGACAAACATTCTCCCTACACAGTATAGCACTGGAACAGTTTACCAAAAAAGGAGGCTTTCATAACCAAGACAGAAGATTTTAAGATTCAACCAGAGAAAACCACAAGCTGATCTAACATAATGCCTGTAACAGCTCTGCTCAGAACAGGAGGTTGGACTAGATAACCTCCAGAATTCCCTTCTGATCAACCCTTCTTTGATTCCATAATATATACATATTTAAAAAGGCTTTGAACATTCACAGGAGGAACACATGCTACACAACTGCAGTCTCATATCCACAGTATGCAGCTGTATGAACAAGCTGTACCAAGAAAATGAGGAACCAAAAGACTCGAGAGAAAGTACAGAGGCCACCAAATACTCAGGGGAAGACATAATTGGGCTCTTCACAGCAGCACAGAAAATAGGACGGCATCCCTTGAAAGATCATCTCCTCTCCCAGAACAGGATCAGAGATACTTAATTAACCATACATATTTCTTTCACATTTTAAAAGGTATCCCCGATAGAAACCATGCCGTCACCTCAGTCTACTCCATTGCCTCATAATCTGATTAAAACATTAGAAAAATTTTCCTTGCTGTCCAATCTAAGCCTCCCTGGGTGCAATTTATTCCATTCTTTCTTGTCTCTTCCATATAACTCTTGCCCTAACTTGTCTCACCTTATTTTATTCAAAATTAAAAACACATTCCCTGTTTCCCTTTAAATGGCCATATTGTCTAAGTGTCCTCCTATTGTTGCTGCATTTCTCTCGGCACCTTCAGCTGACCTACATCTGGACACAGGACTCTAGCTAAGACTCGCTACACCATGCACAACAGAAAACAGCTTTAGCTATCTCACACCCTCAGCTCCTCAAGTTGTCAACTCAGATAAGCACAGAAGGAAACAGTCCCTCCACTAAGACTTCACCAGTTCATATTGACAGCAGGCTCCAAATTCTGTATCAAGTCTTTTAATTGGTCAAGCTTGTCTTTTTAAGTTTTACAGAGCCTCTGATCTAATCCACACAAACCAGCTGATCAAATCTGCCCCTCAATTACTCTTAAAGTTTAGATACAACTGGAATGATGAAAACTGAAGTCATAAAGCAATACAGAGAACACAAATTTGTGTTTAATACACAAAATTTAAAAAGAGATCCTACTTTACTTGGTGACATTTTGAATTAATTACTATATGCAATAAGTAAATATGACCAGGAAAGCAATTTAGTTAATGTTTGTGCTGTAAAACAATGGTTACTGAAAGTAGAAACATGTCCACAGAAAAACCTTTCCTTTCACACCCCATGACTTACAGAATATGCAAAGAATTACCATTCATTACTAAACAAATGGCATGGAATTAATGCAAGGATAACTAAACGCAGAGGAAAAAAAGGACTTGCATAAGAAGAAAAACAGCGAGCACTAAATGAACATTTATTTGTGCAGACCAATGTAAATTATTTAGTCAACGTCTTTTAAATCAAAGACACAGACTGTAACTACTGTAAATATAACATACCTGTTCAAGTACATCCAACTTTAGTTCGAGTTTACTAAGTACAACATCTCCTCCCCAGAGTGACAACTGTAGGTCTGACGGCTTCAAGTTCTTTATGTAGCGATTCACATAGCTCATCAAAATAGGAGTTACATAGGACTCCAGCATTATGGAAGATTCCTGTATTACAGCTCAAGCACTAGGAAAAAAGACGAGATAATGAGATGTTATTTATAAAACTGTCAGCCTAGTTTTCAATAAAGCAACAGTCATGTTGTTGGAAGGTATGAAAAACTGTATTTCAAATTCTGCTTTCTAAACATACGTGTCTATATGTAGATACATAAAGATGAAATATATACCAGGATGAAAGCGCATCTGTTTGCATTTACAAATTTTCAGCTTTTAGATATATACGCAGGAACTAATAACTGGCTTGCTCACTATCAAAAGAAAAGCCAACCCAAGCAAACCAAAAAACAGAGAAGGAGGAGGCCAAGCACCCTACCATGCTTTCATATCAAATGTAAGTGACAGAAGCCTGTCACTCTTACCTGACGAAAGGCCACACTAAAACACCACCCCAGAAACACCTCACCGACCGGACACCGTGAGCATCGTGCACACGGCAAAAACGCCAGCCTCGTGCCACCCTTAGCTCTAAGCAAACCAAAATCCGCCAAAACCCAAGCCGAAGCGACGTTGCCACTTGCCACAGCTCCCCTCCGGCCCTCCGCCCTTTCCCGACCCCCTGAGGAGACCCTT
>NW_009259600.1:4329901-4353478 GCF_000687185.1 Egretta garzetta | reverse complement strand
CGGCTGTGTGTTTTCAGCCAGCTCCAGCTCCCAAGTTTGATTCACGTTCTATGGATGAGTGGCCATTTGGGGCAGATCTAGGTGGTGGCAAACGCGTTGGTTGGTTCCACAGTGTTGAACAAAGATGGACGCTTTCCATTTTTGCTTTTGAGGGAAGTTGTGCTTAGGCTCTGAATGTCACTGTTCCGCACGAGAGAAGAAGGCCACCTTCGATTGCCTGGGTGCCCGGAGCTCCTCTCAGTGTGTTGATCGTACAGAAAAGTCCTCCCCAACAGCCCTGAGTCCTTCTGGCGTGGCTCCTGGCAGCAAGCAAATGCCGTGGGCCTGCGTTTGGAGGAGCAGGAGCTACTGGGCTCCTCACGGGTTGACATGCAGGTGATCTGGGAAAGAGCGTGGGCCCGTTTTTTGCAGCGCGAAGCAGAGTGGGCAGTGCCTGAGGGCACTGCTTTGATGTAGGTAATGAATAATCTTTTACAAAGGCCCCTGATTTGAGTTTTTAAGAAAAGATGGGGATATGTCCATTGAATTAATATATTCCTCCTGGAAATTTGAAATCCTGTGTGTTTAATCTGCACGGTGTAGTTACATGGTTGAAAACAGAAAAAGAAAGCAATACGTGGTGTATGGGGTAGGTTCTTGTGAAGCGGAACCCAAACAGTGAGACCTCGGGTAGGAGTCTACCTTCTGTGGCAGTACGGATGTTGAAATCTGGCTGAGCTAGTCAAGGTCTGAAGGCACCAGCTCCTGATGGGTTTGCTGTCTACTCTGCCTCTGGTATACACATGCTGAGTTAATGGTGAGTCTACCCTGGTTTTACATACACCATTGCCCTGCTTTCTACGCCATCTTCACTGATGAATCACTGCTCATAAGACAGTATTCACCTCACAAAGAGTTGAAGCAGTTTGGACAGTGTTTCTTCTTGCAATGAAGGTGACCACACCCACAGCTCATAGTAGAGCATAGGGTTTGACCGTTCTTCAGCAGCTGTGGCATGTTAACCTGTAGCTAAGAGGTGGTAGCAGGCAGGTGAGGGACAGAAACATTTTAGCAGCATCAGTGGTCTTTCTTTAATTAAGGATGTGCTTCTGACTTGTAATTTCTCTAGTGCTAAGGTTCTTGAAGAGTTCCTTTACGCAACCGCTACATGTTTCTGTCCCTCTGCTGGAGTTGTGGGAGTGGTGAGTTTTACTGGTAAAAGTTTTTGAGAGTCTGCACTGCAAGCGAGCTCGGTGAAATAATCTGCGTTAATGGAAGCAACCTCGTTTATAGCACGGCCTCCCTATAGAGTTGCATTGACACAACAGAGGGATGTGCCAGCAGAGACGTGTAATGGTGAAGCACACCCTAAGCATGCATCAAAAGCCCTCGTATTCAACAGAAAAACATTCCTCTGTCTCTTTGTCCGTTGTGTGATTACTTTTGAATGACACATCCAATCAACGCTGGAATGTTTTCTAAAAGTTTGGAATTGAAGAACAACGCCCTATTTTGGTGAAAATCAGTAAACTAGAAGAAGAGTAGCGGAGACACGTAGTGCTACTGGCAGCTGCTTGGCAGACCCAGCAGCTCTGAACAACTCTGTAATTTTCCTGGCAGTTATTAGCATTTCATTATAACTACCTCCATCTCAGTTCCAGTTCAAGTATGTTGACACCCTGAATAACTTATTTCCTACAGAAGAAAAAAAAAATACAAAAAATGGGAGGAAGGGATCAGGCAGGAATCAGTCTTTGACAGAAAAGAAATGGGTGGCGTGAAATGAAAGTAGCTGGAGAAGGTTACAAGAGGTCCCTGACGTACAAAGGGATGAGAGCAGAGTATGTGGGGAATTTGCAAGTAACAGGCAGGTAATGAACTTGGGCACACTAAAGCAACGAGGGCATGTCTCCTGGAAACATCAGCTGACTGAGCTAGTCTGATTTATCCCATATTTCAGCAATTCAGTGAAACATGCAGGATAGATATAACCAAAAAGTGCAGATCTTGTTTGCTCATCTAACTTGAGTAATTCTGAATCCCTTACAAGCTAGCAAAAATAGATGCAGTTCAACCTGGAGGCTGGGAAAGCGTACACTAGACTGTGTAACATTTTGTCAGAAGTGAAGAGAGGACAGGACTTCAAGGAAGTCCTCAGGCAGTGTATCTGCACAGTCTGCACAGGACTGCATCTTGATGAGAGACTGTTGCTGTGTTTCTAGCTGCAGTGTTGTTGCTGCTGTGGGTGATTTGTCATTTTATGCAACAGAAGTGAGATCAATGAAGTGCGAAGTGGAGAGGAAAAATAGGGTTCATAAAAAACGAGGAAAGTCGAGAAAACGTAGAGGATGATTAAGTGAATATCCCACTACCTGAGGCTGCAGTCAAGGGGAAAACCAAGGAAATTAGACATTTAAATAGATATTTTTTTTTAGAAAAACCTGTATAGGCATATTAGTTCATTTCTACTTCTTTTGTTCATTAACTTAAACCAACCTTTTCTTTTGAGCAGTTTTGGAAATACCACTGTACTGATGTAGGTGTTTGACAGCTGTTGTGTTTCTAATGTCAGAACGTGAGTGTCCTGCCTCCTGTACATCGGGCAGCCCGGGGCATTCATGTGAGCAGAGGGGTTGGGTGGTAGGCTGGCCCAGAGAATCTGAGGTTACTGACAAGGAGGGTTGGGAGACAACCTGTGAGGAACATCTTTTTACACTGGACAAATGTTTCCAATCCTCTAAACTTCTCCTTTATTATGTCTGTTAGCTAATATGGATACTTTAACTGGGTTAACTTACTGGGAAAATTGCTGTCCATCTCTGTCCTGCTCTGATTCTGTCTGTCCTGCTCTGATGCCTCCAAGTGCAACGGCATGGATGTGGGCAGTTGGTCCCAGGAGCCCTCAGTGTATCCATGTGGGAGAAGACTTTGCTATTTTGTGATTCTTTATAGCCTACTGAGATGCCTGTAGACAGTATGAGACTGACAGCATGAAAGAGTTGGTGATCCTAAATAAGCAATACTAATGGAGATATTTTAGAAACACGTGTGAAGGAAATAAAAATTATATGGGCTTCTTCCTCCTCTCCTGGTCTAGGTGCTAAAACTTGGACTAATTAATTTGTAATGTTTCTTGGTGGTTCCTTTTTCTGGTTTTACTACAAATTATAATTCGTAGTAAATTATGTTGTATATTTTATGTATTACATCTATGTATATAAATGTGTATGTATTATAATATATAAAAATACAGAGATACTAAGATTTGCCTCTCTGTTTTACTGGGAATTTCCTGAGCTCATCACTAAACTCACTAAAATTATCTATCTATCTTCTAATATTTTCCAGACAGGTCACAAAGTTCTGGAAGCAAGTACCTTTTGATACCTAATCCCAGCTCGTCGCCGCCTCGTCTGGCTTTTTAGGAAATCACTTTTCCCAACACTTTCTAAATCTCTGGTAAATTTAAATCCCTGTTGCAGCTTGGGGACAGAATGCTCAGGCACTGGGGAGCAAGTTACATCTCTGCAGATTCGGGTGCTAACCTGGCTCAGGGGCTTTACCAGCTTCCCCCAGCATTTCCTCTGTCAGTGAATGTTCTCTCTGAGTGAGTGGGGCAAATGCCTGATGAACACCTTCTTCAGAAGGGCACACAATGGACTAACCACCAGCTTGACCAGAGTGAGCACAGTTGGGTTGGAAAGGGTCTGGTCCAGACAGCAACGGTGCACTCAAATGCAAGGATTTATCTACAGTAACGGGTGTTTTAAAATGTAGACTGCGCACATAAATTCTTTTTACATGTGTTCAGATGGCTTTGGGAATTATTAGACCTCCGATATAGAGGCTATATTGTGTCTCCAGAATACCTGTGGTACTGAACTTTCATTCACACACCAGAACAAATGAAAAACAAGATAAGAAAGCTGACCCACACAGGGTGGGAATGTATAAGCAGTGCAGTTTTGGTCTTCCAGGAGTATAATTTCCAGGTAAGTCCTAAGACGTACGCGTGCCCGTCTAAATGAGAAAAGTTAAAACTTGGAAGTGTTTTCCAAGTTTTTGTTGAATTGGTAACAAGGGAGAACAATTACCTGTCTTGCAGGAGGGAAATTTTAGGGTATATAAAGATACGTGACCTGTTCCGATATGCTTGAAGTGTTTATGTATCCTTTGGGTATAAAGAGGTATCTTTGACTTCTACACCTAATTATGGAACACATCAAAAAAAGTCAGCCGAGAAGATATTATTTCTCATTCCAGTACATGAAATGTATGTTTGACAATTTTAAAATATATATGTAAAGAAACGTGTAATTTATTACTGCCTCCAGGCACAAGGAGATTTATGCACTAAAAGTTTCACACAGGTTTTTGCTTGACTGTTGCTGTACTGTTCATGCAAAACATATGTATTTCTAATGACAACTTCTAGCATACATTCTTTTAAAGTAGTCCTGCTTTTCAAGAGTTAAATGATCAGTTTTCTCTGATATTTCTATTTACAAAAAATTGCAAGTATACAATTCTCTATGTATTTGTACTTATAATTTTCAATAAATATCAAATATATAAATATGCTGTAAATATATATCAAATAAAGATTTATAAATACCACTCTGCTATTATAATTTTTCCTGATTTTAAAAATATTATACATTATCAAAAGATAAAAAGTAACTGGCAGCTGCTTTCTGTGTCGTTGGTTGGTTCTTTAGAGGATGAAGATGGAAATGGCAAAGCTCAGGAATGTTTTTGCTTGAATTGTGCTAAACATCCAGTTCCCTTCATTATTTACTGACAAAATGAGTTTCCCAGTGAAGCTGCAACATTCTGTGATGCCCTTTCTTTGGCTCGTCCTGCAGCCAGAGCCAGGAGCATTTCTGCAGGAGCTGAAGTCTGTTCTAAAGTTTCTTCTTAATGTAAATTAAAATGTCCTTGGATCTGATTTGCATATTGTGGAGCTGATGTTAATAAATATCAGACATGTTGAACAGCTACAAGAACAGCAAAGCCAAGAAAATGTGTGTCAGCTCCAAAAAGCCACCCTTGGAACCTGATTGGCAGCCACAGCTCCATGCGAAGAAAATCTTCATTACTTCAGCAGTGATCTCCTGGGTTTCTTGGACTTCATAGGTAAGTAACCATGGCTCCTAACACTGAAATCAGGCTATATAAATTGAAGTCAGACTATGAATCATAGAATCATAGAATGTTTTGGGTTGGAAGGGACCCCTAGAGACAAAGGACTGAAGAGGGAACATGTAAAGCATACAATTGGGATATTTGCATCTTTTATGTGAGGGAGGCTTTTTGCCATTTCCAGAACTTTTGGTAGTTTTTTAGCTGTTCATGCTAGCATATAACTTACAAGCCTTAGGTAGGCTTATCTTTTTCGCTCCAAAAATGTACAGAGGTTAGTATTAAATGATTTTCTGATTTATTTTGTCATGAAAGTAAGTAGCTGTTGCACATCGCTCCAAAAATAGTGGATGTAAAATCTCTGTAAAGATCCCACTTGCAAGAGGATGACTGCTCAGCATTCCCTCTGCCCCTGAAAAACAACATGTAGAGACTGGGAAAAATATCTGCACACAGCAGGAGGTTTGGAGGCAGTGACAGCGTGAAAAGATAGGCAACAAGTGACCATCCCCTGGCACCAGAAAGGAGACTGCACCAACGCTGAAAGCCAGAAACTAATGATTTGGTTGTATTTTAAACCAAGGAGAAGACAGAGCAGGTGAATACAACACAGAGGATATAGAAGAGACCTGGAAAAGGTCTTTTCCTTTGGTGATTAGGAGATAGGTACACCATTAGGTTGCAGTTTTGAAATGTTTTTGTTTTGGCTAGATTTGTTCTTGCTTTTAAGCAAGTGCTTCTTACCATCTCTCGTCATTTAACCCCAGCCGGCAATTCAGCCCTGCACAGGCACTTGCTCCCTCCCCCCAGGTGGGACAGGGGAGAGAATCAGAAGAGTAAAAGTGAGAAAACTCGTGGGTTGAGATAAAGACCGTTTAATAGGGAAAGCAAAAGCCGTGAATGCAAGCAAAGCAAAATGAGGAATTAATTCGCCACTTCCCATGGGCAGGCAGGTGTTCAGTCATCTCCAGGAAAGCAGGGCTCCATCACATGTAACAGCTACTTGGGAAGACAAGCACCATCACTCCCAATGTTCCCCCCTTCCTTCTTCTTCCCCCAGCTTTATATGCTGAGCGTGACGTCATACGATGTGGGATATCCCTTGGGTCAGTTGGGGTCAGCTGTCCTGGCTGTGCCCCCTCCCAGCTTCTTGTGCACCTGGCAGAGCTGAGAGCTGAGAAGTCCTTGTCTAGTCTAAGCACTACTCAACAACAACCAAAAATATCAGTGTGTTATCAACATTCCTCTAGTACTAAATCCAAAACACAGCGCTATGCAAGCTACTAGGAAGAAAATTAACTCTATCCCAGACAAAACCAGGATGCTATCTGGGCAGCCATTATCAATTACTTACTATCCTGGGTTTTTTGTTTTCATTCCTTTAATTTTCTGTCCACATTTTAGATTCAACATTGCTAACAACCTTAATCTATGTACGGAATGAAAGTTGGAGAGAGTGGAAATTTCTCCATTGAACTTAAGTTCACTGAGCAGGCAGCATTGCATATCTTGTGTTTTATTCCAAGGGCTTACTTTTTTTTTTTCAGTCCATACTTTTATGTAACGCGCGCACTAGCAATTGGTGTTGATTTCCAGTGTGCTGCATCCAGCCTGCACTGATGTGATGCACAAGAACTTCTTGTTATACTTCTTGTTATGCTTTTTATGTCATCCAGCAAAATACAGTGAACAGTTCTCTATGGACAGATAAATATCATTCATTAGTACAAAGGTGAATAATTATACCACCCAATTTACCCTTTTTTGAGTTTTAGTTCAAAGCAGTGTTCTTGATGCTATTTCAATTACGTTATATACACTGTTATTTTCTCCATATAATCTAAAACCAGGAAGGATGGGAAGAGTGTTGACCTATCCCAGATTATTAATGGTAGCCAGAATTTGAGAGACTGTTTTATGAAGTACCCAAACATTTATAGCATGATTTAAGTGAGAGATTACTGTGATGTTTCATGAGATATTGCAAAGAATTTCATTAGTGATGGCTCTCACTCTTTTCTGAATCTTGCTCCGTATTCTAAAGGTCCATGTAAGAAATAAAGAAAATATGACTAACCCAATATATTAGTAATTTACACTTGTGGCACAGAGTGCAAAAACAAAGCTTGCTGACACCAGGACACCGGGTTTCTGACAGCTTGTTCAAGCTTTACAGAGATATCTCATGCCTAAGAACAAATATGTATGAGTCTATCAGGTGGAATGAACTCTCAAAAATTAATACTTAGTTTTTATTTCAAAGGCTAACACCACATGAATCACCTGGTTTATGGGAACGGATCTCATACCCTTATGCCCAGATGTTTTGCCATCACCTTTATTGTGTTTTCAAACAAACATGTGACATTTCTAGAGATGCAAATTAGGCCTAACAATTTAGTGTACTGAAAAGATGTTCCCCTTCCAGTAGAGCACAGCTGCTGATTTTAATTCTGGTCACAAATTACCTGGAAAAACTGCGCCATTTTAAGCTATTTTCTCTTTGTACCTCTGCTTTCTCTCATGTTTCACACGGTTTCTTTTTCAACAAGAAACAAGTCTGTGTGAAAAGGGAGAAATAGTGGTGTATTTGCTTCTTTCAGACATACAAATTTGAGAAAGGATGAATACTTGTTTTAGAGAAGCTGGACAAAATAATTATCAAGGTAACCTAAACTTAACTAATGAAAAACTTCTGAAAGCGGTGCAGCTGCTATTAATTAGCAAAGATAAAGTTCATGTTCTCATCATCTCATGGCTGAGGTACCACAGCATCCTTTTCTAAGGCACTTGACAATTGCAAATCTACACCATTTCTCTTCCATACAAAGTACCAACCTCCCCTTTGCATCCCTCCATTAAGTGTTGTCTGAGTTTATCACAATAGGTATGAAGGATCTCATTTTCAGTACTTTGTATTTCTTTCAAGCCCATTACCCTTACTCTCCCTCTCCCTTTATTCTTGCAGCAGATCCATGCTCACTTCTGCTCTGGCAGTGATGCAAATCACCATCCCGACACCAAGTTTTTCACCCTGTGTATGTTATCGCCTGAGCAGTCTTTCATACATGGAGACAACATGTTTTAAACATCTACAAAACACTATATTTTGTCATCTCCTTTCTTAAAGCTCACTGTCACCAGGATGTCTACCAAAATGACAACAGCCAGGAGCAAGGGAACTGATATCCTCCCTGTCTGGTGGATCACTGTCATACGATTATGTCCTTGGGCTCCCCATCCATCAGTCATATTTCCATGTTATCTGTTACCTTAGGATGTAATTAGGTGCAACATTTTTTCTTGTGGCAAAGCTGATGTACAAAACACATGCCAACTGTTACATCTGGGGAAAGCATAAAGCCAGATGACACCTTTATGTTGTATATTTTTCAGGCAGGGACCATCTTTTTGTTCTGGGTTTGTCTTCTATGGTGTCTTGTAAGATATTACTTCAATTCCTGACTGCAGCTTTTAGCTCTGCTGCAATGCAAATAATTTTGGTAGCAAAATCCTTTCAGTGAGATCCAATCCATTGGACTGGAGTCATGCAAACCCAGTTTGCATTACTTGGATGGCCTTTAAAACCACTTGAGTTAAAAGCAATGGGCATTGGCTCATGACGAATTATATGGCTTCTAATCTCTTCCAGCTCAAGGGCTTCCCAGCAGCAGACTCTGTGAACTGGCAAGGGGACTAAAAGCCTTCCTGTTCGCCGCAGTTCTCAGAATTGTACACTAGATAGACAGAGGCATATAGTGACCGCAGAGAAATGCAGCCAAAAGAAATGTGGTGTGTAAATATGACTGGGAAAGGAGGTGAACCCAAGTCTGAGTAGAGCAGGAGTTTAAACCAAAACATCCTAGAAACTTCAGGGAGCTGGGAGCACCTCCAGTAGGTCTGTCTTTGTCCAGATGCAACAAGAAATGAAGCACTTCTTTCCAGACACCAAGACAAAAAAAAAAAAAAAAAAAAAAGAATGGACAGCAGATGTGTCATTTTTCCCAGCTAGGCAAACTTCTGATGGACTGTTTCACTCTCACTTTACAAAGAGGGAAAGAACAGGGTAGTACAGCTGCTCTTAACAGGGTTGTAACCAACACGCAGACCCCAATCGTCTTGTTTTCCAGGGCCGTGCTACCTTTTGTGCTCTTTCATAGATGGTTAGCACTAAAACCACTAAAACGTTACCATCTCCAACAGAGTGAGAAGCCAGGGCCATATCGCAGTAGTTCTTTGCTTCTGAATCAGTGGTCAATCCGTTCTAAGAAGACAAAAATACAGAATAAATATTGTTATTATTCTACATATCCTGGTAGTATTGTTTCAATCTGTCGGCCGTACAGTCTGTGAGACAGTGCACTGGTTAACATTGTAAAGGCCCCTTTCAGAACCTGGGAAGTTAGAACATATATTATTTTAATGAAAGCATAGATTGTGGAGGCTACAACAAAATCCACAGGAAGATCCTAAATCCTCCAACACTTCGGATTTTTCAACAGCCTGGATTTGGATTGACCCTAATAATGTGTATACTTAGCGCTTAGAATCACATGTACAAGGTCCATAGAAAATACAATTTACCAGCTGTGCAAGTATTTTTCTAATGACTCAGACTCTCTGCTTTTTTGTTATTGTATAAAAATGTGATGCTTTTAAACTGAGCTGCATAAATTACATTGTTGCTTCTCTGCTGTAATATAATGTAACCTTTCCCCTTGGTTACACATTTTAAAAGGGTGGTATAAAGAGTTCTGTGTACCCAATGCACCTCCTGGATTTTGGTTATTCTCTATTGCCCATTAGAGTGGCTTTTGGGCACTTCTGCTATCATTTACTTCCTAATCATCAAAGAGAAAATCTTCCTGCTAGCTATTTGTATCATGACAGGCATGAGATACCCTTGCTTTTGGACACCTTTCTCTGGTTAAAGGGATACCTTCAATTTTTAAGTACTTCATTGCTATGGTAGAAACAGTGTCACTGTCACAAAACATACTTCTTGTGGACTGATGCTGTAAAATAAATTCCCTTACATGGTAATTTATGTAAGTCTCCTATGAAAGGAAACCTGGTCAAAAACCCCTGAATCTGAGGCAGTTTCTCTGCAGGGAAAAGTGTGAATGAATAATTTGTTTCCAAGCATGGAAGATAGCAATTTCCTTCTTTCGCCAGTAAGAGCCTCGCTGAGATAAATAGGATCAGGACATGACTGAGCCCTGCACATAGTAATTCTGGGCAGAACTGAGTCAAAAGTATCGCATTACAAAATCAGCAACCTTTAATTTTTTTGAAGTTTTGGCACAGAGATTGCACCATGCCATCAATCGTTAAAAGGTATGTGTAAAATACAGTGAATGTCTCAATCAAAAGGAAAGCAAAAGATTCCTCTGCATGACACATTCTTTACAGAGACAAAATTAAGGTGACAATACAATAAATGAAAACATTAGACTGGAAGACGTATGATGTTGCTTTCCGTGTAGGACACACATGACCCATGAGTCATTGAATGTCCTGATAGTTATGAAGCAACCTCCCCTTCAGTGGGGCTTTCATGTGAGCGAATCCGTTTGCAGAAGGGCTATAGGATCTTATTTTATGGTCACTTAAATGTACGGCTGAAGTATCACCAGGGAGGTTTGACTGTGGCTTAACAGGTACCCAATGCACAGAACACCAACCTAAGGGCTAATGGCTGCCAAGCTGATGTGTATTTCAAGAGACAATTTAATGTAAACTTTTGTTTACAATGAGCTGTTTATTGTGCTGTAACAACCCGTCTTCCAGTATAATTTAAGATTTTCTAAAGTTCAGCTCCCTGCTGTGTGCCTCTAGCCCTCTTTCACGGTGTTCAAAGAAATTATCAATTATTTTCTCTTATGAAATAATTGCAACAGTTTCAAATGACACATGAACAAGTGAATGTAGTTTCTTATATTAGTGAAATAAATATATAGGGGTGTTTTTTCAAGAAAGTATTACAAGAAGATTAATGTAGAAATATAACTGTATAAACATAATTTTGAAACTAAGAACAAAGTTTATTTATCCTCTGTTTGTTTACTGGTAAAAAATTTTCCATTATTCCAGAGAGTTATATTTGTAAAAATGTTATTTCCTTAGATATACCGATGCAAAAGCATTTATATTCTTTTAATTGCTTGCACTTCTATTTAACTTAAGTACCATGTACATGCTTGGAAACCTAGCTTTCAATAGCAGCAAAGTATGTACATAATTAGTAATGGGGCCTTCAATCATTCTCCATCTCATGTTCCACTGTTTTCCCGTATTCCAGCACAGTTATGTGCCCTTTAAGCTATTTTTATCAAGTGTGACAACTTTGAACTTGTTCCAAGACCATATTGCCTTAGATGTGACCTTCTGGTGTGGAAGTTAAATGTTCTCTGAAAATCTTGCATATAACATGTACTTCTCTATATTTACTCTTAATGTAATATCTTCAAAGAATACCAAAAAGTCAGTGAAACATGAACTTTTTCTATAACAGCCTTAGAGCCTGATCCTTTATACATGACTTCAGTAGGATTTACACATGTGTAAGGGCTGTGGACCATGTGTGCAAATATGGACACACGTTGTATCATATTAAGGTTCAATAATAGGGCTGGCCAGGAAACATGGATTCTGTTTCGTGAAAAATTCTGAGGTTTTGGCATTTGCTTTCATTCTGATGCAGGGTGAAATCAAGACTTTTCAGCATGTTTTGAAAGCAAGACAGTCCAAGGAGACAGACAGACAGGCACACTACTGGGGCTAACCTGTCGTGGTGAATCCCCGCTTCAGACACCGCTTCAAATCTGACAGCAGCTATTTAAAGCTGGATATGCCCTGGGCAAGATGAATTTCCTTGCTACCACATTATTTGGTGTCCATAAGCAAGTGAAGCCCTTCCTCCTCATTTTGACTGAAATTCCATTCTGATATCGATGTGGGGGTCTCTCCCAGCAGGACAGGCTGCTCCATTCGCTAAGTTTTTTGCTTGTGGAGCATCATCTAGGTGTGAGATATGTTGTATACCAGGGGGCCCATGTGGTGGTGTTTTATCACCAGGCAAGTGACAGGCCATGGTGCTGTACTCTGCTCCTCACAGGACTCTCTAAACTTATGCCCAGTGGTATTCCCCAAGCGACCACAAGCTACTCCGTAGGCACTCATGAAGCAGAGTTTGGGGGCCAACGATGTAAGCAAGAGGGCTGGGTGTGATGGGTTTTTTTGTCTCAGGTTTTTGTAATGTGCCACAGGAATTCCTGTCACTGGAGTTGTTTGTGTGTTATAGCTGCAAAATGTTTGTCCAAGATGTACATCTCTGAAGTGTCAGCTTTCCTCTGGGCTTACAAGGAATCGGGTATCTAAGGGAGCAAATTTTCTGTTTGATGGATGGTGGTTGGCTAGAAAAGAAATGCTGAATGAGTATGAACCCATCAGCTCTGCTTTGTTTCCTCTCAAATGAAAGTTAGCACTATTTGATTTGTTCCTTCAAAACGACAGTGATGCTAGAAAGACTTTGAGATCCATATGCATTTGAGCCATATCTGTATCACTGCAGCAGCAATATCAGCAGATTTTTTGAAGTGTACCTTGAGCATTTTGTGTCTTAAAAATAATGCCATAACATTGTACTGACTTTTTCTGCAGTAGCATTTTAAACAATGATAGCAAAGCAATTCTCACACAAATTACATTTCATTTGGACTATACTATGAGAATTAACTTTTCCAGGTTAGATATAAGGTCTAGCAAACATTAGCTGATAATTTAATATAACCAAATATATATTTCAATATTGATTTCATGCAATAAAATCCTAAAAGGAATTTCAACAACTTTGAGTGAAATTCTTATGGAAAAATGGAATATAGATTTGCCTGTGGGTTGAAAAAACACTGGAAATATTAGCAGATGCCTATTTTGTTCAGCTGTTTTACTGTCAGCAAGCACTGAACTGTGATAATGATAGGAAACAGTTAAAACCAGTAAAGAAAACTTTCTAAAAGAGGAAATAGCAATTGACTGATACTGCTTATTTGAAATTTGAACAGTTAGAAAATTGATGAACAGAAAAAAATCTAAATTTTCTCTGAGTTTATTTCCAAGACAATTGTCTAAATTTAGTCTCTGTTTGAAAAAACATCACAGGCTATATTTAAGATAAAAAATGTTTGCTTTCTTCATCATTCGCTGCTAGCATGACCCAAGACAAGTTTCTGGTACATTTTGCCTAAGGGCCAAAGTAATAATTTCAGTCTGAATGTAAAATACTCTCCAGCAATCTGTCCTAGATCTTGACATAAGAATTGGCCAAGTAGACTTTTCTTTGTTCTTTTTTATTAAAACAGTATTTCAAAGGGTAATTTAAAAAAAAAAAAAAAAAAGAAAAAAGAAAAAAAAAAGAAAGGCAGGGAATTGGAGCTGCCCTTTCAAAGATCAGATGATGGTAAGTTTAACATTTACGTGGTAGCACCGAAGAGCCATGACCTAGTAAAGCAGAGGCAGCTTAACAGATGATATGAAGTGTAAATGCTGAAGATTTGTTTTGGCGTGTCTGGTAAGTATTATAAGTATGGATTATTCCCACTTTGTAGATGTGGAAGCAAATCAGGAAGACCATAACTAGATTTAGACCAGGACCCGGTGTTGCAGACAGGATTAGAAGTCAGGAGTCTATTGCTATTGAGTTCAGTTCATTAACTCAAACAGCGAGGCATGCTACTAGGTACTTGGTGCTCTTGGGGCTGGTGGTCACACCAGAGGCCACCCAGCCCTTGCAGCCATAGCTCAGATTGCAGCATTTTTCAGCTCTCTGCACTGATCTACAGTGTTACCATGTGTGGGTACTTACTCACTTGGTTACATTGTTAACAGGCCACAGCCAAAGCGAAGAATGAATTCTTTTCACTAAAATTCTCAGACTGAGCTGTTGCACCAAGGATGTATTTTAGCATGGCATTTCCCCACTATCTATGCATTTAGATAAAGTGAACCGGCAAGGCTACTGGCAATAATGCCCAGCTGATTGTCTATCAGATCTCCCCAAAATCAAGCTTTGGTTGCCTGGCGTTGCAGAGCTCAGCTGGGAATGGCTGTGTGAGGGAGCATGAGCGACCTGCCCTTGTGGGGAAGAAAACAGTGGCACTAATGCAGACTCTGATCAGTAAAACAGTAGAAATACCATTCTAACAAACAAATCCAGGAACGGACTTCATGGACTGTAAGACCTCTTGTCTAAAAGATAGAAGGTGCCAATCTTCTTGTGCTATTGGTCCACCAAGGGTGGTATGTGCAGCAGGGATCTCGCAGCTGTATAAAACTAGAGTAAGCAGAATGTTTTAAAACTCATCCTTTTAAAAAGCCAGAGGAACCAAATTTGTCTTTATTTTGATCTTGGTGTGTAGAGGCAAATGCCAACCAGAAGAGGGAGCGCATGTCAACTGGAAGTCTATTCCCAGAGCTCTACTGACGAATTGCTCTGATGACGAATACAGCCATGTTGGCAAAATAAATAAAGAAGATAAATCCGGGCTTGCCTCCTGGAAAAGGGCAAAGCTGATCAGAAAGGAACTAATAATTACATACTCCATGGAACTGCCCTAGCAGAAGTATTTCCACGTTTAAGAGCAGCTGGATTTGAGACAGAAATGTGTGTCACTCCTGTGCTTTCATGTACATCGCTCAGGTCAGGAGAGCAACAGCAGGCTCCTTGCTGTCCTCCCTACTTGCAGCTCACATAGAGATCACTTATATATCTAGTACACGTCATTTCTTCCTGTAAAGAGGCCACGACCATTAATTGCTTTTCTCTTGTACTCTCTTCCCTCTTTTGCCCTCTTTTGTCACCCTTTTTACAATAGGTTTTGCTTTTCCTTATTTTTCCTGCTGCTCCCTTCTCTAGCTGTCCTTCTACCCTCACCTCCTTAGGCACCAGCGTACAACGGAGATGGGAAGCTGCAGAGGTCTGGCTGGCTGCGACACCCCTGTGGCTCTTGGGGGGCTCACCCTGCTTGCAGAGCGAGTACCAAGCGGCTCCCACCCGAGCCGGGTGGCGGCGGTTGGCAGGAGCGCTCGGCTCGGGGAGAGGTGAGGTTTCGCCGCCGCAGAACTCTTCCTGCCATCCCCTCCTGCTCCCGCTGAGGCTGGACCGCCGCTCCCAACAGTTACCTTGGCACCAAGGCTGCACCCCTATGACCATAGAGTGCCTCAGAGGGGCTGCATGTGGGTAATTGGGAAGCCCTGGTTGCTCCAAGAGAGACTTATCGTTCTCCCTGCAGCTTAGCACTCATTTGGGGAGGTTTCTTTTCCTCCCTTTTTAGCTTTTTCACCCTGCCCTTATTTTCTGTAGTTCTCCCTTATTTTCTTTTCCTGTAGCTTCTTATGCTCTTTCTCTGTCCCCACTGACCCTTATATTTCATTCTTCTTCTCTGTCACATTCTTTACCCTCCACTCCTGATTTTCTATTGTGCTTTTTATTCTTGTTTCCTTTAGCTGCTCCCCCGCCCCATTTTCCTTCTTTTGCTTTCCTCTTCTTTGTTCTTGTCCCTGTCTCTTTACCCCATCTCCAAAGTGATATCTCACATCTTCATCCTACCAGAAAATAGTCCTGGTTACAAACTCACATACATTTTTCTTTCTCCTGCTGGTCATACCACTTAATACATCTTTCCTTCCTTGAAGGGAGTAGCTCTGATCAAGGTTGCAAACATTTTTTTAAATGGTTAGAATGAAACAAGGGTTTGAGGAATATTGATTCAACACATTATTTTCTCATTAATGTTTAATATATTTGTTTCTCCTCAAATAGTCATTGAATTATGTTATAGTATATTTCAGTCTTAACAGCAATCAACTGGCATATAAACAATAAATTTAGAAAGATTAAAATTAAATCGCAAAGCTTATTTTCATTTGCAGTTCTCCTGATCATACGTGTAAGTTACCTGTCTGCACATAGAAACTAAGAAGCTAGGTGTAAGTATCCCTTATTTTCTTTTTTTAAAGCTGTCCTATAATGTAACTTTTTGCAAATAATTATTTCAAATATTTATTTAAAAAATAATTTTGCAAATTATTATTTTTGGTTCATTACTGAACCAAAACCAGAAAGCTTTTTTTCCTTTCTATATTATTAAGACCAAGAGAAGAGACACAGGTGACAGTTTTATTTGCATACTATAATGGGACGAGAGACATTAAGCTTTACATAGTATAGAGTAACATTATTCTTTTCCATCTTTTTTTTTTCTTTCTGAACCACTGAGCCCTTGATCTTTTTAAACAACGCTAGGTCAAGTCAGCTATCTAAGGAACAGTTTGCTAGAGAAAACAAAAAAGCAATGGTGTCTGACAGTCTTCAAATGCACTTTGTACCTTGTTGTTTTAGTGTCAGCTATTGACAGATCTGGTTGAGGAAATTTCTGGTCCTATCAGCAACAACACTTCAATCTTCTATAGCACTTTTCACATCAGAGCACATTACAAATAGCATTATCATCCCTTTGTTGGTAGCACAGGAGGTTGGTGTAGGGATAACTGACAGGTTATAGGTAAAGGAAAGATCTGACTGGAAGAAATTAAATTCCAGCAGAAAACAAATACAAAATTATGTCTTTCGGTGACATCCCCCTCCACCCCACAAAAAAATGTTACATGAAGAACTTTTCAAACTTTGCTGAAATTCCCCATCCTTTGATCTGACTTTAGATATAGTTGCAAAAATAGAGAAATTAGGGTAACTTTTACTGACACCTTTTTGGATTAGTCAGGTCTTTTCTTTCTTTTTTTTCTTTTTTTTCCTTTTTTTCCTTTTTCCCTTTTTCTTTTTCCCTTTTTCTTTTCTAAAATACAAGTTCGGTCTCTGAGGAAACATTCCCTCCCTACCACACAAGTGGTAAATAAAATCTACAAATAAATTCTACTGTTTCCCCAAATGTATAGGATACAAAAAAATGTATTCATTAGTGTGAGATATAAAAATGTAGACTCACACTTCTGAAATCTACGGCTGTTCCTTTCACACTTGTGCCAAAGGCAAACAAACATAATTCTCCCTGGCAGCTGGACGACATTCCAAACAGCCACCACATTAATTCACTCACCTCCATCAGCCTCTGCCTGCAACCTGCACAGCTTGCTGCCAGGAAGCCTGGCAATAAATTCCAACTCTAAATACCAAACAAGGGAGAAAATACCATACAATGCATTATTCCAAAGGACGAAATGGGCTTGCTCGATAGGGATACTGAGGAAGAGGCTTGCCTACCCCTTTTGGAGCTTCTCTTATCACACTCATGGAAGTCAGCAGTTGTCACAGAAATTGTAGGTTTGCACTGGCAGTTGAAGTCTGACTTTTTTACTCTAAACTTGAGTCATTTCATTAGTGAAGTCTATAGCTGGATGCTTGATTAAAACTAAGGTTATGTATGTTGATGATTTGCAAACCAGTGATAGCACCTGATATGATTATAAGGGATCAAGCCTGGAATTTCAGTGTATTTGACTGCTTCTAAAAAAGGGTGTTGTGGACACCGTGCTGCAACTCTGCAACTTCTGCTAGCGCAGGGCTTCTTATTTTCTCTCCAACAAAATGTATATGAAAATGGAGGCGAGTACCAAATAACAACTCTATCTAAGGTCACAAATTATATTTATTTCCTTTATATATAAGTTTATTAATATATTTGGGTTTATGTGTATATATGTATGTACATATATATGTATGTACACAAAACCATTCCACTTTTCTATTGGTCTTTAGGTTGTTTTTCCTTTAATTTCAAGATGAAACCCAAGAAATAAAAGTAATCCTGTTCTTGGAGGAAACAGAGTGCACCTCACTTGCCTAATGGCAACTTCAAACAAAATGGCCACTGTCTCAGGAGACAGATAATTTCTCATCAGGTTAGAGGTACAGTATGCAATAAAGACATGACAGATTCAATGGTTTTCAAATACGGGCTATTTTGTAGCCTTTTTCCATTCACTTTTTTAGGAAAGTTGTGTATTCTGAAATAAAATTAACACAGTATGCTAATTCTGTTTTCCCTGCAAGGATTTTCAGGAGCTCAGCCTGGAAGAACACCCGGCAATCTAAAAGTTTTCCAGCTTCTCAGGTTCTTGTGAGTATGAAGATCTGGGCTGGAAAACTCAAGGGGAGAGCTGACGAAAAAGGTTATGACTGGCTTGGCTTAAGGTTGCATTCAGCACACCAGTAAGTCAGCCGTTCTTTACATTCGGGCCCCAGCCAAAAGTAAGTGGAGCAAACGGGATAGTGAAGGAGCAAAATCATTCTCAGAAGTGTAACAGGCACTTCAAATCTCAGAAAAGTTTTACTTCGTGTTGTGAGCGAAGCTGCTGACAATAATTTCATGCAAACTGCTTCCACCCATGTTAGTTTTACTAACTTTGGATTAGTTCGCTGCCTTTAGGGATGGCAAAAAAAGCTCCCTCTGTTTGATTAGTCTTCTATCTTGACTTTATCTTTTTAGAGTTTTGCAAAGCTGATAAAAATACAGAAGTTCACACAGAACAATTTATTTGGATTTCAGCCAAACCTTTGATAAAATTGTGTGTCGAGCTTCTGTATCAGCAAAAGTAGCTCATTTTTGAACAATAGGATAAGTAGTTCTTTAAAACATATTTTACACCTTGGAGAAGTGTTATAGTAAGGAAAACCTTACACCCTGCGCATCTATATGTTTTTCACGTTTTCTTTGAGTGAACACCTACTCCACATTACATAACTTATTTTCAGTGCTGGTTTTTGTGGGAGTGGAGGGGTCGTTCATATGATCTCCACTTCTCTTGTTCTTTCTGAAGTTGCACCAGTATCTCCACCTGCAGGCTGTTTATTGTGTCGAGTGGCCGCAGTTTCTGTACAATCGGAGCTGCAACGAGATTTCTAATAGAAATTGAATTCAACCCCTGTTTATTCCTCCTTCCAAATTCTAATTGCACTACATTTCCTACCACTGGATCCTTGCCTGGGATGGGTTTTTGTACTGTAGGGTACAAACTGTGCCAATATCTCCCTGTGGGGTTTTTTTTTTTTTTGACAGCATAATTGAAAACCTTTCCAGCACAAGTTTGATTTAGTCTACTCTCCATGAGGACTGATGCTTTCCACTTACATGCTTTCTTCTTTATGATTTTCTTCATCTCTGAATAATTTAACCTGGTTTGTGGACTTCCTAAAACATCAGCGTAGGGTAAGGAGACTATAGGGTCAACAGGTCTTGCTATAATGGCTAACTAGACAAGGACTAAGTGCTGCAGTCCTTTCACATTTAAAACTCCTGTTGACCTTGATGAACCATAAGGAGATAGTCTGGTTTTAACTGTCTTCACCTCAACAAGGGTATTCGCTGGGCAAAGAGGACTGGAGACAAAATTGCTAGGAGAAAACCCCTTAGTTTGCACTTGCAAGTCTTTCAGTGCTTTGGGGTTTTTTCATACCAGCTGCTGAGCTTTAAGTGGTTTTACTTTCAGGATATTTTAAGGTTAATTTCTTTTTTAAGAAATTACACTATTCTGCTGTATTTTTGCTCTAACTTCTTAGTGGAGATTTAAAGTGCAAACTCCAGAATAAGAGTTGCTTTTCGTCTGGGGGGAGGGTGGTGTTCACTTTTGAAAAGTCTCAAGATTTTATCTTGAGTTTCAATATTTGCTTCTTCCTTTATAACTGCCATTCTTGGACATGAATGAACCCATGACCGTTTTAAGCTTCTTTTTCTTTGTGATTCCACCCCTCACATTTGTAACATCTGAAAATACGAATGCAAATTTGATAAAAGGTTATAAGTTTAAAAATTCCACCTTATTTTTTCTGGAACTTAAGATTTTTAAGCCAGTCTCATTATTTTTGATGACTGTAGGACACCGGGTTTAGGGTTAGCAAAACTGTATGTTTCAACATGAGTTTGAAACCAAGGGACTTAGCAGGACCTTAAAGAACAGCTGACCAAAAAAAAAAAAAAAAAAAAACAAACAACCTTTTTTTTTTAATACGTTTGTAATTCAGTTATTATTTAAAAGGACAAAATTAAGATCCTTGTTTTTCATTTTCAATGACTTCCATATCACATTTGCTGAGTTTACAGGTCAAAAATCTGTTTTTTCCAGCTGCCAACCTGCATCTTCCACCTGAGATTTGAAAGTAAAAAATATTCTTTCTGCCTCATAGGTCATTGCTGGTAATAAAGATTCTGCAATAGAAAATTAGCTGACAATTTTGTTGATGACGCGCAAAACAGAATAGACGCCAACTCACCCTCCCAGAGCTCCATGGCTCTGCAGCGCTAACAATAGTAAGAACAGGCTTTTGGTCAGGAAAGTAAGCAGCTCTAACTCCAGGGTACGCAGGGAACAGCTCTGTTGAGTAAGAGCGTGTGCCTGAACGTAGCAACTTTGCTGCCCGTAGCTCTGCTTTAAGCCGCCAGCACTCAGCAGCAGGGCAGCGTTGCGTTGCGTTCCAGCGGCGTTGTGTTCCAGCGGCAGGCAGCGGGCTCTGCCTGCCCGCCGAGGGGCACCGCCAGCCCCGCAGCCTCCCGCTCGGCCCCTGGCATCACCAGCCCGGGCTCTTCTCTGCTGGAGGGACAGAAAAAAGAGAGCTACCGGGTTTGGGGTGGTAAGGTCCTTTAAATGGAAATACCAGTGGAGACAAGACGTGCTCTGCTTCGCTGGAATTAGACGCTGGAGCCAACAGGACTCAACTCCTCTGGGCGGCTGTGTGGTGGATGGGATTATCTCCATCATGCACGAGAACTGGTGTTTTTCTTTCTTCCTGTCCCTAATGAAGAAATTGCAGACACTTTAAGAAAGATGTGGTCCTCAGCCTAGGATTATTTTTCTGAAATGATTTTCACATAAAACTTCATCTTTATCAAAGAATCTTCAGAGGTTTTAAAATGGTTGTGGCTCTGTGTCTTATTCCTCCCCACAGGAGAGGGAGAGCAAGGCATGAACCGGGACTACAAGTCTAAGTTTGTTCACAGTCTGTTCCTTGGGAAGTGCAACTACATGCATGAGCAGCTTGCAACCCCTTACAATGTTAAAATCTCGCCTGTGGCAAGGATTAGTTTAGTGAAAATGCGTAAATAACATGGGTTTGTCTGCAATGATACATTCAGGTGTCTGACTCAGTATTATTACCAAGAATAATTAACTCAGCAATGGGGAAAAAACACACGTACACGAATGAGGTGCTGATATTCACAAGATAAATTTCATTTATCATGAACTGTCTCACCTGCCTCCTGCTCTGTATGCCATCCAGGCCTCCGAGACTAACCCGAAGGATCCTGAAATATGTTAAGAACCAAATAACCAAAACCACAAATTGCCAGATAAAGGTTTCCTTTCCTCTTCAGAGGTGGAACAAGCAAAGGTCTTGGATAAAGTGGCATCTAGTGCTGCATCTGGGATAGATTCAATGAGGGGAACAGTGCAGGAGAGGGAGAGCTGTAGAGAAAGCAGAATGTAAAATTATGGCATTGTGAAACATGGAGCAGCTATTTTGGGGTCATTTTAGAGGATTCTTAAATCATAAAATGTTCTCTACTAGGTTGTCTAATTTGACTCATGCAAAAACAGCAGCCTGATTTTAGAAGACAGTGAAAATATATTCAGAATAAAATAATATTTAACATTCAGAGGCGGGGTTCTTCAGGACTATATTGTTACCCCCAGCATTTTGGAGCTAGTTTCATTGGCAAACCCAGTAAAAAATCACAGATGCCTGTCACTGAAAGAAATTGACTTTATCCAGTTTGTTTCTTCCCACAAAAGTAGACAACCATATCATTCCTTTTGGACATTTGCCAAATTCTTTTGGATAATCGGATAGAGATGCCTTGGAGTTGTGAACAGTTGTGTTTGTGCTGTGAACCTACGGTAGCTCTGTTTTATTTTTTTCCTCTGTGAACCTTGCTTGAGGAATGCCTGCTCTGTGGATTTTATCTTCTCCTTCCTGGTGGGATTACTGAATACGGTTCGATTCTGTGCTGGCTTGCGATGTAACGCAGCCATAAGAAGTGACATCACTGGCTGCAGGAGGCTCGCTGGAGAGATGAGGCACATATTGACCTCAAATATCTGCTGAACAAAGTAGGCTGAAGCAGGAGGAGGCATTCTCATTGCACCAGGCAAGGAGAGACAGTGGTGCGGTGGAGCACTTCTTATCAAATAGGATGAAAAAGAGGAACCCCTCTCTGCTTTCAGCAGAGGAAAGGAAAACCTTTGCTTCACTGCTGAAAACATTTATGGAAGGGAATAAGAAGCCTAACTCAAGTGCACCTCCTGTTACAGGGCGACAGCCCAGAGTCAGGCAACACTCTTTTTTTCAACATTGGGAATTTTGCTCTGGTAAGGCTACAGAATTTGGCCCACTAAAAATGACTAGATTATTCTTCAATTTTCAGTCAGCTTTTCCAAGCCAAATTCTTTTTCTTGTTTACATTCATGTAAATCCGTAGAGGAAGTAAAATGAAGTCATTAGTCCCTAGGTTACACCGTTGTAAAATTTTGTTTTTCTAAATTCCATGACTCAGCTTTTAGGGACTTGTTTTGTTATCATTTTAGCAAACATTCTGAATCCCAGGAAAGTTCGTCACCTAGCAGTATTTTTTTCCTAAAGGAGTTTAATACTGAAAAGGAATCAAAAAACACTTAGGAGGTTTTACTTGGGACTACAAATGTTGTGGAGGCACAAGTTTTGCCAAGTGGTTAGCTGGAGGCCAAATTCTGCAAATCCTAAAATCGCATGAGTATTTCTTTCTACTTGGAAAAGACTCACGATTTGAAGGACTGCTCATGTGAACAGGGATCTGCAGGATTTGGCCTTTTCTGGCAAGGCCGAAATTGTGGCTTTGCTGTATGTAGTTAACCTGCATTTTGTTTAAAGGGATCCCATCAGGAAAGTGGAAACAGATTTTTCTTAACTAAGTGCTTACAGTTGAATATAAAAATGCTGCCCTTGTCAGAGGTTAAACTGTTCCCTGCCTCGCTCTTATAAGCATTTTAAGCTATCTACATTAAATACTGTAAATAGGAAATACAAGGAATGAGGGTACAATCTAAGCACAAGAAAATGTAAAACAAAAGGGCGGTTTCATTGTCCTTAGTAAAATGCATAAGAAGTCCATCCAGCTGCTTATGTTTAACCAATACAAAGTAAGGTTTCACACCAAAAGAGCAATTTATTCTGTTAATTAAAACATTTAGAAGTTCTTATTAACAATGGTGAGCACTTGCACACATGAACAAAGTCGGTGGCTCTATGCGCACGGTTAAGTGTTTACTAATGCAGATAATGCTGCAGAACTAAGGGCAAAAGTATATAGAATAACTGGACATGGTTCTGGTTAGAAATTAATCCAAGAAAAGCCCAAAGATCTGAACCACTGCAGTAAAATAAACACGGTGGAGGGGGGGTGGGGGTGG
>NW_009259600.1:4301280-4329656 GCF_000687185.1 Egretta garzetta | reverse complement strand
GGGGGGGGTGTACACATAGAAGTTGGGTTTGAGAAACTAAGCCCAGTTTCTAATTTCCATAGCATCCCTTTCTGTCTTGTTGCAGGATTAAAAATCTTGTGGCTTAGACCTATCTCTATTGCTTTCTCAAAGGTCTTGGGTTGTTTTCTGCGTGGAGAGAGTTGGAACTTTTTCCTGTGAGGGTGTAGCTAGAAATGTTTATATACACATCACTGAACCTATTGTGCCTCCTGTCCGCCCTCTCTCAATGTCAATATACTCTGCATAACCTCATCAGTAATGCAGCAGCGTAATTAGCTACAGAGATCTAACTGTGTGTTAATAAAAGGCCTCAGGAAAACAAAAATCTGGTTTCCAGCGGGAGTGCCTGTCTAAACATTTGTTTCCAACCTCCCCGGTTTCATGTAAAAATATTGCGCATCTCTTCCCTAACAATACCTATGAATAAATGGACACTGACTTCAGTCAATTCTTACTCTTTAAAAAATTACTCACTGGCTTATTATTGTGCTTTTCTTCTACTTAGTTCATTGTTTCTACTTTTCTCAACCTTGCCTTACCATTTCCTTTAGCTTCTTCCCACCATTCTAGATTTCTTGTTCAAATTTTGTTGTATTTCCATTTCCTACTCATTTTCTCCTTTTAAATTCTGGTGTTTACTCTTTTTTCAGTTTGCCTGTCACTTCATTTCCTCTACCTAGCAAGTCCTTCATATTCTATATTCTGCTTTTCTTTTGTTCCACTTCTGTTGCCTCTCTCCTGACTGCCCTTGCTTTGTTTTATTCACCTCCCCATTCTTCTTCTCCCTGGCTCTCTATTCCCCTTTTTTAGCTGGTGCTCCTCTTCACTGCACCCTTTAGGTTTATACCCCACCTATACTTGTTTATACCCCACCTGTACCATATGGGAATATCTCAGGCAAGCCCAGGAGGGAAGCTTCTCTTACCATGTTTCCCCTTTCTCCTTCCTCTGACTCTTCGTGCACTCTCTTTGTATTCATCTTTTAACTCAGATTTTTCATCATACTTTCATCACGTAGAGGTCTTCTATGCTAGCTTCTTCCCACACTAAAAATCATATATTTATGCTCTGCTGACATAGCCACAGAAGCTGCCTCTCTCTCCCTTCACTCGCATGCACTCTCATTCTCTCCGATGTGCACACATTGCACCAGCACTTCAAAAGTAAAACAAATATGTGGATACACGAAGATTTCCCCAATATGTGTTTGTACATGCAGGCTCCACAAATCTATTCAAAGCCTACTTACAGGCTCTATGCCAGACCCAATTTATGTGGGAATTGTAATACAACCTCCTACTGAAACACATGTTCAACCTCTCTTCAGCACATGTACCCCGGGTTCTTCTAGATTGTTTTTCCACATGTGCACAGAACCTCCTTCTCGTGTGTTTGCTCCTTTTCTGATTGAGTCACCCTCAGGTGACTTTTAAATAAAGAAGTTCAGGTTTGGAGTGATAAAGTATCAGCTAGACTAAAAGTAGTTGGGTGAGTGTTGTAGGGCAGAAGGTTTGCGTCTCCAGTTTGGAAAAACTCTCCTGGTTCTCTCAGGAGAGGGGTTTTTAGGTTTTTACTCCTGAAAGCAGGATTTTGGTAGCAGCTTGCTGAGCAACATCCTAGACCAGTATCCTTAGCTGGTCTTAGGAAAAAGCTCACCTGACTTTTCAGAGGACAGTGTTTATAGCATGCTTTTCTGCTTGCTCTCAGGCATGTCAGGGAAGAAACTAGAAACTAAGGTAAGAGCAGTTTCATGACAGAAGTGAGGCTCCCCAAAGCAGTACAAGGAAGGACAACTGTAATTATCAATTCTTATGTGACTAATGACTGAGGTATAAATAATACAATGCTATCAATCCCTCTCAGGGCTGGCTAAGTGGCACAGAAAGGCTCACACGTTCCTCAGAGAGTCTGATTTTATCAGGACTTGGGGAAAAATATTTTACAACTCTTCTCCAGGTAATGTCCCCTCCTCTTGCCCACCAAGCTAAGGACAATACGGAGATATGACTTCCAGCCTTTGTACTGGAAGTTTTCTGAAGTCTACCTAATGTACTGAAGGTCAGCAGAGCACTCGGCGTTGCAGCTACATCTCCAATCTACATCGCATGGGAAGGAAAGGCAAGCGCTTGCGGAGGTCGTGGTTCAGCCTGGCTGGGCCCTCTGTTTACGTGACCGGCGAGCCAGAGCCTTGGCGTGTAGCACACACCAGCTCCTCAGCGACAAAACGGAGGAAGTGTTTCAAAGTGTACCTTGCCAAAAGCCCTTCAGAATTGTGACTCTTGGCCTCTGCAATGTTCCCCTTGCCAACACCCTCTCAACTCGCATGAGACTTTCTATTGTTGATCACCGATGAAGTTAAAAGCAAGATCTTGACTGAAGTTTATTGAACCTGTCTGTTGCCCTGTGCTGCCTCAACCACATAGCAAAACCACGTGATCCAACCCACACGTGTTGTCTTCAGCCCTCAAGCTGTTCTCAAGCTCTCCAGTCAACCTAATACCAATCTAATTTGCTCCTCAGCTTCGTTGGGAATTTTTTACAAGAAAAAAAAAAGAACTATTCAGCTCTTCAGACTGCATTTAAACATCCTGGTGGGTGGGTGTTTGGTGTGCCCTCAGATTGAAACTGGTGATCTGGTTAAAACACAAGGCAGCTCTCTTGCAGACAGGATGCCTAACTTTCTTTCTGATGGAAGTGGAGGTACAATGGAGCTGAGGAGGAAAGTGATATGTAGTGACAGCCAAACTTAGCATGGGGTTCCTATATGGATATGTTGCTTCCTTAATTTAGGAACTCCAAAATGTTTCCAGGGCCACCAGTTCATAGGTAACCTTTGCTCGTCATGCCAGCCAGGGAAGATGTCAATGTCCATCAGCGAGCAATGTTGAAAGACTTGCATCTTACTTGTGCCCCAGGAACCTGAATGTTTTCTGTCTTACAAATAAAGCAGGAATATAAAGTAGGATAGACTTGGACAGCAACTCTGAGATGCAGTGCTGGTCTTACAGCCCACCATGGCCAGTCTTTGGTAGCAATTGGACTAAACCATCAATTAAACATTTGTATCATTTCAGAATGAAATACCAGCCATGTTCTAAGCATCTAGTTATTATTTGCATAAAATGATGTCACATCCTTTTTATAGTAATCATCTAATTTCCCTTATGGTAAGCAGTTTCCAGGCTGGGTCACCTGTATTCCACTTATGCCACAGAACAGACTCTCGTCCAGTGCAGTTTGCTGAGGGCTTGATACTGCTTTGGTTTAAAACCTGCGTAGTAGCGGCTTCCTCCTGTATAATGTGTACGAAAAAGCAGGTACACGCAATGTCCCTGAAGCCTGAACTCACAGAAAGCCCCGTAACATTGTTTAGTCTCATGTGTTAAATAATGTCCAGGAGCCTAGGACATGTCTACACCGCTGATGAAGAAACTTCTGCCTGAGCCGGCGTGGGTTGATAAGCAGCAGAAATGTGCCTGAACGAACGAGTTCTGCCTTACGCCATCCTGCTGCCAGACCCTGTCTAGCTCATTTGCACAGCAGTGATCTGTGCCATGCCAGCTTGCTGACGTGGCTCGCTACGAGCTTGGGGATCTCTGCTGGGCTCAATGTGGAGACAACACGACGAGTATCTGACTCCCAGGGAGTGGTGGCGGGCAGGAGGAGGAGATGCAGAAGAGGGAAGGAAGGCTGACTGCTGTCTGCCTTTTTCCATTACATTCGCATTTTATATTCTCATAATCTTATTTACATATATTTTATTACTTATGTTTATTCTTTTCCACACTATTTGTTCTCCTTTCTCTTATTATATCTATTCATATTTCTTCCAAGACTCTTGAACTTGTGGGAAACCCTTGGTGCAGCTACCAGAGAAAGATGCTATAGTAGGAAAATAGCTTCAACAAGATGCTACCATCACATCTATCAGGAATCATAACTCACATGTTTAAATGTAATGACTATAACCAACAAGCAAGCATAGAATATGATGCTATTGAAACAGGATCGAGGCATTGCACTGAAAACAGAAATATCCCATAGCTTTTGCGTCAAGGTCACTCTCACCAATAGGATAAAAATATGCACTGGGAAGTGTGTCTCACGATACAGTTGCATGTTTATGTTCAAGGACAAAAAGTCATAAACAACTTTTAACAAAAGCTTTTGACACTGCAAAATGAGGCTACTTCTGTATATACAGAATTAATTTTTAGCCAGAGCAGTCCTGCAGCATGAACATAGGGTAAATGAGCAAGAAGTACTCTGACAGTTATAAAGTCCAGCTATATACCATTTTTAACCAGGGATAAAAAAAGTGGGCCTCTGCCCAATGTATGTGCAAAGTGGATAGTTTTCCTTTTTTTTTTTTTTATTCTTATACAGCTGGTTTCAAGGCAGAGATTTGGAAAATATCTGAAAACGAACTTTGCAAGAAAAAGATTTACAAGTGCTCGTGTCTAGCTTTCTGACAGGGTAGCCAGACATCAGGGAAAAACTTTGCTTGCCTCTCAAAAATATTGGAGCCATCAAGATGAATTGGGCACAGAAGATAGTGTATGTAAGGGCAGCTGGATGACTGAAAATAGAAACTCTTGAGAATAAAGCAAAGCCATTTTGGAAGAGAAGTCTGTATCTGGAGAGCCGGAGGCACAACAAACTGGCCAAACTATATCAAGGATATCCAGGAACCTGGTGAGCAGATGTGAGACGTGGGGAAATGTGGTCCAAACAGCAAAAGAGACTACGAAAAACTGCAGCATCCCTAGCAGGCCTTGGAGCATAGTAGAAATGGACCTTTAGAGAAAATGCACTGCAAGAAGTTATGCTTTTGAGCTACAAGTTACTTACACAGTAAGTATTCATACATCTCTTGCACAGGCGAATGCAAAGTTACAGCACTGTCACAGCTGAGTGCAAACTTCGCTTGTATTACTTTGGTTTTGTGCTGTCTATTGTGAATTGAGACTGTTTCCCAACTGAGAGGCAGTAACTTAACCTAGGAGTGTGTTAACTTGGGTGGTTGCAATCACCTGAACACAGTGTGAGACTGTATCTCTGCAAAAAGCAAGGAACAGATACAGTCAGCCATTCCTGAATAAAGAAATGCACCAAGAGCCTGAACAGCATCCTGAGGCCAGACACAACGTTGTCTGCATTCTTCTGCATCCATAGCCACAGCGTCGCTGCCACTAGCGGTGGTGAGAGGACGAGGAAGAATGGTGCGTATGAAAAGATGAGAACTCTCTACTACTGAAAACCTAACTACCTTCTAACCAGGAGACCTCGTTGGAACTGGGGACCTCCCCAGGACAAACCATGATCTTGAAAGAACTCAGGGCATTGAAGAAGTAAATTCTTCAATGCAATGGGCAAGTGTGTGTTTCTCCGAGACGTTATTACAACAGCAGCACATTGGCATTGCTATGAGGGATATTAAAATCTACCTCGACGGAGATATGATCAGCACTACGTTGAGAAACTACAGCCACCGGAAGGACTGAGTGCAAGACAGCCTTCTGGCACTATCAGAAGATAAACACCCATTAAACTCCTACGGGGTATATCCAAGACCCTGTGCTACAGCACAGTGTGGAGCAAGACCTCTCCAAGCCCTGAGGAAAATATCTGAGATCCCACACACAGTTAAGAGAAAGAGAGAGATGAGTGTATTAAAATATGTATGATGCTAATGACTTTAAGACTTCAGGGGTGTGTAACAGAATGCTAAACACATAAATTGGCCACAGTATTTGCACTTAATTTTGGTATCTCAAATAAATGCAGTAAATGGGACATTACTGTAAATATATCCCCTATGGGGACATTGTCATGGCATAATTTACTGAATACAACCTGTCCACCCTTACCCTGTACTGTTGCCTGATATCAATAACATCTGTGAGCTGAAGGCCCATCTATGCTGCCACAGTAAACACAATGCTGGTATCAGCAGTGATATCTGCATCAGCTTTAATCTGAACAGTTCATGCGACAACAGTGACTATGCACAGGAACAAGGTTTAGCACAAGCTTCACTAATCTGCCTGGGGTGAGCGGCTGGTTTACGTATCTGCCTGTGCAAGTCACAAATTACTGATGACATTGTCCTAAGTGGTGTGAGGATCCTTACTCATACTGCAAAATGAAGTGTAAAGTGACTTTGAGGAGGTGCTTGGTCAGAGAAGACAGCGTGCAAGGCTGAAGGAATACTGCCAGGCTATTGAATTGTCTTGACTCTCTCGCTGCCCGTGCTGGAGAACTGAATGATCCCAGACTTTCACTGTCATGTGGATTTGGAGAAATTTGCCTCCAGGCACCCCCTTGCCTCCCCATGTTCTCCTTACAATGTCCTGGGACGGGTGGTGTCCAGGGAAGGGATGGCAGAGGGCATCTGTCCTCCTGGCCCAGCTCCACTAAGCGAGATCTGCTGCTGGTGTGCGGCTGGGAGGAGCCACTGCTTTCTTCACTTCACTTCTCTTTCCTTCTGCAGTTGATTTGCTGTGGAGTGGAGCCCCTTGAAGGTCAACTCTTTTGCTCTGCTAAGCACTAAAGCTGCTGCACACAACCACATAGAGACACATATGAGAGAGTCAGGCAGTGAGGGAAATTCTTTCTTGCACCCATGTCCAGCTATGTTCAGTCTGGATATAATTTAGTTCATACACAAAGAAAGTAAAATTTCTTCTGCCATAATTTTTTTCTACTTCTAAATTATTCATAGCATTTAAAAATTTGACTTAACCCCTGAGTGTTGAGGGTCAGTAACCTGCTGAATACAACCTCTCCATGGGCACTGCAGCCAGAAGGGATCCTAAGGGTATATAGCCAGGAGCGCTTACAAATAGTGAAGATGATGATGTGACTGCCACACTCAGCATCAGTAGGACTCATGATGGACTAGAGTCCATTCCTGGTGTTTACAATCCATAGAGGATGCTGATAGATTAGACAGACTATGAAGAAGAGCCATGGGACTCATCAAAGACTCTGAAAACATGTTTTATAGCAATAGACTCAAAAGGTTTAATCTGTTATTTTAAGAAAGAAGGGGCTAAGAGATGAGATGATCACAGACCATAAGTATCTATGGCAGGGATATGATTTTGATAAATGAGAGCTGGTCTAGCAGACAAAGGCATAATAAGATTTAATTGCTGGAAGCTGAATCAAGGCAAATTCAAAATAAAAATAAGGCACAAAAATGTAAGGGCAAGAATAGTTGTTCCTTGAAACAATTCACTAAGGGTTGCTGTGGGCTCTCCATCACTGGAAATATTTTAATTGAGATTGGCTGCTTCTCTAAACTTTGTGCTCCAGTTCAAACAGGAATTCATTCAGGGAAGTCCCATGGCTTGTATTATAAAAGAGGCCAAGCCAGATGATCGCAGTGGTCCCTTCTGACTTTATAATTTATGAGCTCTGATATAATCAGACCCTAGCACAATATAGCCATAGGCAAAAACACTTCCTATTCATCACAGATTATTCTGAGAAATGTTAACATCTTCTCATTATTTCATCAGGATAAATCAGGCATTACAGTTTATGGCTGTATTGAGCTGGTAAAACATAACTGTAGTTTCATGTGTCTTTAACTCATTACCTTAAAAAACCTCAAAACATTTACCCAGCTCATCCTAACTATTCAGCGTAAAAAGCATTTAAATGTTGAGAACAATGAGTTCAGGCTCCAATACCGCTGAGCTGTCCTTCAGTAAGAACACACAAAATGTATCCTAATAAATGAGCAACCCTAAAGTAAACCCTGCATCACTATCACCTGGATGTAACTACACCTAATGTCCCCTTGATCTTTGCACAGAACTCTCATTGCGTACACAGCAAGAGCAGTAAATGGCTCTAAGGCGGTAGATACTGTTTCACAAAAAGGTTTAAGACAAACACAGACAGCAGAGAAGTGCTGATTTAGTAACAGAATATTTTACAGCAAAGAAGGTCACAAATTGGCAGCATTAAAGGTTTTATTTTGGTTAGTTGACAAGTGCGAATAAATGCTGTACAGAACAGGTAGTCAAGTGCCAGCAATATTTTTCTTTCGAAAATGTTATCTTCATTTAGATCTTCTTCAGTAGAATATCATCAGTCAATCATAAAGCTGGCTGTTCCAGCCAAATACTTTTGCCATTACACAACTCTGTGTGAATACTGGGTTCACACAGTGGAGACATAATCCTGCAAACCCCCCAAAAGATAATGTTTTCTAATCCCAAAAGAGCCCGTTTCCCCTTTATAGATTAGGAAATGAATCTTTTCAGAAAGTGGCTTTTAAAGCAAACTGAATTCCTATTCCAGATAGCTTGGCTTAACTAAATTTACAGAGTTGGACCTTTCGTTATTAGGCAGAAAGACAAACAGCTTATCTCCAGCATGTTTTTCATGCACAGTCAAGTCAGTATCTTGTGACCAGCTTCACAGAACACATCTGACTTCTTAACTAATGTACAATTTTTGAAGATCAGATAGCTAAGAACAAGCAATGGACTTATTGGTGACTTTAAAGAGAAAATTCCAAAGAAATTTGTTGGAATACCACGTAGCAAGTTGTGTCACATGCCAGCCACTCACTCACGCCAGCTAAATTTACCTGAACCATCCAGATCAGACTGTTTGTTGCATATTTTTTTAAAGTTCATGTGGAACGAACATCTCTCTAAAAATTATAATTCTGTTTTTCGTAATGATAACAAAAGAAATTTCAAAAGAGCTGTGGAGCCTCATTAATCACATTTTCTTCAGAGCTAGATCATATTTTAAACAATGGTAAGTAGATGTCACATAATATTGCCACAAAACATTTACATGCTTATCATCAGCAATACAGGCAATTAGAAAAGCAAGTGGATTGACTTAATGAGCCGACAAGCAGCAACTTGTGGATGAAATTTAAGTACGCTACACAATTACCAGCAGGTCTCCAAGTGGATAAGATCTTCTTTGGTTTTGTTATTTTTTAACCATCCTGACTACATCTTTACAGTCACAACCTCCAAATCTTATCCTTCTCCTGGCTGCCTGTGACACTTTCCCACCACCCTCTCCTCTACACATCCTCCTTCTATGCCTGACATTGCCCCTCCTGTGTTATGCCTTTTTCTTTAGGTCACATTAGTCTTTCCTATCACTGGACATTTACCTAATTGATACTACTTGAATTCAGCATAAATCTGCTGAAAGCAAGGTCAACATTTTATCCCATCCTTCATAGTGCACAAATGTGACTTGAGTTGCATCTCCTTGCTTTTCATCCCCAAACTGGTACTTAGACAAACAAAACGTACAGTAAATATATTAATGATAGACTTAATGTAATAATTTGAGCACAAGAAGATTAGATCACCAGTTTTGATATGGGCATTGCCTTTTGGTAAAGGTGTTGCCTTTGCGATATAGCTCTTGATTGCCAAAGATGCATGGATTGACCTGCCTACACCAACAACTAACAAACACGCTCCTCTGTGCTTTCAGGCAGGAAAAAAATCTATTGGCTGAAAAAAGAAATGAAAGACTATTTATTTCAATCCCAAGGAAGAAGTAGCAAAGCAACCTAAATGAAAGCAAAACCCCTGAAAAGAGCATTGCATCTTTGAGAAGATGAAAGGGGGGTGTCAGTGATATCTTATGATTTATAACAGCTTTTCAGTTGCAGGCTGTGATGTGTGAATGTGATGTGTTTTCCTAATAAGAGGAGTAAGTGGTCCGAGTTGATCCTTAAATAAATGTATAAAGTGCTGAAAAGCACGAGCACGGAGTATGGCTTGAGAAGTGTAAATACAGATATGAAATGACTGCTCTTGAGTGCAAGAGGCTGGGTGATAGAACAATGGGGATGAAAGAATATAATGTTCCTTAAAGAATTTACTGTTTAGTGAGAAGAAAATGAACATACTGTCTTCAGTCCTACACTCCCTCTTTCTTTCTCCCTTTTATCATCTTGCCAAAGTTGTTTGCTTTTGAAAAATAATGAAGATTTTCTTAAATAACAACCCTTCTTATACCTTAATAAGTTGCTTCATTTCTTCAAATTGCTCAGCAAACATTCTTAAGTCTTCCTAACGACATGGCTCTAAAATTTAACTGTAAGATAGGGAAACTGAACCCTGGAGATGAAATGACTCAGCTGGGGTTCCATATTTAAAGCTTCTAAGTGACACTGTTGTACAAATAACGATTATATTAATAAACAATGCTGTTAATAGCTGATAGTGGAATCAATGTTGGAACATGGGATTTCCTGGTGCTTCTTTTAATGTTGTGGACCACACAGTCTGCCCATAGAAATCCACTAAATAGTGTTCTTCTTCAGTGTGTTCTTACTTTCCTGTATGAGCCTCTTTCCAATGAGTAATTAATTCCTGAGCTATCAGTTTAATAAGTTACACATTATGCCTCACTTGCACATTTTATCAAATGGGATCTACGATCCATTCGAAACACCTTACGCGCTTGGAGTTTGTTGGGAACCTAGTGTGACCTGGAGAGATCCAAATACTGCTGGACGCTTCATGACTCCAGCAAATGAATGTGATGGTCTCTGCAGCTTTCTGACTAGGAAAATGTCCCTATATCAGAAAAACCGGTTCCACAATTGACAAGCCAAACTGAAAGAATGAAGACTGATAGCTCAGTCAGATTATGTTTCTTACTAAAATCAAGGTTCCTTTCATGATCAAGCTGAAGCAAACTTAAGGGACAATGTGAGTCCATTTTTCTGTAACTGCCCATGCTTTACTTTTTCTTTAAGGAAAGCTTTTAACCCACGAGCAACTTACAGAACGAGCTGATTTACAACACCCTCACTTTCACCTACCCAAATACCTAAGGTTTGGGTTTTCCCTGGTATGTCAGTAATAGGAAAAAATATACAGTTTGTAAGAATATATCAGAATAGGACAAATACTATAGAACACCGACAGAATACAATAGAACGCACAGAGCTATGCATTCCATAGGAAGGGATAGTATTGTTTTCTGAAAATATGTTCTTCGGCTCCATCATCCCTATACATATAATCTCTTCTACATGTGCATCCTGCGGATCTCAGAAAGCTTTTTAAAAAAAAACAAATTGTTTTTAAAAATGTCTGATAAGAATACTTTCATATGTGACTGCTCTGCACCTTTGATGACTTTACTAAAAATTTAAGCACTGCTGGGCATATAGTTAGTAGGAAGCTATGTCTTTCTGCTAACTCACTGAAATACCAAATCCAGCGTTCTGGATTTGGAACACTCCCTTGAGGACTTTGTGACCATAAACCAATAAACGGATTACATTCATTCACATGTTTTTTTCCCATCTGTGACAGATAATGTGGCATGCCACAACCAAGGTAAAATGGGGTGGTCAAAACGCAGTTTCTTTCATGCCCTACAATTCATCAAGAAGCATCAGGGTAGATGCCAAGACTTTCAAAATCTTGAAGCAAATGCAGAGGCTGAACCCCAGGGGTTTAAATAAGGACACTGACATTTTAAATATCTGGATGGGGACATCACTGTCGCAGAGCAGGAATACTCACAGCCCAGCTGCAAATGGGTAAAAATTGCACTGAAAGCAATCAGCTTGGGAGCATGAGGCAAGAACTCCCACAGTTTTCTTTCCTCCTCCCCCAGCCAGCAATAAAAATCCAACAGAACAGAAAAAGTTCCCTTTAGTTTGGATTTTAGATGTTAAAAAATAGGTATGTCACTTTTATACAGCGCCTGATGTATTAAGTCTCAAATAACACAAGAATTCTTATATAACCAAGTAATCAGTGGACTCAATTGTTTATAATATGCCAACAGTAAATGCAGGAAGAATTTATAATCATATTTTCATGGGGAGTAAGCCAAAACCCCTTCTGCAACTCAAACAAACTGCTTCACTTTTTCATTTTGGACAGGTTTAAAAAGCAAAGAGATATGACAACATGTCACATAGGCATTTTCCCCATAGAGGTGACGCAAAGAAAAGTCAGAAGATTAGCTTGTTATGTCCCGTGTGTATTTTATAGTTACTATACAGGTGGATGGTTACAATAGTCTGAGGACAAAATCGCTACAGAAGAAAAAATACTGAAAAATTACTTCACTAGCTACATTTTCTATTCTTCCTATCAATTCTCCACTTTTTTTTTTCCCCTCCTCTCAAAATGTCCTTTCTTTCTCAGCATATCTCTCCAGTAGACTTTGGTTTTTTCTTTCTTTCCTGCCTCTTTTAGACTCCCTCAACAATGGAAATTAAGTGGGGTTGACTGAATTGGTTCAAACACAATAGAAATACAGTTCCAGTGCCTGGAATTTAAAGACAGCTTTCCCCTGACTGATGTCTGCTAGTCCTAGCTGTTTTGAGGCAGTATTTTAAAATTATTTCTCAGATGTTTCTTCTTCAAATGAAATGGTCCCTTTCTCAGTAGAGAAAGGGACAATACCTTCCTCATTTCCTCGCTGTTGGCCATCAGCTGCTTTTTCTCTGAGGCTTCCCTCCTCCACCCACTCCCATCTCTAGCCTGAAGCTTCTCTTAGATGAGATTTCAGCTAGGAACATGCTTGAGGACCCCAAAAGTCAATCCATGTCCCTGTTAAATGTCCCAGTGCTGGCAAGGCAGTGTTCTTGCATTGGCTTGTCTACACTAGGATTTATAACATGGTAGCATTGCGAAAACACATCTTCTCTCCAATTACTTTCAGCCAGGGTCATTTTTAGATGCAAGCTGCCTTAAGGCTAGCAGGGAGAGGAAAGCAGCCCTCCCTGGAGCCAAACCGGGCACTTTGCCGGGGGAGCAGGACAGGAGCAGGGGGGATGTCCCTCAGGCATGTGCTGACTTGGCACGGTGAGGTAGAGGAGCATTGGGGATGGTGGCAGGAGAGGCTTTTTGTCAAGGTGCGGCAAAGGAAATGTGAAGAGCTGAGTGGTGGCCCAGATACGTGCAGCCTGGTAGGCATTTCTGGAGGTCCTTTGCTCAATGTGGTCCCCTGACACCTTCCTGATCTACTTGTGAGCCCTTTTTTGCCTTTGCTCCTCACAGGTTTTTTTTCTGTTAATCCTTTCTCCTCTGGGGGGTCCTGATACTTTCGTTGGCCCATTAATGCCCCAGCCAGCCCTGAGCCGAGACTAACAAAAGCTCCCCTGCTCTCCCATTCATTTCTGCTCAGAAGGAAGGGAGAAAGGGTTGACACCCCGGGGAGGGAGGGGGTGGAAACAGCGATCAGGCAATGGCACAGCTATAATTTCAGTCTCTGAATGTGGGTTGTAATGGAGAAAATGAAGAGCTGTTTTTCCCAAGCCCTGCAGACAGGCCAGTCTGGGGACACACTGGAGAATGCTCTCTTCACCTGGAATCATTTCACAGATTCCTACTGACACTGATTCCTCTCCCAAAGTCCAAACCCTACTTCAGTTCAACACCTATGTTTATGCCATGGCTTTAAAGGCCAAGATCTCAGCTCAAAGTGGTGCAAAACTGCCAGTTTTTTCCTTGGATTTAGGGCAAAGCAACCCTTTCTGCACTTGGGCAAAGGCGCTTGCCTTCAGTGATGAGGCTAAGAGATTTGTGCTTGAAACATTCTTGGTAATACAACTTCAAGATGCTTGGCACGGCTGAACTCCTGTGAAAGAATCTGATGCAAGAAAACAGATGAAAGCTGCAACATGGTTGAAGGGAATTGCAGAGATTGGATTGAGGACAGGATTTGGCCTCTACCACTGAACATTCATGAGGCCAAACATGATATGGAAACTGTTTCAGTAAAATGTACTCCACAGAATCAACATGCCAGGGAGCCTGAACAGCTTCATTTATCACTGTTCCACTGCTGGTGCTTGTCTTTACACAGGGTTATAACTTTTTCTGTTAACTCCCATGTCTGACTCTCAGTCCCTATTGATTTCTAAGGATGCAGAAGGATGTTTATAACCAAATGTGTATATGATTCCTTTTTTAAAAGACAGCTGCATGCTTAAAATCCTTCTGACCGAGAACATAAGAGCTTGGATGCTGTTCTGAAGCCATTGAGAGTAAATGGAAAATTAAGTGCTACAAATAGGTGTGGTTAAGAGGAATACTAAACGCTAAAAATACTGTCTTTAGTATAGAAGAGTGTCTGTGGCAGTACCCTAGCTGTACAAATAAGGAGAAAACTATGGAAACCTGGGGACTCTTTGATATCACAGAACAAAATTAGTCAAGGATGTAGCTGGTTTTTTGCTCTCTATCTCCATCTGATTAATTTATCTTAGTGTTCCCACAGTGTTTCTTTGAAGTAGCTCAAACGCCACTGGCTAGAAGAGCTTTCCACTGTATTTTTCCCACAAATTTGTTGAAGGTTGTTCAAAAAAAGATTTCACACATATACACTTATTTTCATATGGAAATCTTCAACTCATGAAATGAAGAGAACTCTTTGGTCTCATGTCCAATATTTATCCTAGTTACACACTTAAAGAGATGATACTGATTTGCGCCACTAAACAAAGAGCACATTAGTATTGCAAGCAGTCATTTTCCATCCAGCTAAGCTTTCTTTGGAATGTAGCTGTCAATTTTTCCTTTTTCAGACCCTGAAGGAAGTATCCACATTTATTCAAAATAAAGAATCCAAACTCTTGGACTCCTCAGAGCAAAATAAGCCAGAAGGTGGAGTTGCAACTGTAATTATGATCTCTTTAGTGCCTGAGGACAATGTCTTTAGTTAACTAGATGCATTCCACTGCTACTAATGCAGTCTGTTCATGTTTAAAAATGTTTATTTTGTCCTATCTAGTCATAGCTTTCAATGCTATTGACAAATACAAGCAATGTGTACATCCAATAAACATATGAAAAGAATCGCTGAAAACATCCCTTTCTTATTGGCCCAACATCAGCTTGAAAGAATCCCTTTCATAAGCTATCAGCTATTCTCTTGTTTGATAGAAATGTGATAAATGTAATGCTTATCACACCCTACTAATAGTTTTTAAATTGTTTTAAAATAGTGTATATGTACCTAAAATGGAATTAATCTGAACAGTTTTCCATATAAAAATACATCAATTACAGAGATCAGGTAACTGTAGAGATCAGAGAAAAAGTGAAGCTTTGTGCACTTCAGGTTCTGAGCAGTTTGTCCTGGGAAGAAAGCATGGAAACACTGCAAAGCTACAACTCCATGAGAATATTTTGCTTCCATCAGCTCTCAGCTTTTTGCACAGTGGGTTCTGGTGAGGGACTGCTTTTTACTTCACTTACAATTAAAACTATTCTAACGTTCTTTGCTACAAGTAAATATTACTTGAGATGGAAAAGAGCTTTAAGGCTGTGAGCCTTAAATACAGTGCAGTGTAAATGTGCCTGCCTTTAGCCTCCAACCTTTTAGTTTGAAATGCTTAGAGAATTTTTTTCATGGGAGGAAAAATCTCTTTCTGACATTATACGCTGTGCCTTCCTATCAAAATGTGATTAGCAGGGCTAAAGAGTGACTGGCTCAATAGCATAAAAATTAGCACTTGTTTGAAATGTGAGAACATTGTCTTGTTGCAGGCATTCAGAAATGATGCTTAACTGTCAAGATTTTTTGCCGTCATTTATTTTCCTTTGACAAAAGTTCACACCACAGATCTGAGATAAGCTGTGCTGTTGTGAAACTAGTGTGAAAGCTTGCCTACAGTAAAGGAACTGAGAACTGTGAATTATTTAGACAACTATGAAACAATTTTGTAATTCTGTTATACTACAAGGTACTCAGCTGTTCCAAAGGCTCAGAAGCTGTGTGTGTGCGTACACGCGTGTGCATGTGTGGGTTGTATCTACATCGAATTTTCATGGCAGTGGATTTTTTTAGCCTAGAGTCACACACCTCAGTAAAACTAATGCAGGTGTCTGTCCTTCAAGCTAAATGAAAAGAGCAATTTAGTCCCTTCAGGAGTAGGAGGCTGGAGACAATGGAAGATGCCACCGGAATTGTGCCAGAGCCCCATCAGAAGTAAGCTGAGCTCAACCAGAACCCCTCACAGCATGTGGAGGTTAGGAAGCTAGCTGGTTAGATGGGGGGGTGTGTGCATGTGCATGTCTCACCATCCATAAGAAACAGTGGCCAGAGAAGCAGTCCTGCAAGGGGCCCAAGCCGGAGGGGCACGGCTCTGCAGGGAACACACTGCACTACAGAAGCAAACCTGGAAACTTTGAGTAAGAAAAGTGCCTGTTGTTTGTTTCTACTCCATTCAGAGAAACAAGATTCTGAGTACATGCTTTGTAAATAAACCAAAGACATTCCTGACTCCTATCATCAATTTCTCCTCCTAATGGAAAAAATCCAGTAAGTTTCCACTCTGTGGATAGGGGCAATAATATAAGCACGAACACAGGGTCAAGTCAAGTGCTATCCTCACTTATACTGGTACAGCCCCGCTCAAATCAGTGCAGGGAAACAGGTCCCTCGATACAAGAGTCAGAGAGATACTTTTTGTTGTATTTGAATTTTCAAACCCAGAAAACTAAATGCAGAGGGATTGACCATGCTCATTCTTTTGGCTAGAAAGAAAGTTGCACTTCCAACAAAGTGACTAGAATTTTATTTCTCTGAAAAGTTTTAATTTATGGACGAGCATTTTTCTAGTCCTGAATGTACGGAGTTAGCTTGCTCCAATCCCTTATTCTTTAACCTTCCCAAATGCAAAACATTTCTCATACCACAGTACCAGGCTGCTCATGAGGAGGTGTGAGACCTGATTTTTTCAGACTCAAATGCTATGAGATCCTTTGGTTAACAGGTAGTGGGCACTCAGTTTCTTTACGGCCAGAAGTATTTTTCCATAAGTGCAGGTCTTTGGAAAATGCAATTATATGTTTTCATATTAGAGCGTATTATAATATATATTTTATATTATAAATAATATAACTGGGAGAGGAGAAAAAACAGTTTTCCTATATAGCAAACTTGAGTCATGTGCAGTTCATGGAGAGGAAGATTGAGAAAAAGCCTTCAGAATACCTGTACCTGCAACTGCTTGCCACACACATCCTTTAGGATTGGAGTTCATCAACATTTGATAAAGTAACCTCCATATCATCTATATTACAGCTAAACACCAGCAGAAGCCTTGAAATTTTCTACCTTCTATCTAAAAGTCACCTTTGGAAAAGCACCTTTATTCCCATAAAAACATTGCATTTGAAGGCTTCTAACTTTTCCTCCTGGGATGCTGTAATTAAAAAGTGCACATGGGGTTGAGTGCAGTCACTGACGTAAAGGGTGGAACTGTGCAACGTGCAGGCAGGGTTGTACCGAGTGCGTTCATGCGAACAGCCTCGTGCGCACTTATCGCATCTTGTAGGAAGACAGAGGGAGCATAGAGGAGAGATTTAGGGCCGAACTGAATAGTTTGTCCACAAAGACTTTCACTAACATAACCCTCTCTTGTACATGAGAAGTTCTCGTGCAAGAGTAGAGCTCCTGACCGCTGCAATAACACAGGTAAAACAGTTAATCTAGTGATAACTAGACTGTGAGTTGAAAGACAGCCTGGTCAGTCTTATCACATTCTTTTTCAAGGACCCACCTCTCAACCAGATTTCTTGCACAGGGTGTCTTGCGGGAGCAGAGCAGCAGCCAAGAAAGCACAGTAGCCCAAATGGTGTCAAAGAACAGCCAGGAGGGAATCTGTCAGACACCGCCTCTCCAAAGCTGCAGAAGCTGGAAAGGCACAACAGATGTCACCATCTTGGCTGGAGTGGCCAAGAAATAACAGCTCTAAGAAGGACAAAGTCTTACAAGACATTTGATCTGTAGTTATAAACAAGGGGGGAACAATAAACCCAAACGAAAAAAAAATTAAGTTTCTAAAGGCAGATGACTTAGAAGTCTGGAGAAACAACTAGACTAAAGGAGTGACTGCTCTTCTGGTCTCACAAATTCTGTGTTCCTGGCTATGTGGTGACCCAGATTTAAGAAATGGGAAAGGATGGGCTTTTTTTGTTTGAAAGGGAGTAATGAAAGTGAAAGGCAGGAGGAAGAGGCAGGACGTGCACAGTAGGTCTACAACTCGTTAGCACAGTAATGACTTCTACATTTCTGTTTCTGGAGGAGGTGGTCCAGAGATGAAGGGTAGAGAAACAGGGGAAGGAGATCAAAGTCAAAACCTGAAAAAGCCCTTTGAAAATCAATAGGGGAGCATAAGAAGGAGTTTCCAGGGGACTTGTTAAAAAGAGTGATTACAGAGCTGGGAGGATCACAAGAAGACAGAGAGAAGACAAGAAACGAGAGGACAGGATTGCTGGAAGATTCTCTAATTGCTGAGGAAAAGAGAGAGAAAGCATGAAGTTGGGAAGAGCCATCCAAAAAGAGTAGGACTCCAGCTATGAAAACAGGGGTGGGAGAGGTCTGAAAGTACTTCCCAGATACAGACCCCATTTACTCACAGGGAGTTCGTAATGCATGCAATTGATGATGTGCAAGTCCCATTACATCCCCACCTCAACACCTCCCAACCAGCCAAGGATTCCTCCCTCAAACTGGGCTGATAGCCGCTTCCCAGCAATGGAAACCCCACTGCTTGCCGAGTGCCCCAGTCCCTCTTCCTCCCACCCCAGCTGCTCCTGGTCCCACTCATTGTCATGCGCTGGCTCCGGTGCTTACACAGCCCTGCATTAAGCCAGAGTAGAAGTAACACAACAAAGCAAATAGTTTTCCACCAGCTTAGTGTACTATTAAGCAATACTTTAAATAGCAAAGAAAATACACGGGATGACATATGGAGACACTTTCCCACAGAAGCATTAAGGGGAGTTTAGCACAGTGCTTAGTTTCAAGACGTACGAGTATCTTTGATGTCTGTAGCCCCACCTTTACTACTGCTTGCAGTCTCAGAATACCAGATGGAGAGCAGGATGGATATACAGAGGCCAGTGTTTACTCTGAGCAACAAACTAAAAAGGCTACAATATTTTAAAAAGAGGAGATCCACACAGAAGTGTGTTATTCCTGCATACACTAAAAGCTACACAAATCGAAACGGCAAGTTCTCATCACACTGTGAAACACCTTATATATTTAACTGAAACTGCAAATACATCAACCAGATGTATTTGGTCATAGCCATGACAGAACAGATCATAAATGTGGAGACAGAAGGTGAGAAGATAGCCCTCTGCCAAGGCAGGTGAGGAAGGACTATGCCAATGAAGAACCAGGTAATATTAATGCTGTATCACAAAAAACAGCAGCCCAAGGCAACATCCTATTGCCATGGGGCTGCCTGGCAGTCCCTGCAACATCTAGCTGCTGTGGGATCTATATTAGGCTTTGTACAGTGTGCTGATGTAAAAAAAAAATAGTCTTCTAAAATCTTAGAAAATGCTTCATCTAGACAGCAAAATGTTAACAATTAACTATTGATAGTATTAACATATAACATGGTTATTCCCAGAAAAAGGATGAAAGGAACATATTTACGGAAGTGCAAACTGTTGATAATAGAAACATGTAACATAGTTATTCCCAAAAAAAATAATGAAAGGAATATAATGATGAAAGTGCATGTATGGAGGCAGCTACACACTGCAATAGTGCATTTACAGACAGAGAATGGCCAGGACTTACAGGGATTCCATTTGTAGAAACATTATATGTGGAGGAAGGAATAAAAGCTGAGCGTTTCCCTCTCTTGGCTCTGTTTCCATGTTTGCTCGCAGAGCAATCACTGACTTTAGCCGAGTCTGACTTACTGCTCAGCCTCACCTCGGTGTTTACTGTCAGCACTCGCATTTTCAAGCCTTTGCAATATTGTCTGTTCATCGTGAGCACGGCAGGATACACACTTCAGCTCAAAAAACCATGGTACACGTATATCTAGCAGAAGGAGCTATTTATTTGGACAATTAGGTGACACTCGTTGCTCAGCTTTCTGCCGAGCGTTTGGGAAGGGCAGGCCGCCAAGGGCAGCCCTGTCATACCTGTGCCCAGGGGGGGAGCGCATGGCCATAATGTGGTGCCGCTGACCCAGTTGCTTCAGGTTCCCAGCATTTTTGTGGAGGAGGGAGACACAGGGAAGCTCTGGTCTCCCCAGGCTGCACGGCCCATGCAGATGTGGTGTGTGGGAGCCCTGCCTCCCTCGGTGCAGACAACACGAGGTGTACAGGCAATGGAGAGAAAGGTCCACAAAACCCGTGTGTTAGGAGAGGCAGCAGCCTGACTGCAGAGCCAGGGAGGAAAGTAGAGAGCAGAGCTCCCTTTCAGCAGAAACCTCTCTGGAAGGGCTGGCTGGGGATTCCAGGCAAAGACGTTGCGTGCTGCTGCCGGTCCCTCCTTGGGTTCAGGAAAGCAGACTCTGTTTATTCTTTGTAAATAAACAGGATTGCACCAGAGAATTATCATCAATCTCACATCCAAAGGAAACACCCAAAAAGGCCTTACATGCTGGCTCACCTCTCGGACCAGACTACGGCAATACAGCTGGTCCAGTTTCTGACATGGTGAAGCACTTGCAGGAATACTGGTACTAACTGGCAGAGCCGGGCACTGTCCCACCCTGCCGGCATAGGGAAGCAGCTGCCCTTCCTACAGCAGCTGGCTGGGCCTGAAGGCCCCACGTGTGGGGTTAAAACCCCAGGAGAAGGGAGCATGGGGGCTCAGAGGGTCTGAGGCAGGGAGTTTGGGGTAGGCCTGGTTGAACTACTTGTCTCCCGCACAGAGAGTGTGTTGTCTACCTCGGATAGCTTTAGCATCGCTAATAGTTGAAAACAACTGGAGCTGTACTGCCGGGTGAAAGGGAGAACAAATTCCAGGTTTGCCATGCAATAAATCTCCTTTGAAAAGCCTTACCTGGAGGGGGGAGAGGCTGGATATCACGTCTCATCCTTCAGGTACCCCACACAAGCAGTCCTTAACAGCTTCTCCGGCAGTCGGGTTTAGTCCTTTGATTAAGGCGAGCGGGATTTTGCCAACACTAACTTTGTCCTTCTGTGAAGCAAAGCAAGTTAATTAAGTTCACGTATTTCTCCTGGCCTGGCCAGAGGTGTAAGCTACTAAATGCAAAGCAACACCAAATACCAGCTGAGGCCAGGAAAGGCAAAAGTCCCACCTCATATCCAAACCTCAGATGGAAAGTGCACGGGCAAAAAACAATCACCCATGCTTATCCACTCTCATTGGCATGCCTAACTCTTTGGAAAATTTATGTGGAATCTTTGTCATGAATGACAACGGCTGATTTCACATCTTATCCCAAAAGACTCCACTAAAGATCCTGAGGAATTTCTTAAGTAACCACATATGTTGAACTGTTACATATCTTAATGAAAAAAAGATAGTCACTTAACAAAAGGATATCCAGAGATGAGTTCACGCTATGGATTATACAATATGTATTCTCCCCCCCCCCCCAAGAGACAATCTTAATTTATACAAGCACAAATTTTCCATCTGAAAATACTAAATGTAATTGTTTTCCATCATTTGAAGGAAGTCCTGGCTTCACTGAAGTCAATGGCAAAACTCCCATTGACTTCAAATGGATCAGGACTTAAACCTTTGTCTTTAAGAACATGCCGACTGATTTTTAAATTTTCTTTAAAAAAAAAATCAAAAGAAAAATGTGCTTGTATTTAAAAGTTTTGATGCCAAGTTTTGTCCCGGAGTGAATTACTTCAGCCTTGATATAAATCTATCAAAATAGGTTTAAAAAATGTAAAGATGAACACACCCTTAAAGAATAGCCCCGCTCTCCTCTTCTGCTCAGGTCTGTACAAAAGAATTTTGCACAGACAATAGTGTGAATGAAGGAGAAAAGATAAAATAACAAGACAAATAATATCCAACCTTATGGATATAGTCTGCAATTTAGAAATAGGCAACATGCTGTAGTCCTAAGTATTTAATAGTAAAAATATTTATTTCCCCAGCTTCAATTTTATTGAGATGCCAAATATTCAGGAAATAAAATTAATCCATTTAAATTATTTTACATCAAGTTAAATTAATGAATTACAGCTACTTAATTGGAATACAAAAATATATTTTCCATGTCATTTAATGTCTTGCATAATACAAGAAAGTTGACAGACTAAACGTCAATCTACCACTGTACCCTGTCTTCGGTAATTTTTAGGATCGTTTGTTTAAGGACAAAGTATAAAGCCAGGGCACATATAGAAGTATCAGATGAACAGCTTCTAAAATGCAGTAGATGCAGACTTCATGAAAAGATTTTATTCCTTCTAAAAATTCATTTGAGATTTTCTAAATCTGTTCTGTATCTGACAATATTGCCTTGTGGAGATCAGTGTACTAACCCTGCGGTTTGGCATTAGCATGCTACAGCTAGATCACATTGAGACTTCTGCTTAAATAAAATATTTGCATCCTTCCCATTGTAATCTTGATTCATTTCTAGTAATGTTAATCAAGAAACTTTTCTTCTGTACTTTCACATTTAAGTAGAGAAACAGCTGGTGTCTTTTGACTCCGTCTGAAAATTAACTAAGCTCCTAAACTCGAAATAAGACCCAAACTAAACAAGTTATGCAGTTTTCCCAGATGCACTAGCATAGCTCATCGATCATTGCAATGATAGCGTGACACGATGACGATACAATTTTGCTATATTATTTACAGTGATACCAAAGCAAAAGAAAAAAAAAAGGACTCAACGCTGCAAAATGTTGTAGAAACAATTTCTCTACTTTCTGATTATGATTAAATCTTGTTGTGCTTTGAAATCCCTAATGTGTAATGCAAACCAGGATTTGGGGTGTTAGGAATGCATCCCCACCCTTCTTCCAAAACGCTCTGTAAATTATCATCTGCAGACCCCAAATCCTTGAGTGGAGGGGGGGGGAAGGAAGGAGAGGGAGGCAGGGAGTGGGAGAGGGAGCCGGAGGGGGGGAGAGAGAGGAGAGAGAGATTAGAAGCACTTTTCACCTCTTGGTCCCGTCAGTGTGCTCAACGCCGAGAACCGTGCTTCAAATCCAGTGTTATCGTTAGGCCCGATTCAAAGGAAGTGAAATAGTCTACTGAGAAAACAGTGGAAAAAGTAAAGGTCCTGAAGAAGTAAGTGCTGCATGTTGAAACGTATGCATGTCACACCCCATTTGTCTTTCATATTGAAGAATAAAGCAGCCTGTCCCACAGCAGTTATTACACACCATATTCTTTATTTTAAAAATGCAAGAAATCTGGCACAAAGAACAAAAAATCAACTGATGAAAAGCATTTATGTCATGGTTTAAATTAAGACCTTTGTAATGCAAGAATTACATCAGCAGTGGGCTTAGCTTAATGAAAATAAGACAGTGTTTTTAAAGACCATGAACGAACAAATCCTCTCTGCTTTCTGAAAGAGAGAAAAGGCAGATATAGATAAATAGATAATAGAAGCTGAAATCAGAGCAAATCACACTTTGCTACTTTTAGGAATTACTGAACTTTTTACTCCACTGACAATTCTGGGTCAATGAAGTGAAGCGAGAAGTTATCTTATATTCACATGTGGATTTTAAACCATTTCAGGGAATATTAGTTATTACAAAGGCTCTTCGATATTCTCATTGCTTGAACTTCTGGTTAAGATTAATTGAAATTGTAGATTTTCCTCTCTTTTGATGTGTGTTTGGTTTTGAGTCCTCCTAACAAGAACTAGAAGTTCAAATGTTCTACTTTATCAACTTTTAAAAATGTTTATTAGCATATTATTTTGATATAGTGATAGTTAAGGATTTAGTACAAAATCACTTTGAATGAGAAGAAATGAATTACTATGAGCCGTTTGTGGCTACAAGCAATGATGTAGTAGTGATTTCATTAATGTTAAAATATACGGGTGGAGGTAGCAAAAGGGAAGTGGAGTCTCTGCTCTTTGATATGTACTGTTTGATATAAACTTTTGTCATCTATTCTTTGTTCATGTTTTTATCTTTATGGGACTGCTGAATGTTTTATAAGAGCATAAGCGGTAATTTTCTGATGAGAAAGGAACATGGTAAAGCAAAATAAAATAGTGGTTTCTGCCTGGAGATGGGTATAGAGTTCAAAATCTAGACAGAAAACTTTCTACTGTAGTGTGGTGAGTATGATTATATATGATTTTAATATTTCTTTACTACATTTATGTGACAGAAAACTGCAAAGCGATTGGACCAAGTCCATGTTTTGCTATTACTGATGACAAATGCAACTATTTTAGTCACAAAACACCGTCTATATTTGGGGGGGGTGTAATGTATATGTGTCCAAATATGGTTTTTACTCTATATAAAAAAACATAGACAACAAAAGTTGATTTAAATTGTATCAGTCTTCCAGGGGAAAAAAAAAATACAGTATTTTGCATTACTCTGTTTCTTTTCATATATGAACTAATTATGAATTAATCATCCACATGCTGCAAAATTAAGTTATCTTAAATATTTGGGGATGTAAATAAATGAGGTGGGCATGCACAGCACAGACTGGACACCAATATTTATGTTTTATCAGCATGTTTTAGAAATACATCATTTCTGAACAATGTGATCGGCCTACGGCCGATACTTGAGATGATGATGTATATTAACACATTGCTACTCAATCTGGTTTAAAGATTGTCTGAATTAGTTATGGAGAATAAATTGTTTCTGACCTGGGTTAAACTAGCTATCCAAATCCTGAAAGATCCTTCATCTTAGCAGCATTTCTCGATGTGTCCATTGGGATGTCCATAATAAAATAAGCCTTGTCCTCTGCCTACCCACACTCTCAGTAATGAAAGGATGAGCAGCAGTTTTTGTCAAAAAAAAAAAAATTATGTCAATGTTTTAGAAAATATTTATTATCTTTCACTTTCAGAGTACTCCTGGCATCTGTTTCAGTTTTATTTTGAACAAGTGTGGAAAACAATTCACTTTCATTTTCCACTTCCTTTGGGCTGTGGGAATGAAAGGGTGAAGGGAAGGGATTTGGAAAGACGGGGGCTGATGCTGTACCCAGAGCAGGTCGGCAGCCAGGGCTGGTGCAGATGAGACCTGCTCAAAAGCAGCCGCTGCAGGACTGGGCCCGATGCTGAAGGTGATCTGGCGTGCAAGAAGGGGGGGAGATAAGGGAGTTGGATTTGCTGCTCTTTTTATTTGCACACACACACACACACGTTTCTTATCGATCAAATACAACCCTTCCTCTCGTAATTGGTGTCTCTCGGGGAGGACTCAGGAGGCTGTTAGGAGTCTGCCCAGTCCTTGAAAAATAGCAGACAATACACAATGTTTACCAAGAAATCCCTCCCTCTTACTAAGTATTGTTTTCAAGGAATTTTGGTAGGTGGTAAACAAAATAATTTCAAGCTGTCTAAATTGAAAAAAACCTGACCTTTCTTCCAAGAATTCTTTGCCCCCTTGATTTCTGTCACATCAGGTATCCTGTGCTTCCATCACCTCTAACATCTCCAATCCCCAGGAAGCAAAGGGGGGGTTAGTACCTACCTTCCTAGCAGCAAAAAGGGGAAGAACAGGGCAGACTGCCTTCATACATGATTCAGGAGAAATCCAGGCGACAGACAAAAAGACCCTAACTTCTAAACCACTCCACCTTTTACATATCACCTTGAACAATAGCCAATACCAACACTGGCATCCTCTGATGGGGAGACCGGGAGGCCTTTGGGTGCTGTGGGGGCAGCTGGGCAGGCCAGGGCGGGAGGCAGAGGATGTCGGTCCTGGTCCAGGGTTTCTTCCCCCGTTGTGCCAAAGAGTGTTTGCGCGCTGCCCTGTTGCTGTGACACTGCGTTTCTTGAAAACGCAATAAATATGGACAGCAGCCTTTCTTCTTGGGATAACTGCCACTTCTGTTTTGCCAGAGGACTTGACAGATGCTGCTAATGAAAAAATAACATTTCTTTTCACCCTGTCACTGGTAGGTGGGTTTGAGTAGGAGTCTGCTCTCCTGCACTGCTCAAGTTTCTGAGCTTTCAAAACACTTCCCCGGGCAGAAAGGGCACCAACATGAAAAGCATTTGTGCCAAGGGACTTTTTCTTGTGGGCAAGGTTCTGACAGCTGAGATTGCCAGGCGGGATCCTGAGCGAGATGTTTCATGCTGTTGTTTACGAAGCAGATATTCCTCCTGATGCGCTCAGTCAAAACAGCAGGTCTTAAAATGTGGTCAACGAAGCATGATTTCTGAAGAGCTGGCTGCTCACCTGGTACTAAATTCCTTCCTTCTGCTAACTGCTAAAGCAGCCGCTGCAGGACTGGGCCCGATGCTGAAGGTGATCTGGCGTGCAAGAAGGGGGGGAGATAAGGGAGTTGGATTTGCTGCTCTTTTTATTTGCACACACACACACACACGTTTCTTATCGATCAAATACAACCCTTCCTCTCGTAATTGGTGTCTCTCGGGGAGGACTCAGGAGGCTGTTAGGAGTCTGCCCAGTCCTTGAAAAATAGCAGACAATACACAATGTTTACCAAGAAATCCCTCCCTCTTACTAAGTATTGTTTTCAAGGAATTTTGGTAGGTGGTAAACAAAATAATTTCAAGCTGTCTAAATTGAAAAAAACCTGACCTTTCTTCCAAGAATTCTTTGCCCCCTTGATTTCTGTCACATCAGGTATCCTGTGCTTCCATCACCTCTAACATCTCCAATCCCCAGGAAGCAAAGGGGGGGTTAGTACCTACCTTCCTAGCAGCAAAAAGGGGAAGAACAGGGCAGACTGCCTTCATACATGATTCAGGAGAAATCCAGGCGACAGACAAAAAGACCCTAACTTCTAAACCACTCCACCTTTTACATATCACCTTGAACAATAGCCAATACCAACACTGGCATCCTCTGATGGGGAGACCGGGAGGCCTTTGGGTGCTGTGGGGGCAGCTGGGCAGGCCAGGGCGGGAGGCAGAGGATGTCGGTCCTGGTCCAGGGTTTCTTCCCCCGTTGTGCCAAAGAGTGTTTGCGCGCTGCCCTGTTGCTGTGACACTGCGTTTCTTGAAAACGCAATAAATATGGACAGCAGCCTTTCTTCTTGGGATAACTGCCACTTCTGTTTTGCCAGAGGACTTGACAGATGCTGCTAATGAAAAAATAACATTTCTTTTCACCCTGTCACTGGTAGGTGGGTTTGAGTAGGAGTCTGCTCTCCTGCACTGCTCAAGTTTCTGAGCTTTCAAAACACTTCCCCGGGCAGAAAGGGCACCAACATGAAAAGCATTTGTGCCAAGGGACTTTTTCTTGTGGGCAAGGTTCTGACAGCTGAGATTGCCAGGCGGGATCCTGAGCGAGATGTTTCATGCTGTTGTTTACGAAGCAGATATTCCTCCTGATGCGCTCAGTCAAAACAGCAGGTCTTAAAATGTGGTCAACGAAGCATGATTTCTGAAGAGCTGGCTGCTCACCTGGTACTAAATTCCTTCCTTCTGCTAACTGCTAAATTGCATTAGACACAGACAAAAACCCATTAAAGATTTTCCTTACATTAATTTTCTTCATATTAATTTTCCATGTCAGCTAGGGTTCTCATTACCGCAAATATGTTGTGCAACTGTGGGCTGCATGGCTAGATCTGCGTCGCAACTGCTATCTATTAAGGTATGAGCCACATCATGAAAATATTAGAGAATGTCTGCATTAAAAAATTACTATCTCCTTTTTAAAGCACATTTATATTAATAGGGATCCTCAGCCTAAAGTGTTTTGGGAAAACAAGCCATCCCTAACAACCTTGATGTGGAGCTAATGTTCATGGGGCCTGATCTTTGCAAATGTGAGCGATCATAAATAGTTTTATTCGTGACAGAAGCCATACAGAGTTTAAGGGCTCGTTCTGTCAGATGACAGGCATACGTGTTTGCAAAATGGCCGCGCAAGCAGTCATACGAGGCTTAAAGACTGCACATTGGTACAAGACAGGGGAAGAACCTTGCCAGCAAAGGTTATTTGAACACATTCGCTTTTTTCTAGACTATGGTAAAAGGTGCTACAGCTTTAGACTTCAAAGTTTTGAAGATTATTTGCGGTTAATCCACCGCTGTTACAAGCTATAACAAGAACTCTGCCCATGCTGTAAAAAAAACACTAATAAGTCCTATCTTGAGCCTGATAGCCGCCCACTTTGGGAATGAACGATCGGCATCTACCTTCCCCAGCTGGATGGTCAAATTACAATAAACAATAATTAGCAAATTAATACTTAAATAGTTTTCCTGGTTGCTTGAAAGGGAAAAATTGGTTATAAATGCATTTTTCAAATGCTAAAGTAAATGTTATGGCATCGCAGATCTGTGAATTTTTTTCCATAGGAAAAAAAAAAAGTCCAGCTTCACCCTCGTCAGCATTTAAAGCTGAGCTTCATACACAGACACATATTTATACACAGGCAAATTTTTGCCCTTCCAGCTCCAGTGATTTCAA
>NW_009259600.1:4292456-4301230 GCF_000687185.1 Egretta garzetta | reverse complement strand
CCTCGGATTGTGACTCTTATTTGGAAACTGGAGCACTTGGACTAATTCAAAACTATTTTCTGAAAGAAATATTCTTTTACACAGCATTTTGTAACACTACTGTTGTAACATATTACAAATTGGTGGTGTTGGACCACCATAACAGAGACTGCCATTTCCCTGCTCTGCCCTTCTGAAATGTTTACTTTACCCTACAAAAAAAAAAAAATCTAATTTAGCCTCATGTCAGCCTTGTTGCATAAATAAGTGTTAGTTTCCTTGGGTTGCTAACAAGAATACTGAGACACAGATGGGTTAAATGAGTTGTTAAAAGCCACACAGTAGCTGCATTTTTATTATAAGGGTTAGCTCAAAGGGTAGCTTCACTGATTTAAAATATGAACAAAGGAAAGAGTATCCATACGAAAAACAAATGAAAAAAATTCACCCTCTGTGGACAAATTTCTGCTGAAAAGGATATGCACAGTGATCAAAGCAAAGTTTAAAGAATGAGCGTCTGGAAAAAAAAAACCTTTAAAAGATGTTTTAGTTATAATAATGCAGTTATCCAAATGTCAGTGAATTTGATCAAAGCTGATCTACAGAGCTCAGGTTTAGCATTAGGTGAGTCATTTTCTTTTATTAGTGATGCTTTTTCATTCAAATGGGTAAAAAGGTGAGAGTTTGGATATGTTGAAGGTTTCATTGGCTTACAGTAGGGACAGACAAATGAGGCCCACCTAGTTTTACAATCTGGCCCACAGCTACTTTGTTTTTAATAAAATGCGGCATATTGAAAGGGCATGTCTCAACATATCTTGACCCATCCAAACCGGATCAAGATGGAGAGCTGCATACTGAAACCAGTCAGCTCCCAGGACGAGGCCTGTTGTCCCCGGGGAGCAGGAAGGGTCCCTGCCTCACCACAGGGCAGAAGCCAGCCGTCCTTGCTCCTACCAGCCATGTACCCACCCCTCTCCTGCCTGCTTTAGGGGGAATGTATTTTCAGGCTCCAGTGCTGCGGGTAGTCCTGGGAGTTCATTCAACCCTCTTGACCAGCCTTTGCGCTACCACAGTCTGTCTAAATCCCCGCAGAGCGCAGTGTGGAAACCAGAGTGGTGTTAAGTCCTGGGGGGCAGTTTGCAAAGCCCACTCGATTTGGGGCCAGGGATCTTCTCCTTGCCAGCGCTCTAACCCATGCTTGTATGAGAACAGTCCCTGGGACTCCCCAAGGAGAAGGAATAATTCTCTGGCCAAAGCCCCAATTTCTCCTCTCATAGCCCCTGAACAGCATCTATCATTGCCGTGAGGAGTGTTTCAGGGCACCTCTGCTGCTGCCTGAAAGCGGAAACCCCTGAAAACTGGACTTTAAAATCAAGTCACCTTCCTAACCCTCTTTATTGTGTCTGGGACGCTGTAATGTGCTTGGGGGGTTGCTGGGATGCTTAGACAGCAAACTATGTGATGGTAGGACGAGGGTTTCTCAAGCCTTCGTCTACTACAACGAGGCCCTGATCCTCCATTGATCTCCATGCTATTAGAAAAACCCGTATGAACAGCAGTGCTAAAGTTGAGAGCTTGGGGAGCTGCTGCATTTCACAGCTTGCGACTGAAACTGTGTAAGTGCACTTTACAGCACGTTCTCTCATCTGCAATTTCCTGTTGCTGAAACCTGAAGAATTTCAGTCAAACCAGGTTGCTGCCTGCAAGTGGCTGTGGGGCAAAGGCCAGCGAGCAGGGAAGCTCCCATGCCATTCCCTCACCTGAACCAGGACTTCTCTGGGGGGCTTTCAGGGAAATTAACCTCTTGTGCCCCAGAGTTTAGGAAGACAACCAACTAACTGCAGGATAAGGTAGCATCAACCTACAGTTTGGCTGCTCTTTGGTGGCAAGTGTCCATGTGCACTCTCTCACCTGGCAGTACCTTGTAGCGAAAGCCAGGTATCTCATTCCTTGTGGGAGAAGGGAAGTGAACTTGCATCTATGAGGGGGTTAAAGAATACATAAGAGCAGTTTCTTGGCAGTAGCTGAGATGCTGAACTTTCCCACCCCCGTTTTCCCTGCAGTAACTAGTTCATCCACCTGTATCCTCACTTCCCAGTTGGAAAACCCTGTTGAAGCAAACAAACAAATGCTGCCTCTGTAAGGGCTAGACTTGGGCAAAGGCAGTGAGATCCCAACCTACAGCCCTCGCTCCTGCACTGTAATCCCAGCTCATTTGGACTTACTGGGTGATTTTAGGGAACTGAGCCTGTTGTGCCCCCAGGAAAGGATAGGACCATGCGACTGCATTGCAGTCTAATTTTTCATTAAAAACTTTGTGTGTCTAGAGTCTGGGTTGTTTTTTTTTTTAACTAAGCAAATGAGACTCAGAAACGTGTCAGTTGCCTGCAGCTGAACTACTGAAAAACTGTTAGGTAGTCTTTCATTTTTTTAATGGGAGTTTGAAAACATGAATCGTGACAAAGATACAGTTGTAGCTCGGCAAGAACATGAGCTGCCACATGCCCTTTAATGCAGCATTAGTTTCAAGACCCACTTTCCATGAAAGAAAACTAGAGCATAATGGGCAGATGATAAAAGAAGATGGGGAGGGTCTGACCCATTCGCCCAGATTGGGTCTGTCATCTATGTAACTGAAATCCCCTCGAAGGCTTCCTTGTCTTCCTAGTATTTCTCTGTTGTGGTGCATGCCCATGCATCTCCAGTCATTTCCACTGCAGAGTGGGAAAAAGAGGCCACAAGATGGGAATGAGAGGCAGAGTCATGGGGTGGTTGTGTGATTAAATGATTCACCCCAGCAGAACCAGCTCCTGGGCTAAATCAGGGCCGGGTTTACATTGCACCCCAGCCAGGCGGCCTTGAAAGGGCTCTGGAGGCCTGGGCACCCCGCAGGCGTCTGCGCCGCATTTGCATGGCCCTGGCAGGCAGCCTGAGGCTGCCTGGGGCTGGGGCTGCCCACGAATCCCATCTGCCATCGCAGCGGAGCCACGGGGCCTTCTAGAAAGGCCCCTGAGGCTTTGCCTACCTGCCGCCCGCCTTGCCAGCCCAGCGCCCAGCCAGCACAGCACAGGGAGCCACAGAGTTGTGCTGGAAGTATTAATTAAGTATTAATTAAGGCCATCCCCAGGACTGGCTTCAAGGGCACTCGAGCAGGCAGCCTGTGACCATAGGCGGTGCTGAGCTGCTCCCTCTCAGGAGCTTTGGTCCTCTTCCCGCTGACGCACTTGAGGGCTGAGCATCGTTGCCCAGCTTAGCCTGGTGGGGCCCGTGGGACCTGGGGGGAGAGGGTGCCTCCACCACCTGGGAGAATTCGCTGTGCTTGCAAACTGCGAGCCCCAGATTAACATAATCCAGCTGTCTGCCTGTGTTTATCAGGCCAAAGAATGCACGAGGTTTAAATAAAAGGACTGCGATATAGCAACAAAAGCACCTAAAGCACCTAACTCGTAGGTATCAAGCCTGTAGCAGCCGTGCCCATTTCACGCAGAGGCTCAAGCGCGAGCTCTCCCCATGTGCTCAGCGTGGCACGTGGAGCGCAGGCTGCTTTGAATGTGGGCAAACTTGCGTTAACACGATGGGAAGGAGCAGCTGCATTCTAGCGCATCAGTGATCCATGCAAAATGGGTCACCGGGAGATTTAGAAACTGTACCTTTCAATCCCAGCCAAAGAGATACATCAAGGCATGCTGACGTGAAGCACGACTGACACACCTTGAGGCATCTTCAGTGCACTGAGTGGTAGTGACGCCAAAGTATATCAGCTGGCAATGTCAGAGACAATGCCTCGTAAATAAACTCTGAGGAAAAAAAGAAAAAAAAAAGTTTTACTTCCTCTTATGCTTGAAAAAAGAAAAGCAATCAGTCAATCAATCTCCTTCCCCCAGACGAAGGAATGGGTCCCCAAAATGCCATAGCACGTAGAGATCCCTCAGGAGTGTGCAGCGAGGGAGCCGCAGGCCAAGGCGCTGCCGGAGGAGCGGGAGTCTCACGGCGCTGCCTACGGCACGGCACCGCCGCCCGCACCAGCAGGCTTCCCGACGGTCTGCACGGGGAAGGTGAAGTTTGCTCCTTGCAAAGCCAGAAGTCTGGGGGATTTCTGCACAGAGGGAAAGCCGAAAGAGCGGGGGTTTGTAATCTTCTCCCAGCCGCAGCCCTCAGCCCTGTGAGGCGATGGAGCCACTCTCTGGATCCTACGAGAATTTCAGGGAAGCAAAAGTCCTGCTGCTCCCCTTTCTCCTACAGGGAGGAGGGCGATGGCAGATGGACCCCAAAAGCCTGGAGATTCGCTCAGTCACCCCTGAGCAGCCCAGGGACTGCCCAGCACCCTTCTGGACCCCCTTCTGCTGCGGCCTCAATGGAGTCACCAGCAGGATGGACTTGTGGGAGCACTCCCCCAGCTCCCCAAATCCAAACCAAGCCCATGACGGCTGCCAGGCCTGGCTGCTAGGGCTGGCGGTAACCTGCAGCCAGCAGAGATGCCACCTTCAACCAGCGCAGCCAAGTCTGAGAGGAGACGTCTGTCCATCCACTGGGGATCTGGGCATCTCCCAGCTTGGTGCGTGGGGTCTCTGCCAAGGCCATGCCACCTGTGTGCCCATCTGTACCCCTGCTTGTAGGTCTGGGGGTGGTTTTCCCCCCATCACACGCTTGTGGGCTGGGGATGTGACCTGTTTGCACTCCCTCTAGTACAGCCATGCAGGGCCCTGCTTGCTTCAGGCTCAGCTTGGTGTTTTCCATATCAGCAAATTTTTAAATAATTTTTTGAAGTCAATCAGCATGGCTAAGTTTTGCCCTGGTGCTGATGGAGGAAGAAGCTTTCCTGGGGAAGGCAGCCATGCACAGCTCCAGCTCAGCCGCGTGGGGATGAAGGTGTGAGGCCACTGCGCTGGGAAGTAAATGCCTTCAGGGTCCCACTCCACTTAGCATAAATTCCCAGGCAATATTTGAAAGTCGTGCCTGGGAAAGGGTGCTCAGGCTCACAAGGGAGGCTTGGAGGAGAGGAGCAGCCTACACTTCACATTGACTTAATTCTGCAGATTTAGAAAAGATGCTTAGTGTTCTCAGTATAAATATTTTTGCATCACTTGTTTGATAGACTAGAAGCTTCTAGAAAAAGTTTCACAAACATCTGCATCTGGATTTTTGAAAATAGAGATTAAAACTAATGTTTTATCCAGACGTGATGCCTTTATTTTGATTGTAAATAAACATTTTCAAATATAAGTATTCCTCTCTAATAATTTCAACAGAAATAACATTGTGGCTAGCAGCTACCCTATTTTTGCCATAATCACGCCATTATAAGCAGGAAAAAGAACTAATGAAAGCTTCCATAATTAGGGAGGAAATGAGATACTGTGAGGAGGGAAAGATAGGCTGGAAACACAGTACAATGTTAAATATGAAAGCAACATATGCCTACATCCTTGTGTAATGTAGCTTGGTAACCAAAGTCACTCTTCCACACATAAAGGTCTCTCTGCAGTTACAATATGAGGAGCATGGAGCGATTAGGGGCTCTGAGCCACCAGTACAGCTTAGCTGACTAGCTGCAAACTCAAGTCTTGACGTTTTGGGGCCAGTACATTGCTTTTTTCATTCACTTCAAACCGTTGGCTCCTCTTGACCTCCACGAGGGCCACAAAGTCCGGGGCCTGCAGCACTGCTGCCAACAGCGTTCTCAGCCGATCCTGGTCGTCCTGGGACCACGCTGCTGGCTCTGTGCCAGACCCCGTGTGCTTAAAATGGTCTGAGTACATGTAGGGCACCTGCAGTGACACCTCCTGAGTGCCATGTGGACATGGCATCGATTAGCAGAGAGGGCAAGGAGGGAGCAGCAGCACGTGAGAAGTGCTAGGCAGGGAAAACAAGGCCTGGGTTAGAGAAGAGACAGGAGCTCATGTGGGCTGGTGGCTGCAGGACAGATCGAGGCAACAAATGGAAGCTGGGACAGTTCAAAAAGTGGGGACCAAAAGGTCAGAGTGAGGGAATTTGCTTAGGAAAAGAAGAGTCGAAACATAGGCTGAAACATGGGAAGGCAAAAAAGAAACAGGAGGGAAAAGTAGGGAAGGAGATGGAGGAAAGACTAGGCAGGAGGCAGGGGGTAGTAGGCAGAGGATGAGACTGAGGTGGGAGAAGTAGGTCCTGAAGCAAACATCCAGAAGTAGGGCAGTGAGAAGAATGGAAAAGGAAAAAGGAAAGGTGTTGGGGTGGGAAGTTCAATAAATAATGGATTTTCACATGTTTTACTCAAATGGCTTGGATTTATTCAGATAGTGCGACCCTCAGCACCAGCCCTTAGCCCCAGCCAGACCTGGCCGTGCCGTGTTCCTGGGTTGCTGCTGGGCTGTTTTCCATTTAGATCCGGGCTGTGCCTGCTACTGAGGTGGGACTGGTACAAAGCTGGGCTTTGCCAGCAAAGCCGTGCTGGCATGAGGCATGCTGGTCTGGAATAGCATGTTGCTATGCTGACCTCCTAGAACAGTACACATAGCTGGGCTTGAGCCGCTCTGCCATCGGCTGCAGAGAGCATCCATTTCAGCGACTAATGTACAAAGAGCTCAGTTTTTAGATGCAACCTAAAAGACTGATTTTTTGATCTGATTTGCCCCTCCAGAAATGGAGATTATGGTCAGAGTATATCTTATTATCTGCTGTTTTTTCTCCCTGATACGTAGCACAGCTCGTCCTTCTCCCTGCTGCCCCACTGCAGCTGCTGCCTGTAACACAGCAAAAGGTGCAGAACGAAAGGTGCCAGTGCAGGCAGTGCAGGAAAAAAAAGGGGGGGCAATGAGAGAGAGAGAAGAACACAGAGACGTGGGTGGTTTGGGAAGCTCCAGGAAGCAGTGGCAGCGCGGAGCTGCGTGCTGGGACTGCGCTCCAGAGGGAAGGAGAACACTTCATGCGGACACAAACGGCGGTCACGGGGATATTTGTGTACTTAGTGTTCGCACTGAAAGTCAGGATGGCACTTCGTGGCTCTAAAAACCCTAGCCCTGCCCCAGAGATAGCGTTACAGAATCTTTTTTGGTTCCCAACAGGTCTAATACAAACGAACCATAGGTGCATTTTAACATGTTCTTTAAAGCTGTCTCTGAAGCTTCCCAGTGAGAGGTGATGTTTTAAAAAGCGAATGGAGCGTGTCAGTGCCATAGGCAAGTGTAGTGATATTAGGGAGAAATACTACATCATCCTCTGACACTTTAAGATGATAGCTACTGGTTTAAATTTAAAAACCAGTCCAGGGACCAACTGTTAGAGATACTTGTCACTGCCCCTCTGCAGCAATTTGGGCTTTGCTCTGGGCGCTGAACTTTTGAAATCCTCAGAAGATAAATTTACAGTCTGTGACTGCTCAGGGGGAAGACTATTAAAGAAGCAACCCCAAACAATTAAATAAAACCTTAGCTATATGCAATTGTTTTAATTTAGTCCTTTGATATCATTAATCTGATTAAGTTCTTTCCAAACAAACTGCACATAGAACTTGGCCTAGGAGGAGTGGACTAAGCCCATATGTATCCTGACAGGGGTGTTTACTCGAACGGAGTTATCCCAGCCTCGCTGTGCGTACTTGGGGACGCAAAAGGGCCTGGGGACAGGAACTCGGAGAACAATAAGGATAGAGAAACTTAGAGGAAATAACCTACTGGGAGAACGGGAATGCACTGGGAATAGAAAAAATCAGTCAGCTAGGAAGAAATCAGATATTGGGAAGATGCCCACAGAGAGGGAGCAAGAGATGCCCACGGAGGGAGGTTTAGAGAGGAGCAGTGTGCTGGAGAGGGGAGAACAGGGGCTGCCAGCACAGGAGGAAGCACCCCAGTGAGGGAAGGGGTGCAAGTCACAGGGGGTGAAGAGGAGGAAAGCAGATGGTCCTTAAACAAGCTTTGACAAGGGAGGCTGGTCTTCAACTGGCAGACCAACCTTTCTGGCTGCAGAAACTTCGTATTCCTTCCCCACCTTGCTGGGCAGGAGCAGATGGAGATATAGGCCTTCACCACCCAAGAAATTTTGGCAGAGCTTGCAACAGCCATGCCTGCTGCAGCAGTGGAAACTTACCTGGCCTCCCTCAGCCTGGGGCAGAGCGGGGCTGGCCGGGGGTCCCCTGCCCTAGCTGCAGGCAGCGATGCAGCCCTTTCTGCACCCATGGCCCGGCTGCAGCCCAGGCGCTGCTGGTTTTGACTCGCTACTCATTAACAGGGTTCAGACAGTGTGGTTCTTTGCTGCAGGACCAACGAGGGTTGGGGATGGGGACACTGCAGCCACCCAAGCCCTGTCAGCATCTGCTCCCCGTAGGCCTGGTGGGAGTGTGGACAGACCAACCCTGAGCACCCTCATAGGTGAGGCCCAGAAGTGGAGCCCTCCCTGCTGAGCCAGGTGCAGGGGGGTCACTCCACACCCCAGACAGGGGTCGCTGGGCTGGGGGGCGGGGGAGAGATTTCTCCCTGCCATTCTAACCTGGTCCTCAGTCTGAGAGAGAAGTAGGGCGGGACGGGTGTCCCCAGCTTGGAAAAGAAAAACTTTTGGGACCCCAAACTACTCAAGACACAGCAGGGAGGGTGCCGGGAGTGACAAGAGCAGTTGGGGTGAAGGAAGAAGAGTTGCATGTCCAATCAACCCTGCCTCACAGCAGGGAAAATGCCTCAGCACTGGCACCCAGCCTTCCCGGACGGGACCAGAGGCACTAGTGAGGGGCTTGCAAGGGTGATGGGGGAGGGGAGGCCGGGTTTCCCTGCCACCAGCCTGCTACCTGCATACTGGGTGCAGGCCCATGGGGTGGGCACGCCGGG
>NW_009259600.1:4290873-4292193 GCF_000687185.1 Egretta garzetta | reverse complement strand
GGGCGGTATTCGCGCCTCGCTGTTTGCTTCCAGAGCTGTCGGGCAAGAATCGTCTTCTGCAGGATAAAGTCCCTGTCTGCGCGGGTGAATTGCCCGTGTCCAAAGTCTACCGGCGGGAGGCTGCCCTCTGCAATCTCCGCGAGAGGGATGACTTTTACAATACGTGGGCTGATTGCAAATAAGTTACTAATAAGCCGCTTTGGCGTAAGAACGGCTCTATGCATAATTTCCTAAGATCTGTTTATTTGCAAGTATTTCTTTCTTTCTCCTCTTTAGAAAAAAAAAAATATTTCGTTCGGGAAAATAAAGTACAGAAGTTAATATTTAGACATTCATACTATTAAGTAATAGAGCTATAAACTCCCAAGTACGGCACTTTCATTTTACTTAACAATAGATAACACAACAGCGACAGTGAAACAGGCCAAACAAAAGCGATCACCAAAATTGTTGTGACAGCAAAACTACCCGGCTAGGAAATTTATTCAATATGCTTTACCATTGCATTGACACAGCGGGAAAAAAAAGCCCAAATGTTCAGAGAATAATACAACAAGGCAGGAAGTATTTGGAAAAAAAAAAAGATTTATTTTGAAATACACTTTTAAGAGATACTTTGCCTCCCCGATTTGTTACCGATGTGCATCTGACACGACGATACGAAACAAACAAACGAAGAAAACCACGTTCTGTACAGAGCTCTAAAATGAGCCGCGAGTATCTACAAGATGAGCTTTACGCCTGGGTGCGGGTCGGAGAGGGGCCCGATCCTGCAGTCCGCACTCTCTAAACGAGTTTCGCAGGCGCCTGGTGGGAAAGCTTGGCCCCGAGTGCCCTCCCTCCGCGTGTGCGTGTCTGTGAGCTCCCACAGCACAGTCCTTGAGTCAAATGGGCAAGTTGGAGCCGCCGGAGCGGGCGCGGGTCCCTGGCTGCTCTAGAAGTCCTGCCGCGGGGTGTGAGTTAGACTGTGCCGCCGTAGATCACAGTTTCGCCTGAACACTTTGCCGCACTGCTCACAGTTGTAGGGCTTGATGTCTGTATGGGTAAGAAGGTGAGTTTTCAGGTTACTTCTCTGATTAAAGGTTCTTCCACATGTGGGGCATTTGTGTGGAGATTCCTGTTCAGATTTGAAGCAAGCAAAGGATTAATCCTTCACAAACTACCTGGTTTAACGTATTACTGCACTTTTCGTTATCGCAACGCACAACTTGAAATATCGGGGTTGGACACGAACGAGAGCAGCCCGGGCGGACGGCGGGCCGCCCGCTCGCCCCCTCCTGCCCCCAAAAGGCTCGTTTTAACCCCAAAAGGCTCATTTTA
>NW_009259600.1:4288804-4289660 GCF_000687185.1 Egretta garzetta | reverse complement strand
GGGCCCGGGCCCGGGCCCGGTGGTCCCTCACCGGTGGTCCCGCAAGTGGTCCTGCCTCCGGAAAGCCTTGTGGCAGATGTCGCAGGTGTAGGGCCGCTCGTCCGTGTGGGTCCGCTCGTGGATGAGGAGGTTGTAGGACTTGGTGAAGTGCCTGCCGCAGAACTTGCAGATGAACTCCTTTTTCGTCTTGGAGGGCAGGCGGCCGCGGGAGGGCTTCCTGTCCGGGGACAGCTTGCTGATGCCCGACAGGGGCGACGCCAGTCCGGGGCTCAGCTTGGCGAGCTCCCCCACCTTGGGGGGGTCCTCCTGCGTGGCGGCCACGGCCAGGTTGGCAAAGTCAAAGCGGGGCCGGTCCTTGTGCAAGGCTGGGAGGACGTGGGCGATGGCCCCTTGCTTGGGGTGGAAGAGGTGCGTGGCGAAGGGGAGCGCGGGGAAAGGGAAGCGGGAGTCCACCAAGCCCTGGGCGGCCGCCATCTCCGTGATGGTGGAGCGGGTGATTTCGTGCACATTGGGGTAGCCCAATGTCCAGTGGTTCATGTGCATGGTTTGCACGGCGCTGAGTCCATACAGACCTTGCAACTGGTCCACAGCTGCGGGGAAGGTGTTCACAGCCTGGAGGAAGGAGTAGTTGGTGAGTTGCAGGGACGGGTGCAGTGGGATGGGGGCCGGCAGAGCCTTGCTTCCCATCTTCCCGGGGCGGGCGCAGGCCGGCGGTGCAGCTGGTGCCTCTGCTGGGCTTTCGAGACGGGGAAAAAAATCCTGGGAAGAAAGAGGGAGAAAGGAGGGGAAAGAGCGTTTTACTGAGAGCGGCGTGGTTCCCCTCACCGAGGCGAGCGCAGCCGCGGAGCCAGGGAGG
>NW_009259600.1:4286684-4287244 GCF_000687185.1 Egretta garzetta | reverse complement strand
GACCTTTCCTTTCCTTTTTTTTGGGGGGTGCGGGGGGGGCTGGTTATATATAGGAGACTTATTTTTAAAGATGTCGTAGTGTGAGTTCCTATTCACTTTCCGCCAGGAACCGACACGGAGGCAATAAAATGTCTTTGCGCTGGCTGCTACCGCGGCTCCTGCCTCCATCCCGGCTCGCTGCGGCTCCGAGCTGTGACCGAGGTGGGCACGGGGTTCCTGCAGGGCAGCGCCTCGTCCTTCGCCGCCGACTTTCGCGGCTACGTGTGGTGGTGACACCGCAGGGCGCTCGCTTTCGTGTCAAAGAACCAAGTCCGAAAAACTCTCCCGAACACGAAATCCGTGTTTAAACGCGGAAACTTTTAAAACCACGCTGTTGCCCGAAGCGCGGTACATCTATTACTGTTTGTACTCGGAGGTAACTTTATTAAAACCTATCCAAAAAAATAAAAAAAAAACCAAACGCAAACCGGAAAGCACCTTCGCGCGTGATTTTGGGGCTACTTATAACAAGGTGCAGGGGAAGGGGGGGGGGGAGTCAACCAAAAACGGATATTCCCTAA
>NW_009259600.1:4284661-4285257 GCF_000687185.1 Egretta garzetta | reverse complement strand
CAGGAGCAGCGACGCGGGGGTACCCCCGTGCGCGGGGACCAAGCACACAGCCCCTACCTGGCACAGACAAATAGTTTCGAGAGCAGTTTCGATTTATTACCGGGGAATTTGCTGCTAAACGGGGCCTCTGTGACCCTCGTCGGATTTCTCCATTTAAGCGCTGTATCCGTTTTCCTCGTTAGCTGCAACACGGCTGGTTGCGTGCAGCGAATTCGGGTCGAACCTTTATCTGTAACGTTATCTTGTTCTGTGCGTTACTTAAATCGCATATATGGGGACTTGAGTGTACAGTCGGGACTGGAGATTGGAAGTAGGCTCTGAGAAGTGTAAAAAGGTGTCGGAAGAAATGGCATTTAAACACAGTTTTGAAAATTTTTCAAGGTAGAGTCTGCGCCGATTAATTGAAGCTCGAGGAAGAGAAAAAGACAAGAGCGACGGCTGCACCGGGATTTTTTTTCTTCCCTTAGTATATAGTAGGAAAAAAAAAATTAATCAAAAAGTGGGAATAGGAGCCGGTGGAGGGAGGTTCCGAGGTGTCCCCTCGCAGGGCAGCGCAGCCGAGGCTGGCGCTCGTTGCAGCCCGGGGCCGCCGCCGG
>NW_009259600.1:4282165-4282630 GCF_000687185.1 Egretta garzetta | reverse complement strand
GCCGGGTCCCGGCCCCGGCCGCCGCCCGCCGACAGACGGGGCCGGTGCTGCAAGCGACACCGAGGGCTTGTTTAATTTTCAGTTTGTTGTTTTGGTTTTTTTTAAGGAAAACAGTGACGGCCCGTCGATCTGGCATCTGATTCCGCTGGTGTTTCTGGGTAACTAAATCATCACCTGCTTCACTCAGATTTATCGGGGTGGGATTTTTTTGTTTGTTTTGCTTTTAATGCACCGGTCGGGAAATGCCAAGGTTTAGCAAACAGGCGCTGGCGGGCTCCGGGGGACACCGCTGATGCCACTCCCGCTCCGCAGCTCCCTTGCCCGCCCCGAGTCCCCGTAAAACATCGCCGCTGTTAATTTCTACAAAAAAGGCGAGCAGTTTAAGCACATGGCGACCTCAGCGGGCTGGATCTCGCCCGCGTCTCCCTCAGCTGCGCAACCCCAGCCACCCCTCGCCCGCGGTCC
>NW_009259600.1:4279562-4281751 GCF_000687185.1 Egretta garzetta | reverse complement strand
GGCGTCCCGCACAGCCCAAAGCGGGCTTCCACCCGCTCGTCCCAGCCTGCTGCCCGCTGGGCTCCTGTGAGAAGAGAGGGAGACAAGCCCTCGGTAAATGGACTTTTCTAACCTAAGGCGTTCCTTTCCCTGCCGTCAGCACTGAGATGGTTTTGCGGTGCCTGAAAGGAGCAGCTGTCAAGACACAAAGCAGCACAAGGTGCCGTACCTTACTGCAGCCGGTTTTAAGCAACCACTTGGCTAACGTCTTTCCTGCCGTCAGCACCGAAACGCCGAGCAGGGCTGCTGCCTACAGCCACGGCTGGAAGCACAGACGCCCATCGCTCACGAGTGGGCCCCTTTCTTATCATTTCAGCCCCGCCAAGCCGAGCCTAGGGACAGCAGAGGGTCCTCAGGCCGACAGGCTTTGCTTACTCCCTGGTGGGGGCATTTCACCATGCTTTGTTGGTGTGCCAGGTAACTGAGCCCGCAAGGTGGAGGCCGGTGGGGCTCCAGGGCCGCTTGCCCGCTGCACACGCATGGGCTTGTATGCTTCATTCCTGGGGAAAGGGGGATTTCAGGCACCGATGAAGTTCCACAGCTGCCTCAGGCGGGAAGGATTGTGAAGTTTGCAATCTCCGAGCAAACTGTTAGGGGGGGAATCTAAGAGAGATATTGTAGAAAAGCAATACCCTGGTTTAAGAAATGCAGTTGTACATTTGGTCGCATGCCTCATAACTCACCTAGGACATGAGAACTCCAAGGCAGCAGAGGACGGGGACGGTACACCTTGTCCTGTGGCGTATATTAAATAACGCCATTTCCTTTTAAGAACTTTTTATATGTCAGTGAATAACTTGATTTTCACAAATAAAATTAATACTATAGGGTGAAAGTCAGCAAACAATAGAAAAGCTCAGAAGGGTTTTTCCAGTTGTAAACATGCAGAATCCATATGGTCATTAGATACATCTGTGGGTTGAGCACTGATTTGTTTATGCAAGCCTGATGCTTATGATACTCTTAAACTGGGACTATTCTGTCAAATATATGTATACCGTAATCCCCTTTTACCTACCCTCCGCATGTGTGTTTCCTGTTTTCAGCACGCATTCTCCATGTGTAAACTGTGGCGAAGGCTATGTTATAAACCAGGATACTACAGTGCATTTCAGATATTTTCAGAGCATTACAAGCACGGTGCAAGCATATGCAAATCATCACTTACAGATGTGCACAATGTCTGTATTACTCTCTGCGTGTTTTTTCAGTTGTTTGTGGCATCTAATTCAAAGAAGAGGACAATAATGGATATTACAAAAAAGTACCAATTGTTCCCGGGCAGACTCACCCCTAGGATGTCCAGACAAACCTTACAGATGAAACCCTGCACTTCTTAATAAAATCAGGGTCTTTTAAAGCATCTTTGAAGATTCCTGAAATATGAGGAAATCGAGGGAAAACTTACCACGGTAAGGTGTTTGAAAACTCTTAAAGACACTGCCAAGGATAAACACTACCCTGTACCTGGGTATGATCCAAAAAAGCATGTAAGCGCGTGCTTAAGTTCATCGCTATCCAGGGCAGTACCTAAGCAGGTGCTTCAATTTCTTTATATGCCAAAGTCACCTGCTGAGCGAGTGTTTTACCGATGGTTTAAAAGACGTCCTTGATCAGGGCCATTATTTTCAGATTGCCTCATAAAATAAACAAATGAATAAAAGCTCATAAAAAAATCCAAGGGCTGTTACCATTGTAGGTGAGATTTTGCATTGTGCCTGCTTTTATGTCCTTTTCTGTGAGTTAAGTTGTTGGTACTCAGTCTTCTGTTATGACCATCTTGTTTCTGCCTTAAATACTGGTGTTCCCCTCAGCTTCTCCCACTGCCACCTCATAGCACCCCTGCATGCCCCATCCTGCTGGGTGAAGGGACTGTTGCTCCAACATGAAGCTTGTGGATGTGATGCTGATACACCTCAGAGACTTTTCAGAGCAGAACAGTCTGGATCTAGCTTGTGGCATGGGAAAAGAGAGCCCTTTTTCTCCGTGAACACTCCACAGCCACTGTGGAGAAAGATCAGGACAAGATCACTCTGGAGTACAGAAAGGCTGCACAGGAGAAGCAACAGCTGAGAATGGGAACGGATCAGTTCAATAATGTATCTGAGCTGGCCAGGGACCAGCTTTCTGGTAAACAATATTCTTCTATC
>NW_009259600.1:4273867-4279409 GCF_000687185.1 Egretta garzetta | reverse complement strand
TCTTGCAGTGGATTTCCACCTTCTTTGCTCATGGCCTCCTGTTTTCTGTTCCCCTGGTGATACAGCTCCCTGCTCAGAGGACTAGCATTCTGCTTGCTCACAGACCCCTCAGAAGTATTTGAGGGACCCACACAGGCCGGTGAAGGGCAGGATGAAGGCCAGCGAATGGAAGTTTCCCCTGTTTTGTCTGTACTAGATGGCATGGCCCGTCTCATGAAGAGTACCAATGATTACTGCAGATCTGCCTTGTTTGCATTAGCTATTATTTCATTTATTGGACCTGCTCACCCGTGATAGGCTGGTGAAAATTATTAGTTGGGCATGCTATTCTTTCAAACACCCCTTTGGGAACTGTTTCCAAGAAAAATACAAACCCCATTCATTTCAACACCAGAACTCATTTTAGCACCCGCAAGTGCTGAAAGCTGAGGACATTACACTGCAGCAGAAACAGAGCTGCCTCGAGGCCTCTTATTTTCAGCTTTTCAGATCAGTGGAGAGGGAAAAGAGATACTGTCAGCCACACTACAGACTTTCAAGTGGAATGTGTATTACCCTTTTCCACTTCATTTGTCCTGACGATTACCGGTTGTTCAAATGCAACCAGGAGCTTCTGAATTTCACTGGTGTTATGAGCCTGCCCGTCTCTGAACTGCCCCCCGCCCAGGTGCAGCACCCTGCTGTTCCGGGAGGCTGGGTGTGGGTGGAGGGGAGCAGCAGAGACCCTGGGACGAGGCATGCTTTGGAATGACAGCCTTCCCCAGCAGCGATGGAAGCAGGGATCGGTGGTGCCTGCAAGGCCAGGGGCTTCCAGGGAGCCTAGGACAGTGCCTGTGGCGAGTTGTAAGGAAGTCTCTGTTGTTAGTAGAAATGCTCAGGTCAGAGAAATCAAAGCTGATTGTAGTAAGGGAAAAAATATTTTCTGAATCCAGGAAAGGCCCCACAAGAAGACTCATGAAGCCACCTGAAAGGATTCTTGAACAAAATGTTTCTTGTGCTGGAACTCTTTGTGAAACCTTAAAATAGAGAAGTCTCTGTGACTTCGTCCAGAGGGCTTTGACCAGTGTGGCGTGTAAGGACTTCTGTTGGGAAGAAGTGCCAAGTATATATAATACAAAGTGTTTATTTCAGTGGGAGCTGGTATGAGAGTCAGTCGCTGGCCACAGCAGCATCACTGACACTCCTGAGATCTGAAAAGGAGACCACCGATAAAGTTATTAGCTAAGGTTAAGCAGGGTTAACCCTGACCTTTCTCCAGTCTCCAAGCAGACAGCTCTTGAGCAAATACAAACCCACAGTTATTAAAGAACTCTTAAACAACTACAATAACAAAATGGAGTGAAGTGGAGTCAAAACTGCAGATCTGTTTTATTCAAACCATAATATTTATAGATGACAGATACTGAAAGGCAGCAGAACTGGTTTTAAGGACCATCCCTGTACCTAGACAGTGGATGCACACTTGAAAGCATTCTGTCTTTTGAACCCCAGTGAGACAGGAATTTAAGTTTTTCAGAAGGAGTGGTTTCATTCCTAGAGCTTGGTAATTCCCGTGTGCTTGGTAAAGAAGAATATTTTAAATACTCAACTTTCTGTTAGAGTTACAGGTGGAGCCTGAAATGCTAAAAGGCTGTTCAAAGCATCACTTAAGTCTGATCTAGTTCAGCATTAGTCTCATGTTATCTTTCCCCCCCCAATGGTTTCAAGAAGATATATAAAACCAGACCAGAGCTGATGTTTACTTTTACAGCTAATGGTTCCTCAAATCTACAAGAACTTCTAAGGAGTAGATAAAAGCAGCTGCAAAAGTGATCTAGAAATAAACATCCAGAAGAAAACATAACTGCAGTCAAAGTTCCAGCTGTTCTCGTCTTAATTCTTATCAGTATTCTTTTTAATCAGGCACATTTTGAAGTCAAAGGCTTATTTCCAACAGCTTTTGTCCATACATATATATATGTGTGTGTGTGTGTGTGTAAGTCTCTTGAAATATTACAGAAGTTCTGTTTCACATCAAAATAGTGTACATTGTCACTGAAATTATTAATTTTCTTTTCCTCATCCCCCATGTTCTCTCTGGGCCCCTCTTTTGCATCTGGCATGTGTACTGATACTCCAGATGACAAATACTGATAACGGCGAAGCTGCAATGCTGCATACTTCCATAAGGCAAAGCTTAGCCAAAGTTAGTCGCTGATTTATGTCCCATATTCTGTTCAACAGCGCAAGGGTTTTTTTTCTAATTCCATACCTTTAATCCTTGCCACCTTCAACCTAGCGTGTGTCAAATTTCCATCTTATTGTTGCAGCTGTGGTTTCTTAAAACTAAAGTACGCTTCTTGAAGGCAGTGACACATTCTTAAGTTTATTCACAGGTTTAAATGCTCAGTTGTTCAAAACTGCCCAAGCTCATTAAAATGTGATGGTGTGGGTTTTATGCCATATTAAATGGTTGATACAGAGGTTTTAAAAAACAAATGAAGGATGGTGAGATGGCTATTTTTATTCAGCCCAAATCTGTAGGAAGCGTGGTAACTTAGGCAGAGATCGTAATCCCAGGGTTCTCTTTAGCAAAGAGGTTATTTACAAAACACACAAGGCAGAAAAAGCTCTGCCACACGTAAAAAGCCTTCTGCGGGTGTACAGATGAAAGGAAACAAACTCTGCACCGTCTAGGTACCATGTTATTTAGGATGAATTCATGACCCATGGTAGGCGACAGCCCATGAAGCAGATTGATTCCATGAGAATCTGTATATGATTACAAAAATGAGCTGCAAAAGTCAAGTATTTTTAGTATGACCTTCACTGTTTCAAGAGAATACCCTGCCTCCCTGTGCTCTCCCATGGAAAATGGACTAGAGGCAAGATGCTGTAAATATTCCTCCAAGAGCTTGCAAGTGAGCCCTCCATGTTACTGCCCCAACTCCTTCAACAGCCGTCTGTCAGGGATTACTCTTCCTGTAGGGGAGCTGGTGAAAAGGACCATACCTTTGCTTCAGCCATTTCAGTTCAAAGTCCGGTGCAGTAACTCAAACCCATTTTTATTGTCTTTAAAAGCTAAGAGGTTAGTGTTTTCCACCAGAGCAGCTGAGACATGTCCCGTTCCAGGAAAAGGCCAAGAAAATAGCTGAGAGCAGTAACAACCTAAACCACTGCAAAAAATCTGCCAGAGGACATCTGTCAAAGCCCAAAGAGTTCCAGTTATGTATGATTTAATTTGATCCCAGAGGCTAAATAATGTACAGGAAAGATTTAATAATGTTATGCAGATTATGTGTGGAAACGTGAAAGGAACTGAACACAATGCCAGTTTGAAAAATCTTCATGTGCTCGTAGCAATATTATTGCTGCACAGTCAGAAAACACAGCTTGAGCAATAGGCTATGATAATAAAATTAAAAATTGGAATTGCTAGAATATTTACTCAGGTGAGACTATTTGATTAAAAAAAGATGACTTAATATTTTCCCTCTGCCAGGAAATTATCAGCGGAGAGAGCCCCATTCCTGTTTCCACCACATCAGTTCCATTGCCATGTGAAACCCTGATAGTGAAAATGTGGTAACCAAGGACTGCTGCTCACAACATTTCCAAAAGGCAGTGCAAAGGAGACTTCAGCTATGAAAAGAAGAACAAAACTGAGTGGCCCTCAGCTACACCTGCTTGCAAGTATGAGTTACAGCATCTGACTGATCTAGAACTGCTGAACTACAGGTATGGCCCCTTCTGCCAAGCCACTTCCAGAAACAGTAATTTCTGGCAGAGAGGGGGAAGAGGCAGCTGGAAGGGTGATGTGAACAGCCACCACAGGATCTGCCAAGTGATAGCTGTCAAACCTCCTGGGAGTGTAGCGGTCCAATGCCATGTGACACTGTTTAAACACTGGCAAAGGAGGGATTACTAAACAGGATTCTTCGCCAGGATGGCCATAGGCTTCATCATGAAAAAAACCAACCTGAAAGCAGAAGCAAACGGATCCTATCTGGTAATACCTGAAAACTTTTGTGCAGACTCTCACAAAGTAAGCAAGCTCAATATTTCCTAGATTTCTTGAGGCTGGCACTTGTGGTGGTCTTTCTTTGGCTCATGCTTTTATCTGCCTCGGGACAGCAGTTATAGTTTTAGCAGCTGAAAACTATGCTTACCAGTTTTTCTTTCAGCGGAAGGATCTAAGACTTTTCCTTCCAAGGTTGGATCTTTATTTGCAAGGAGTTCCAGCAGGTTTCTTAGGTTTCTCATTTCCTCTTGCTATTTCTGCTCTCATGTGTTTTGCAAATGGCCACCATAATGTTAAGCTTATCTAATAGCCAGGCCTCCTGCTGGAAGAACGCCAGCAGAGTTCTGAAAATCAGTCGTCAGAAAGCATTCAGAGGAGGTGGCCATCACCTTCTCCCTGAACCTCAAACATAAAACTTCCCTGATAAGCGCATACTCCAATGCCATGAAAAGCAAGAGGTTAGTCTTAAATTCAGATATCACTTTAACCAGCTTCCTTGGGTGACGTTCAGACACTCTGCTGAATTAATGTCACTCTACAAATAATAAATTATTTTTTTCAGTATTTGGAAAAGATACTAGTTGTACATACACACAGTAAAGAGTGAGTGTCCCCATGATGGCTTCACTGTGCATGCAGGTTTCATTCTACAGTTGGTTCTCCTTATTTTATTAATTGCGATCCTTTTCTCCCTCACTAGCAGGGTGTAGTCCAGGTCCATCTACTCCTGGCTTTTGACATCAGGCATGGCCGTGAGACTTTGTCACAATTCCTGCTGAGAAAAGAGGAAAGGGCAGAAGAATTTTCTTTTCCTTGGGAAGGTGAAGTCTGCGAAAATGCGAGATTTGTTGCAGGTCTTTACGTGCAGACATACACAGAGGACAAAAATCTCATTAATTTTACTGTTGACCTTAGTGAGTTCTGGATTTTATTCCAAAGGAGGAATTCAGTAGGAGTACTGGATCTCCAATTTAGAAACTTGAGAAGAGGCCTAAAAAACTGCCCAAGGTCTGCATAAGACACTCTGAGGACACAACATGTAGCAATAAAGATTGATGTAAGAGCTAACAAGCTTAACCTTGCGAAAAGAAAAACAAAAGTTTGTCGTCATAACATTTATTTAGTTAAGAACTGAGAAGGAAGAGCCAAGAGCAGCTCCTATACATCCTATAGAAGGACCAACTCTGCAGGAATGGGATCTGTGTGGAAAAATCATCCCTCATTTGGACTTCTGTTTCCCCAAAGAGAAGTAATTCTGACCTTATGGGAGATAGAAAAAACAGGCCCAAAGGAGGAAACTGCAGTATGAAGGCACCTATATGAGACTCCGGTTACTCTGGAGTAACCTTATTTTGGAAAGAGGGTTGACAACAGAAAGATCTGCTGGCTGCTGCTGTTTCTGTCCAAAGGGCTGGTTCAGCCAGTGTCGGGAGAGGGAGACCTCCTGAGAGCCTGCGGGGAAAACAACGTTTCCCAGCTTCCATGGATCTCTCTGCCTCAGGGCTGTGGGATCTGCTACCGGCCACGGCGGGAAGGCTGCTG
>NW_009259600.1:4264651-4273785 GCF_000687185.1 Egretta garzetta | reverse complement strand
ATGCAACTAGAGAAGTTATCACAGAATGCAAGGTAAATGCCTTTCTGGAAAAGAAAAAAAGTCATACACTCAATACTGTTTTATTAGACTATGTAGTATAGCTTAGCTTATTTCTTTTGAGTAAGTAAGAACATATTTAGGAGGAAGCTATATTTAAGTGCCTTCAGCAAAAAACTAGGCTTAAAACAAAAGATATAGGTATAAACCTGCACAGCTCTAGGGGTGTCAGCTGGTGACTTACACAGGGTGTGGGCCTGCCTTGGCACAGTCATTTGTTGATTAAACAAACCTTCTTAAGGCTGAGGAATCCAAATAACAGCAATGACGCTCCCTCCAGCTTTTAACTTGCGCGATAAGGTCCTGTGCTAGCCTTCCCATCCTAGGACTAAGAGAAACAAATAGCATTTCTGGAATCCACTGCATTTCTGAAGGATATTATTTAAAAATTAGACTGCAAGAGATTGTTATCACAGGCACACCACTTTAGAACAGACTTCCTAGAAGCAAAGCAACTTTGGGGAAAACCTCTCAAACAATCCCCCTTACTGTAAGACACCTGTTCTCCTTAAAACACTTTTTTTTTTTTTTTTAGTGGAAGTCACCCCAGCTGAATTAAATTTGTTTCCCTTGGGCCTGCATTTTCTTTAGCCAACACAACAGCTGCACCATGTGGAGATGAGCCACAAGAAGTGTAACAACACATGTTTGTGATTGCTGTATCAGCTTTGGCAGATTTAAGTGCAGAGGTCTTTAGCTGCCTTCTATTAGAGAGCCAGCCTTGCAATATATACAACATCTTGCAAAGTAGTAGCAATAATATATATAGTTTTATGTATTTCTTGTACATGCTGGTACAGTAAAACCAGAAAGGAGCTGACTATTACTTACAGCTATAAATATTGTATTAAGCACAAACACTTTCTTTTGCATGTAAAAGTAAGAACAGAACAGGAGGATGGGTTAACTACAATAAAATCCCCCGGGACCCCTGTGCTAGCTGTTATCCAGTCCTGCAGAGACACTCAGCCATTCAGAATGTGCAGTAACCCTGTTATTTCAAAGCTGCAGTAAATTTAATCTCTCCAAGAAATTGCTGAATTCCTGGAAAATAATGCATAATCTTCGTTCAGCATGCTTTTTTCCCCTCCCCTCATTTCAAGAACAGGTGCCAAAAACTGGTTCTTGTGGAGCCTAATTCCATATACTTTAGAACACTGTTTTAAAATCTGCCTTTGAGGCATTTAATTAAGGGCTGTTGAGTATCCCACACCCATCAAAATGAGGTACTTGCTTTTGAAAGACCGGCTTGAAAGGTCAAGGTAAATGTCAGTAATACAGCATAGAATCAAGCATTTGTGTTTATAATGTGTTGTTCCTGTTACTTTATGTATAACTAGTGCTGTATATATTTGTGGGTATTCTAATACAGTTGTGTGACTTTAATCTTCCTACCTATTTTGTCACTTAAAATTGCTATACCATTACATATTATATAATACACAATGCATACTATACATTGATATTGTAATGCATTATACACTGATATTCAGTGCATGTTATATAACATCGCAGAAGTGTCCTTGTGACTCTGAACAGCAAATTTTCCCACTGTCTAAAATTTCACATGCTTAGTATCTATTCCATGATAAGGGGACCACTTCTACGCTGTTTATCTTCTCTGACGGCATCATTTCTAATCAAATGAACCTATGACATATTATTAAGAGGTTATGTCAAATAACTGGTAGTGTCTAATGTGATCTGCCTCCAATTTTGACCTTTCCTCCATCCTCCTGGGAGATGAAGCGGGCCGAGGATAGGAACACCAGTCAAGCAAAAATCTGCATTTATATTCACACTCCCATGAGCAAATTAGACGGGACTCTCCTTTGAGAACTGATCCCCAAAGTAGTATATTTGAAAGAAAGGCTCTGTTGATGTTAACAGATTTTGGATTGGGTCCCAGAGACATTCTGCCTAGTCCGAACTGCATAGAGCCAGGATTTACTATCTATTAATCTTACTGAAGGAGAGACGCAGTATATATTAAAACATGCAGTTTGGCTTTTTTCTTCTGTTTCAGTTTTTCATTGTTTTACTTAGTATTCAAATGAGCACATTCATTTTAAAATTAGCTTTAAGGAATTTAAACTGCGTATTGTTAATCCGGCAAGAGCAGCTTAATACCACCCGTGTAACAAATTAGATCATGGAACTACAGAAGAGCTCAAGGATGAAGCAATAAAAGTTGTGTACCGGCCAGTTCAAGGTTACACAGAAACATTAAGCTCTCTCTTGTTTAGAAGACATTGAAATGTGATATATGAACACAAAAGAAGTAATGTCTTTAAATCTTAAAACGATTAGCAGTTTTACTCTGTAGGGATCTATGGGAGGAGATGGACTCCACCCTGAGGAAGATAAAAGACCTCAGTTTTCTCAACTGGAAGGAGTGATTCATTTTAGGTGGAAGTGGTATGCATGTGATATTCCTCATGTGGTAAATTAACTGTTTCCATTAAGAAAGCTCCTAGCATATGGAATTGCTCTATTTTCCTCCACTCTGCAGAGAAAATTATACCACCAGAACATTTTCTTTTTGCTAAACCCAGTCTGGGTAAAAATGGGCAGTGTTGATGGCTGTTGATAAACTCTTTTTTTGCGATTAAAGAAATCCATCTTCCACTGGTTTTCTCCTTGCAACTAAGAAAATTTATTTTTAGTGAAGGAATAGTGGAAAAAACGCAGGTCTCTAATGTAATGGCATTCCTAAGCTCTCTAGATATTAACTTGCTTTATGTTTAGCTGTGTTTTTATAGCCTGACCTATGCACACTCAGTCACTTCAAAGTTTTTGTTTTCAGCAGAAAGTTCCCTCACTCAGTAGTGACAGTAGTTTAAGTACTCATCCTGGGCAGTGGTGAGGATGCCATAAAACTCTCCCCTATTGAACCAAACTGAACCTGATTAGTGGAGGCTCAGATCAAGTGCGTCGTAGAAAGCTGGTTCCATGAAACTTTATTATTCACTGCTTTGCTGTTTCTTTAGCACATGGGCTGCTGCAGGGAAGGCTTCCCGCTGCTTTTAAGAGCAGAATGGGAATGTAAGTGCAAATCTTAATCTTTTTCTTGTTTTGAATATATGCTACTTTCCATGGGATCTTATCTTGTAATCAGACCCTTTACTCCACAGTCAGTCATGAAATGGCTGTTATGCCACTGAAGTTTTTTTTGTGAAGTTTTAAGACTAGAATTGTATTTAGGTCTTTTTTTTTTTTTTTTTTAAGTGTGACCGTACATGTTATATGAGTAGCTTATTTGGACTTGAATCATGATCTTTTGGCATGTTTTGATTGGGAAAAGTTGGAAAAAAAGTAAGAAACTGAAATTTTGTGGTTTCTGGATTTTAAAGCATCTAGAATGAGTGATTCTCCCACATACAAAACACTTGCTTTGTTATAGCTATGAAGCAAGCTGGAGTTGTGCTTCAGAAAGAAATAGGAAGGGTTTTTTAAAAAAAAAAAAAAAAAAAAAAAGCCCTATAACTGAATAAGCTGTATGCATGTCATGGCATTGCTTTTGTAGTGCTCAGTATCCATGATGTGCTTTCCAGTTGCATTGGGGTCTCCTTATTTGTCATTTGTTATTCTGTACTAGTGCTTCCCACCTTTTTATACTTCCCTTCGAGTACTTCTGTAAAAGGCCTGCAAAGGCAAGGAAATTTCCCTTCGTTGAGGCTGAAAGAATGGGTCTTGTTAGCCTCTTGCAAGCATTGTCCCTAAAAATAAAAAAAATAAACCCTAATCTTCCCTAAATATTTCTGTCGTGTATTCCTCAAACTCTCAGCTCAGGAGCTAAAGGCAGATGGGAGAAAACGCAGCCTTGGTGGTGGTGGAAGCCTTGGGCATAAAGCTGTTTGCATTCAGGCAGCTGAAGCTCATTTCATGTAGTACTTGCTTCATCAAGTAACGATGATTCAACCATTCTTTAGTTATTGATACTGGTTTCCATTCCTAATGCAGGCATCAAGACTTGCTAGTTAAATGTTATTTATTTATTCTCCAGGGTGTGAGCACACCTCTTCACAGACTGGAGAACAGATGGTTGCCCCCAGAAAGAGGAGGGATATTTTTGTGTGCAGGGGAATCCAGAGTAACCCTGAGTATTACCACAACAACAGTAATTGTTTTACAAACCAAAATGAGATTTTAAGTTGATGGGAATCCATAGATCCCACGAGCACAATCAATGCAGCTGTAGTACAGACTGGAATATCTTCTGTGGTTAACTGTAAATAGCAACTCTGTATCCATGGTTTATTTTTACCAGAGTGTGCTATAATAGGAAAAATAGCAAATGGTAAGTCTATATATAGTCTGTTACTAAGACTGTGAGCTAAATGGTTAGTCAACAGAAAAACCCTAACCTAATCAAGAAATGTCTTTAGGTCTAGTAATAATATTTTGGATACCGAAATGATGTATACTAGGTAGCGAGAGCAATTGCAGCAGTGTGGCTAATATTCTACTACCACAGGTTTTTACTGCTCTTTTTAATGTCGAGTAGGAATTTTGTGAATCACGATGATTTTAATACAGTAGGTATGGATGGCAGAATCTGTACCTGTATTCCCTGACTATTTTCTGCATCTTTCTTCTGCTGGACCAGCAAAAAGTCAATTTCCTTTTCTGCGATATTAATTAACCGTTAAGTAGTGAACAGTTCAGGAAAATAATTAAAACCCAATTGTTCTCTATTCCTCAGCTTGATTAAAAACTCACTTAAAAAAAATCTAAATTTTAGTCCAAACTTGAGAATATGCTGTCCTTTTGTAGTTTATTTATAACTATTTTATGACTGACAGGGTTAGGAAAGTATATAACAAATTCTTAGATAAGCCTTCAAGGTTGCTTCACAGTAGACATGATAGGTAGGAAAAAATACAGGCAGAAGTCAGTTTTTCTTATCTTCTGTATAAACAAGCTGGTATTTCTTTCAAGGCCTTTTCCTTAACTTTCAGCATACCAGATCACTATCAGGCAGTCACAGGGAGAGACATGCAAACATGTTGTTGTTGACTATTTGCCTACTGAATTTATTAATTGGTTTCTAAAGAAAGGAGGCTCCTGCATTCGTTCTGTCTTTGTGCTTGCCTGACATTCCTTGCCTTTCTCCCCTTCACAATCATTTGTGACTTAGCTGGCCAATATTAATCATGTTTGATGAAATGCTGGAGGTCCGTAAAGATAGTAAGTTCCTATTTTTATAAAGCTCCTAGGTGATGGGTAGAGGAGGGAATGACCTGTTTGTAGGGCTGTCCACTTCATGGTAAGAGAAAAGCAAGGGAAACTCTGTCCCTAGCTGCTGGGTTTGGGACAATGCTGCAGAGTGACCCGCAGCCTTCTCACCGGGTTGTGATGCAGACACAGGGTACTCGTACCTCTGTGGGGTAACACCAGGGTGGGCCAAGGCACGGTGAGGTATCAGTGATGTGGAGGGGTTGCACGGAGGGCAGAGCAGGGGGCATCCTTGGGGGTCTACGCAACCAGTAAGTATACTGTGGGTTTTGGCATGCTGGCGGGGTGAGTGGAGCTGCTGTGGAATGACACAGGGGATGCTGAGAGAGAGAGCACTGAGGACCCCGTGAAAGAACTGGGGGTCCACCGTGGCCAAAGGGTAGAAAGCACACAGGGAAAAGAGCTAGGCTGTGAAAAGCACCACAGACATGATGAAGGACGAGGGGTCTTTTGTTTGGAGAGTGTAAGCTGTTTGTGACATGTATCTCTTGGAAAATGTGTACTGTTAATTCTGCTGTTTTCTAGTAGTGCCACGTATTAGTTACAATGCACATTGTTTAAATGAGCCCGATCAAATACCTTCTGAAGTAAATGCTGCTTTTATTTGCTACCAAAGGAGCTAGATAAGGTCCCTAATATAACATACATAATTTATTTGCATGACGTTTATGAATGACTTTGAAGTATATATTTGGAATTTAAATCTTACCATTAGTAATACCTGTCAGAAACTCAGACATGAGCTTCTCAAGGAATTTTTATCCTTCTTAGGTCTATTATAGATTATGTACAACTGAGGCAGGGTTGATATCTTGGAACTTTTTGGTTCATATATTTAGGGGCTTGGGGACTGTCTTAGTTTGTGGTTATACAGTACCCAATGCTTGTCCATGCCATCACGATTCCTGATTCCATTGCAGTGTAAGTAATTATAATATAAATTGTTTTATCTGTTTACAAAACTACATTATAATATAAAATAATTATAGTACTCAAAAACTAAGTATGGTCTTCATCCATCCTTTGGTCTGAGGAATTATATTTGATGTTGATGCCAGTTCTGCAGAGAAGGGAGTCCAAATGCATGCTGATACACTGGTGAAGTGGATGAAATATTTCAGAAGAAAAGGAGTAATTCAGTTAGTTTTCTCCTGTATTTTTAAAATTGGGCTCCATTAGACCTTTTCTTCCTCACCTGCCTTCTCAGCAGTGTTATACAGTTCCACTGTTGGAAGAAATCATGGGAATACTCATGTAGATTGTCTGCAACTTCCTCATCTCCATGTTGTCTAGACACCAGCAATCTCATAGTATATTCATGCCTCCAGAACATCCAGGCTTCCCTTGACTGGAAAGCCTGAATGAGGTAGCTGAACAGAGGGAGTCTGTTTTCCCTTTCAAAGTTCCTTTTTTGCTGGTGGGTAGGTACAGTATTGTACTGAATACCAAATCAGTGTTATATTTCACAGCACAGTTCCCAAATTCATGGTGCAGGGGAAAGGTGAGATGGTGTTGTTTATTCCAGTATCATTGACTAAAAATACCATTTGAAATTGTAAGGGATGAATAAAGTGACACTGAAAAATTCTATGGTATATATGTTATCTTCTTAATGATATTTTATATTCAGCAATAAATGTACTTGAAAGCATTCTGGCAGTTGAATAAGGCACAACTGAAACTTCTGTCAGAAAGGCATGGAATTAGGCCATATTTTTTGGCACCATCTGCCTTGCTAGGTTATAAAGCCAGGTTACCTAACTTTTTCTGTTTCAGGCATCTTGGTTTTTTTCACACTTTTCTTTCTTCAGTGGCATAAATGGAGGACACTCCTGCCCCCTTCTTCCTCAATTATCAGGCAGTCAGGGTATTTTCTGGGAGTGGGGATTGTGGTATCAAATAGTTTTGAATGAAGAGAGCAAGTATCTAAATCTGCTATTCTTGGACAAATTTTCTTTAGACTTGTCCTCATCAACTGTTGTTAAGGGGGGAGGGAAGAGTAGCAGCTTAGGCTGTTTAGCCTAACTTTTTCCAGAGAAAGAAATATATGTGTGAATGGGGAGAGGGAGCACTTCTTGGCTCCCTTTCTTTATCTTGCTGTTGCAACTATAGTATAGTACCTGTATTTTTTCTAAGACTCCTTTTCCTTGCTTGAATGTATAGTTTATCCCAGCTTTGGCTTGAGAGGGGGAGCTAAAAAAAAGGTGCCTCCTCTGAAATAACCTGAACAGAATATTGCCTTAAAGATTTGTGTTAAAGGATGTGGAGACAGCCTCTGCATTCCAGGACTATCAGAGCCAAATAGGGATGTCAGGCTACCCTTCATTAGGTGAAATTGGTGAAATGTAAATAATAATTGGTCAGTGGGTACAGCTGAATACCCTGTAAAACAAATTTGGACACTAGCCATGTGGCATCTTCTACCTGCGTGACCTCACTTGTCCTAGAACTGGGGGACAGGAAGTCTTGTGGGGTTCCTCCCCACCACTTTCTAATGCACTCATACCGCACTGCATCCGAGGCATCCGCTGGCTCCTTCTCCTGGGTGGTTTTGTTTTGGCATCTCCTACAAGCAGTTGTCTATGGTATGGGCACATCTGGCAGTCCGGCTGGTGAGCCACTCTGGCTTGTGGGATGATACTTGGAAGGGCTCTGCGTTAATCTGTTGTGCAAAGGAAGATGTTCTATTGCAGTTTTTCCATGACTCAGAAAAACAAAGAAACCTAAAAGGTCATATGGTGGTGTGTGATTTGTTTTATGGGTTCATTCAATATTGCCATTTTGCATTTAGCCCAACCACAGTGAGTCAACTGGATTGAATTGACTCAGTCAAAATAGAGAACTTGCACAACAGTAGGATTTCAGCCATTCAAAATTCCCTTGCTAATGCACATCAAAGAGATGAAATTAGGTATGGAGTGCGGATTTATTTTTGGGGGGTGAGGTGGGTGACTACAGTTATACTAGCACATCTAAAACCAGTTTAAAGTGAACTTGGGCATCTTGGTATTTTTATGGATCTTGCCTAAATGTTTTACTACCTTGAACTTCCACTAGTTAGGCAAATAAACCTACTTTCAGGAAAGGATACAGAAATTGGCTTGAACATTTAAGCTGTTCTGGTATTGACTTGGCTGGATCTACTTGGATGCTTTGTCAGTTAGTATCTTAAATTGCTACATAAACATCAGAAAGCGAGAAGCTGTAAGGTGGAGAAATTGCAGAGAACTGCTCCATGGTACTCAGTGGCCTAAAATCTGCTGCTTGAATAATTATGTGACAGCTTCCTATGGCTTTGCAGGGTAACTTGTATGCTTTGGCATTAAAAAGTCAAGTGCCCAGTGCCAGCGTTTTCCACCTCAAAGCTGCACCGTGTCAGCGGAGCCAGCTGTGGAGAGCAGCTCCGCCGGCTTGCCATGACTAACGTCAGACTTCCTCTCCGCTGCGCCCTGGGGCCGCTTGTCCATGAAGAGATCGAACTTTGCAAGGAGGGGCTGGATGCAGCTCGGCACCGGCGGCGGCTGGCCCTTGGCTGGTGCAGACAGGCGGATGAAAGGCGCGGGCGGCCCGGCAGCGTTACCCCGTTTTCCGCGGCGCTGCCCCGGGCCTGCCCTTGCCCGAAGGCCCAGCTGCAAGAATCGGGGGATGAGGTCAGCGTGTGAGGGAGGGACGGCTGTCCTTCGCCCCGGCGGCGCCTCAGGGCCCCGGGCCTCTTGTTTCTTCGGCGCCCGGTTTGCCTCGCCCGGCCAGGCCCCTCCTGCAGCAACGGGTAGGGCAGGTGGGTCGGGAGGACTACACCTCCCGGCGTGCCCCGCGGGCCACGGCCGCGCGGAGCATGC
>NW_009259600.1:4162421-4264073 GCF_000687185.1 Egretta garzetta | reverse complement strand
CCCTCGGCCCCCCGCCGCCCTCGGGAGGCTCCGGTCCCGCGCTCTGTGAGGGCTGGCGGGGGCTGAGACCTCCCTGGTGGCCAGAGCGGTTGTGTTGCGTTGATGAAGGTCTTCTGTAGTGGGGCTCCCCAAAATAACCGTCCTGGGTAAACGTCCAGGTGGAGGCAAACCCTTCGGGGCTGGCTGAGTAAGAAGAGGAAGACTTTAATGTGAATAAGGGAAGCTTCATCGCCGAGAAGTGTCCTTTGTGGCCTGGGGGTGGGGGGGTGGGTGTCTGTGCACTTTATAGTTCAGGTCTGTGGAAAGAAACCGACACAAGTAGTTCTTATCTTTCCACGTTAGAAAGCGCCCTTGTGTCCTGCTGGTGGAGAGATGCTTGAGGGGGTGGGTGTTGCATAGTTGCAATTGCAAATCAGGGAGTGGGAAGATGCAAAAATCAAGAGTATTCCCACAGCATATGTATTGTCTGAAATATACAGGGTATCTGGCCATATTAGTTATTATGGGGTTTTTCTTTAGCATTTATCATTTGACTTGATTCTTGTGTACATGTGTACTGATGTGAAAGTGTGAGCTTTTGCTTTAAATGTGACAACTGTTGTCTTAGTGCACAAAATATTTTTGCTTTAGTTGTATTAAACTTAATTGTATGTTTAAACTGGAACAGTACTTTCTTGGATGTAGTTATATACTATGTAGAATGTAGCTGTGTGGTGTACAGAGTGTAGTTATACAGTTTACATGTATACTTACTGCCTTGGAGCTCCAAGTATTTTACTCTCACTTCCAGTTAATTTAATGAAAAATCTAGGCATTACACAATGTAAATCGGTGGTAGAAGACAATAAATCAATTTTTACATTCTACTTATAAACATTTACATTCTACATTTAAAACCCTTAACATTATTTAAAACAGCTTCCTGCTGGATGACAGGACTTGAGAAGAATGCAGTCTTGAACTTCTACTGTTTTTCCCTCCAATAATACATCAAGTAGCAGTATCTACTACTGAAGACTTCAGCCAAGAATTGGTTCTTGGTTGTTATGTAGAGTGTCTTTAGCAGGCGGGGGGGGAGAAGGGACAGGCCTACACTGTAGTTTCAGGCTGACAGTGCTGCAGGTCTCAAATAAAGGAAGTAAGAGAGGCACCAGCAAGGGTTTAGGAGAAGAAATGGGAATGGCTGAGGAGTAATCAGCATTACCATCACCACTGCAAAGCTTGGGATCTGGTGGTATCAAAGGATTGAAAATAAAACTTTAAGTTAGCATAACCTACAAGGTTTTGTGTGTGTGTGTGTGGGTTTTTTTTTTGTTTTGTTTTTTTTGTTGTTGAAGATCTGGGATTTGCTCTAACTTTATTACCAAGCTGCAGGTGTGTGTCTGGCCTAATTGAAAGAGAGGAGCTGTTCAAATCATTAGATTAACTCAGGAAGAATTAGAAAGCAAGTGAGAGAACTTCTAAACTCTGGCACATTTTTGTGTTTTTTGAAGCTTATTTCTGGAAATTTGACTGTGATGAGAACTTAATAGATTTGTTTCTTTAGTGGGAAGGAAGATTTGAACTCAGTTTTTCATAAGAAATTAACTCACATTTTCATGAGATTTCAGCAAAGTTTTTCATAAAAGTGCACATATATTCTCTATCCATTGTTTTTTGCAGTTTTCTGATTGTTTGGCATTCCCAACTGGCTGAGGAGTAATCAGCATTACCATCACCACTGCAAAGCTTGGGATCTGGTGGTATCAAAGGATTGAAAATAAAACTTTAAGTTAGCATAACCTACAAGGTTTTGTGTGTGTGTGTGTGGTTTTTTTTTTTTGTTTTGTTTTTTTTGTTGTTGAAGATCTGGGATTTGCTCTAACTTTATTACCAAGCTGCAGGTGTGTGTCTGGCCTAATTGAAAGAGAGGAGCTGTTCAAATCATTAGATTAACTCAGGAAGAATTAGAAAGCAAGTGAGAGAACTTCTAAACTCTGGCACATTTTTGTGTTTTTTGAAGCTTATTTCTGGAAATTTGACTGTGATGAGAACTTAATAGATTTGTTTCTTTAGTGGGAAGGAAGATTTGAACTCAGTTTTTCATAAGAAATTAACTCACATTTTCATGAGATTTCAGCAAAGTTTTTCATAAAAGTGCACATATATTCTCTATCCATTGTTTTTTGCAGTTTTCTGATTGTTTGGCATTCCCAACTATTCTGCTAGGCCACCGCACCCCACCCCACCCTTTTTTTTTTTTTTTTTTTTTTTTTTTTTTGCAAGTCTAGAAGGCATATAGATTATTTTTTGTGGGCTGAATCTTTCTGATGCCTGCCTTGGATGCAGTAGTGGCTTGGGATGGACACGCCATGTCTACTTGGTGGAATAGATGTGAGCACTAGGCTTCTTTAGTTTGGTTCTGGCTGCCCGCAGGAGCAGTTACCTACAGGGATCTGATGCCAAGATATCTGTAGTGCAAGACATTCATCTAGAGGTAGCAAGGATTTCACATGAACACTTAAAAGCTGCATGGGTGTCGTAGAATCCTAGTGTTCTCTCACAGGTATAGTATGGCACTTTTATTTGCCTGTAAACAAACACACAGTGTGGTTTTGTGTTGTGTAAATCTTTAAAACAGCCCTTCAGAAAGTAGCAGTGATGATGCCCAAGTGACAGGCTAGGCCACTACATCTTCTGAGTGGGGATGCTGTCAAAATCCCTAGCTTTTCTTGCTTGACCAACATACTGCAACAGTAACAAAAGACTTCTAAGGAGGAGTCCTCTTCAGAATGATTTTGTTTACTTTAAAAAATAATTTAGAGTAGGTGTTCTAATTTTATACTGGACAATTTGTACAGTAGTTGACACACTATTTTCTTTCATCTGAATTTCTAACTGTATCTCAGATGTACTTTATACTTCTTTCCCTCACAGAAAAGGACATTCACCCTTGAAATAGCCAGTGACAAAATTTGCCTCTGAGTCTTGTAATTTTCCCCTGTTGTTATTGTTGCATTTTTATGTATATTTTGGCATACTTGGGTATGAGGAGAAGATAGATTGCATACAAGTGAGAAGGAAAGTAGCTAGAGACACATTTCTGTCAAATACATAGTTTTAAATCTTGCCCATCTGCATGCTGCTGTGAAATAAAAGGCCTTTTAACAAGTATGGAGCTTGTTAATTAATGTTTTTCCAGGCCTTTCTTTAAACTTGGGCAGTTAAATTTTCACTGAAATTTAAGTTTTGTGGGAAAGGAAAAACTTGTTTTTAAAATATGAACTGTCTGTGAAAAGTATGCTGGTTTTAATTTTTGTGTCAGTGGGCATGTAAGGTCATATGGGTGACAATTGTCAAGTTCTGCCTGAAAACGATGGGACAAAAGTGTAAATTTGCTTGGGTTTTATTGGTAGAAAACTAAATGAAAGTACATGATACAACAATGTAAACTGTCTTAAACTGGCTTTTACTTGTGTGAATGGTGTAAAGCAGTGTAAATGTCCCAAGGCTTTCATATGCCACCTCTATTTCTGATGACTGCAGTGATTTCTCTTACTAGCTTCTCTTTTAATATATCGGTATAATTGATCCCAGCCATTATTCTTAAATGCTTCAATGTGCTAGTTCTTCTGCAAAGTAAACCGCATATATTCATGTTTCATGGAGCAGCTGTCCAGTTTTCCGTAACTCATGACAGTAATTGATGGGGTTCTATTCTTTAGTTCTGCTTTAATTTTTTTGTTAGTTTTCAAGTTTGGTGTTTTTTTGTTTTTTTTTTTTTTTAATGCCTAACTCTGTAGTACATCACCAATTTATTTTGTAAAGTCTGCATGTTATGACCATATGACACTAAAGTCATACTTTGTTTTTTCATGTTGGGCGGGAGCATATCTCTTGCTCTTTCATGTCCCAATTCAGATTTTTCTGATCTTTATGCTGCGATTGGTAGTCTTGGGTGCCTCTTGCCATTTCTAGTTTTTTCTGCATTTAGTTATGTGGAGTCTTGCTGATGTACTCCATGACGCATAAGATTCTGGTTATGCCAAGTATGAATGTTTTCTCACATCAACTGGACTTACAAAATTAAAATTCTTTGCTAGGATGTGTTTTTCTTGTTTAAGAGACTAGGTGTTATGCAGAAAGTCAAACCTGCTTGGAACAAGAAAATCCTTTTGACAATTCTTTTTGCCCCAGACTTGTAGTTGAGTTAGTCCTCCTGCTATCAGGAGCAGCTCTCCTGGAAAACTTCTGAAATAGCCCATAGTCACTACCTGATAATTTTTCTAGAGCAAACAAAAGCAGAATGACTTTCTGCCCAGGTGTTACACTTGTCTTCTACACACCTCCTTTAGACTTTCTCACAGATATATATAGAGAGATATATATTGTATCCTGTGCCTGAATTTACTTGTTCAGTTTCAAAGGTTGTGCTATGAAAGAAGAGGTCCCGTGAGGGAGAGGAATGAGACACCTTCTTTCTGGTTGTTCTTGAGCCCTTTGTCTCTTCAGTTCTGCCTCCCTGCCACCCCCTCCTATTTCTAGCTATACCTTAGCAGATAGGTATTTTGCTGGGTGCTCATAGTAGTCACTTCCCCTGTAGAACACTTTAATGCTTTTTAAAAAAGCAGTGATCCTTCTGAAATGTTTGGCTCTATATGTGTTACCTTGCATATTTTCAAAGGGTGGATGGTAGAACACATACACACAAACAACTGCTGATTCTGAAGTCTTGGATGTGTTTCTGTGTCCCAAGTTTTAGTTGCTTGTTTTTAACCAATATAATAAGACAATATTTCTAGTCGTCTTGTGTTCTACTTAGTGCTTTACAGCCAGTTACAACAGTCATCTTCCTCCTCCTTGCTTCTCGTGAAGTTTTCATAAATGGTTTCTTTATTGCAACCCTTTCAGGGTATATCACATGCTGTTCTGTATTTGAAGAGCTGGGATTTCTATTAAACTTCTAGAAACAGAAATAATGAAATAGTCTGAGTCATTAGGATCTTTCTATGGTTCAAAGAACTGTGGTGTTCATACTGTCACTTGAACACTGGACCTAGCATCTGTACTCTTACAATATGTGAAGGATTGTGAAGTACTTTGAGCAGTGTATTTGGAGATGAAATTCCTGAAGTTCATGTATCTTTCTTCCTCTAAATAGGTTTAGTATTTAGCTGTCTTATAGTTTTAAAACTGCAGAATGCTTGTTTCTTTGGCCTCCAGGTTGCCTCTTAAGTACTCCAAGATATCTGTTATTTGACAGTGACATTGGTTTTGATCAGTTTACGGCTGTTCATGATTGTTTCCCTAGCTCTTCTCAAGCACTCCCAATGCCTTGACAGTAATGGTGCTGCTGAAACCCTTTTGGTATGGATTTTTTTTTCCTTCTCATTTTAGCAGGCATTGCTCTTTTGATGAGCAGATGGAAATGTTCTCCTCTTAAACACCTTTGTTTGAGGTTACTGTATGTTTTCCCTTTTCTTTCAGTTACTAAAAAGTTCAGTCCCTCCTCTGTTGAGTACGTCTTCTGTTACGCAGCTCTTTGATCAAGTGAGAGACTCAGCTAATGGCCATGCTCACTTTTTGAGGCTCTGCTGGTATCGTAAGCATACTGTGCATGCTTTTTGGTGGTGGCAAGCAGAGGATGACTGCGGTAATTACTCAGTGAATGCTGCCTTTAAGGCTTCAGATAACCTGATTGGAGGGGAGAAAAGAATTTTAAACAAAAGAAGCAAAATGAATGATTTCTTTATTTAATACCTACCTGCAAAATCTTTTTTTTCCCTCTTATTTGTCTCAACTTACATGTGTTCAGTAATGAAATGCATGCTTCCCTGCAAAGTTCCATCTTTCTGCTTTCTAGTCTCTTAACAAGCAGAGAGAGGGTGAAAAAGAAAGTAGTTGTTATGTGTTCCTATGTTTGATTTGTACTCCACTTCTGCAGACTTAATTTAGCTGCTTTCACTTGAGTTTTCTGCTGTTTTTCTTTATGTTCATGAGCTGTGCCTTTCCTTTGCTGTGGAGATTTTTCTCCCTTAAACACATGTACTTTCCAGCTTCCTGCCTGTTTGCTTTAGCAAACTGCATGGTCTTCACAGCAGTTCATGCACCTTTCCTTACTGATTGTGGATGCTTCTTGTATTCATATAATTGCTACATGTGTGAAACAGTTCTTTGATATATGAAAGTGTACACCCTTGTGCCCCCTCTCCCTTTGCTTTCCTTGTTTAACACCAATCCATGTGACCTGTGTGGTTATACAATTACTTTCAATTTTTGTCTTTACTTAGATGGTTGGCAGTAACAAGTCTCTTCTGACTCACAAATTTCTTCATCAATCATTTCACTTTAATTTTTATTAGTTCTCTATATCACAGAATTGCATCTCTTGATATGGAAGAGTTTCTTTTGAACACTGTTCTTCCAGTGTTAGATTTGACAATCTTTTCTGTCCATGTCCTTCTCCCTTCCCTTATTTTGTATTCATTTCCAGGGAAGTGTCACAGGATAACATATTTTCCATAAGTTCTCAATGATCTGCTGTGCTTCAGAATTTTTTTTATTTCCTTTTTCCTCCTCCTCCTGCATATGGAATACATCGTCTAAATCTGACACTACAGCACCAGCTATTCTTCAGCTCATCTTCTACTTTAATAGTACCCTTGGCTATCATGTAGAGTTAACTTGTTATTTTGATCTTGCAGCAAGATTCCCTATAACTTTTAGGCTGAAGGATTTACATGTTGCAGCCACCTGGCCTCACTGCAATGTGTGTGTGTGTGGTTATATTTTCCTGCGCTATATTCAGCGTCAGCTCCATTGCAAGGTTGCAGCCAAGTTGTGTTCCGAGATCTTCCAGGAGTCTGGGGGGGGTGGATAGATGGGAATGCTAGAGACTGGGGAAAGTCTAGGACTGCTTGTAAAGGACAAAGCGTAGTGGGAAGAGTGCATTGAAGGTGCTGGGAGAAATCATAGGGTGATACTGAGTGATTTGAGACTCTGTGAGAGAACTGGAGGGCAAAATAAGGTGTTGTTATATAATTAGAGATTTTGTTGTACCTGTCTGTATGTACATTCACAAAGATGCAAAAGGGGCTGCCCCAACAACTCTCAGGTGAGAGCACTCAACTCTCTTGGAAGTTCAGTGTTCTGCTACCACCTGTGAAGGTGAAGTGCTACCATATACTTGCAGAGCCATCTTGACTGGATTCTGCTTTTGACTTGATGTAATTCACTGGCTTACGAGTGGTATAGTTTAGAAAGTGGGTACTTCAAGTGGGATTGGTTTATACTTTCTTAGATAACAACATGGCAGTAATGAGCAGGTATTTGTGTGCTGGCTACTTTTTGATGAAAGGTGAGCTTTACTGTATTCTTTGGCTGTTTCCACTTTAGCAAAGGAAGTGGTTTGGACAGTCCCATGTTGCTTTGAATTAAGCAAACATTAGTGGGAAAGTGATAATGACAAAAATTGTCATAACTTCCTTAATTTTGCATGGTGGCTGATTAAAATTTTATTACTGCTCTTTAATTGTGCATTTTATTTTCATTGGAATATATTTTTCTTTATAATCTTTTTTTCTGTCTGCTCACTTGTATGAAAATTTGCTTGAGTTCTGTGTATTTGCCCCCCAACCAAACAAATAACTTTTGTCTTTCTTTTAGCAAACTGAAAAAACTAAGTGAAGATAGTTTAACCAAGCAGCCTGAAGAAGTCTTTGATGTTCTGGAGAAACTTGGTGAAGGGTGAGTGCAGCTATTTATGAGGGGATGGGATCAGAGGGAAACAGTATATAAAGCATGTGTTGGGATATTAAGTTACAGAGAGAGTGACTGTAAATGTCCTAAGGAATGCTTCTCTAGACAAGTTTTAATAATAAAGCAAGTGCATGCATCGGTAGACTTCCACGCTTCCCTTTCTGGCCTCTTCAGGGATCTGCTTGGTAGAGTACCATGGGATAAGGCCCTGGAGGGAAGAGGGGCCCAAGAAAGCTAGTTAATATTCAAGGATCACCTCTTCCAAGCTCAGGAGCAATGCATCTCAACAAAGCAGAAGTCAGGCAAAAATGCCAGGAGGCCTGCATGGGTGAACAAGGAGCTCCTGGACAAACTCAACACAAAAATGTGGTCTGTGGAGGGTGGAAGTAAGGAGAGGAATACAGGAATGTGAAGCATACAGAGAAATTATCTGAGCAGCCAGGGAACAGGTTAGGAAAACTAAAGCTCTGACAGAATGAAATCTGGTGAGGGACATCAAGGGCAACATGAAAAGCTTCTATAACTACATCTGTGATAAAAGGAAGACTAAGGAAGGTGCGGGGGCCCTCTCTGGAAGGCAACAGGAGACCTGGTTACCCAGGATATGGGGAAGGCTGAGGTATTCAATGACTTTCTTGCCTCAGTCTTCACCGGCAAGTGCTCAGACCACACTGCCCAAGTCATAGAAGGCAAAGGCAGGGACTGGGAGAATGAAGAATTGCCCACTGTAGAAGATCAGGGTCGAGACGACCTAAGGAACCTGAAGGTTCACAGATCCATGGTCCTGATGAGATGCATCTGCAGGTCCTGAGGGAACTGGCGGATGAAGTTATTAAGCCACTATCCATCATATTTGAGAAGTCTTGTCAGTCCAGTGAAGTTCCCACTGACTGGAAAAGGGGAAACATAATCCCCATTTTTAAAAAGAGGAAAAAGAAAGACCCGGGGAACTACAGACCAGTCAGTCTCACCTCTGTGCCCAGTAAGATCATGAAGTAGATCCTCCTGGAAACTATGCTAAGGCACATGAAAAATAAGGAGGTGATTGGTGACAGACACCATGGCTTCACTAAGGGCAAATTTTATCTGACAAATTTGGTGGCCTTCTATGATGGGGTTACAGCATTGGTGGATAAGGGAAGAGCAACTGATGTCATCTACCTGGACTTGTGCAAAGCATTTGACGCTGTCCTGCGTGACATCCTTGTCCCTAAATTGGAGAGACATGGATTTGACGGATGGACCACTCGATGGATAAGGAATTGGCTGGATGGTCACACTCGAAGAGTTGCGTTCAACAGCTCAATGTCCAAGTGGGGACCGGTGACAAGTGGAGTTCCTCAGGGGTCAGTATTGGGACCAGTGCTGTTTAGCGTCTTTGTTGGCAACATGGACAGTGTGATTGAGTGGACCCTCAGTGAGTTTGCTGACGACACCAAGCTGTGTGGTGCGGTTGATGCGCTGGAGGGAAGGGATGCCATCCAGAGGCACCTTGACAGCCTTGAGAGGTGTGTCCATGTGAACATTGTGAAGTTCAACAAGGCCAAGTACAAGGACCTGCAGATGGGTCAGGGCAATCCCAAGCACAAATACAGGCTAGGTGGGGAATGGATTGAGAGCAGCCCTGAGGTGAAGGACTTGGGGGTGTTGGTTGATGGGAAGCTCAACATGACCCAGCAATGTGTGCTTGCAGCCCAGAAGGCCAACTGTATTCTAGGCTGCATCAAAAGAAGCGTGGCCAGCAGGTTGAGGGGGGCGATTCTGCTCTTCTACTCTGCTCTCATAAGACCCCACCTGGAGTATTGCATCCAGCTCTGGGGCCCCCAAAGTAAGAAGGATGTGGACCATTTGGAGTCCGGAGGAGGGCCATGAAGATGATCAGTGGAATGGAGCACCTCTCCTATGAAGACGAGCTGAGAGAGTTGGGTTTGTTTGGCCTGGAGAAGAGAAGGCTCCAGGGAGACCTTATAGCAGCCTTCCAGTACCTGAAGGGAGCCTACAGGAAAGCTGGAGAAGGATTTTTTTTTTTACAATGGTCTGTGGTGATAGGCCAAGGGGTGCTGGCTTTAAAGTGAAAGAGGGTAGATTTAGATTAGATGTAAGGAAGAAACTCTTCCTTATGAGGGTGGTGAGGCAGTGGAACAGGTTGCCCAGAGAAGTTGTGGGTGCCCCATTCCTGGAAGCATTCAAGGCCAGGTTGGATGGGGCTTTGAGCAACCTGGTCTAGTGGAAGGGGTCCCTGCCCATGGTAGGGGGTTTGGAACTAGATGATCTTTAAGGTTCCTTCCAAAGCAAGCTATTCTATGATTCTTTGAAATATATTTATGCATTTTTGATGTCCCTTGTTTACTGAGGCAGCAAAGGTGCTCGCACCTGTAATGGAGTTAGATACACTACATCTGGACAAAGATTCGTTCTTTAGAGGCACGTCTTTCCTGAAGTCCCGATAGAACTGAACTTTTTGGAGCCTGAAAAAGCCCTCAACCTTTTGCATGAACATATATATGGCTTCTGTGACTTTTTAAAGTTTCTGCATTATGGAAGTGAAAAGCAGTTTATCTTGTTTAAAAAAAAATTTCCCTCTTTTACTTTTAGGTCTTATGGTAGTGTGTTTAAAGCAATACACAAAGAGTCTGGACAAGTTGTAGCAATTAAACAAGTGCCCGTGGAGTCAGATCTTCAAGAAATAATTAAAGAAATCTCTATAATGCAACAATGTGACAGGTAGGTATGACAGTTCTGCTGCCTTTCTAGAAGTCTATGTGAAAATGTATTTGTGAATATAGCTGAAATATGCAGCTGCAAACCTTTTTTTACGTGGAAAACTAAAGCATTCTGTGTTGGAGAATTTACTTGCAGGAACCACTTTGTGGACCCCCTACTATCTTTAGCTTGGATTGAAGGAAGTACAAATAGTGTACATAACAGAAACTGTTGAAAGAATAAGTACTTCCCTCTGATTAGAATTCTCCATGCTTACTTCATTTTACTTGCACTGGCAAGCCTGAGGATTAATATTTCCTGTAAATGTCTTTGGCCTTGTGAATTCAGGGTTACCTATTTCAGAAGATCAAGAAAGATGTTTCTAGCACGGGATTAATGGCTAGCAGCTTCCAAAATAGTATTTTATCATTTGCTTTTTTCATGCAGGAACAGACCTTTTAAAAAGTGAACAGTTTTATAATAGTTCTGAAGAAGGACTGTTACCTTATGTTTGTTCACAAACTATATACTATGATTGCTAGTGTTGTAGGAATGGAAGCCTCAAGTGCCTGCAAGGATGCAGAAGTTACTTTGCATTTCCTCTCTTCTATAGAGTTATCAATTTTTTAATTTGTATATTTTTGGGGGATAATATTTTAGGATTTTGGCTGTAACTTCAAAGTCAGATTTGCTAGGGTGAGTCCTTATTCATATCTGATCAGTGGTACAACAGTCTGTTGTTTGTGACTTGAAGTGCAAACAGGAAAGCTTTGCGCTCTAGTTAGGTGAAACTTTCTTTAAGCTGTTGATTGCTTTAGTCATTAACTTGGTGAATTGTATTATAGCAAGTGGTCTGTTATTTCTGAGTTATGTTTGTGATTTTGTGGCATGTCAGTGTTGAAGTTCTGTCTGTAAATGAAAAATTTGCTCTTGTTTGGCAATGAGCAGTACTCATCCCAGATTTAAAGATAATCCTTTTAATGCAGTCTGAATTCATTCACATTTATTGCTGAATGTTTTGCTCAGGTATTACATGGAGCTTGATCATACTGCTCCACAGCATCTTGTCTATGGGGTCATGAAGGAGGAGAGAAGGTTCAAATATTTTTCCTTAACCGTAGAGATAGAGACCTCGGAGTACTTTGCATCTAGCACATGAGAATGCAACTGTTCTTCAAACTTCTTTAGACCCTCTGCCTGCAAGCCCCGATCTGAGTATTTGTGACCTATGAACACACTGGACCTTGTAGTCCCTTCCCTTCTGGCAATGACTGCTCTGAATGCAAGAAGTTTGTTAAATATGTAGGCAGGGGAATAGGAGGAAAAGGAATGATTTATGTTTTTTCCCACATTCCACGAAGATGTGCAATAAGGTTATTTCAGGTGATGCTAAAAGGATTTGGGACCCTTGAGGTTTTTTTGGGGCTCTCCCTAATCCTTTTCAACCCTGTGAGTCTATTTTGTCTGTCTGGCCAGCTGGAGTTTTGTAACAGGTACAGATTAAAAAGGAAGCAGCAATCTTGTTTGCCTGCTTAACTGTGGAACTAGATTTGATCCCCAGAGTAAGTCCTTAGCTCTTCCTCTGCACTGGAAGAGGAGTTAAAATATGTTTACTTTGATTCTTCTTGTTGCTGTGCTCTTAATTCTTTTTATCTCCCCTGCTTCATTTCTTTCCCCTTACATAAGGGAATATATTGATATAAGCTGGAAAATAGCACCTTACAAATCCTCAGAAAGAGTTCTTCTGTGGGGTCAGTGATAGGATAGCAGCCCTTAGTCTCTGCGTAGACTTGAGCCATGTGAGCTGAGTGGAAGCAGTGGTGTAGACTGTAGGGTGTGTGTATCTGTTAGTACTAGACCAGGATTGAAATAGATAAAACAAATGTCTGTGAAATGTACTGATAGAGAAAAGAAGTGGTGACACTTGAATCTTCTAAATTTTTCACTTTTACTATGCTGCTTGTGACATTTTCATTCTTCTCCTAGGTGGGCCTACTCAGCATCTTACTCCTGTGTCCCCTGTCCTGCCCCCTTTTTTCTGCCCTTGTTCTTTGTTTCCTGCTTTTCTTTGAACAACATGTTGCATTTAGTATCTACTGGACATGTGCTATTGTATAACTTTTTTTTTTAAGGGTTGAAAAGAAGGGTTGGGCTGCAGCTCTGTACCATGTGCTTGTGTATGTGTCGTGTGTCTTTCTGCAAATTCAGTGCTGTGCAGTACTGATGGCAGCGATGATGCACTTTTTAGTACTTTATTTTCACATGTGATGATTCCACAGATATTATGGAAAATCGCTGAGTTGTTGCAGCATCTCAAATAAAAGATGATTAAACCTTAACATTTTACCCTTTCTTTCTTCTCCGTGCCCGTTTCTAGAACTAGCTACACTGTATGTGCTGAAGCTCTTCTAAGGAGGCAAAAAAATGTAGATTCTAAGACAAGCAGTTGATATGGAAAAGGCTGGCCCATGTAGTTAACTGGGATGTGGCTTTAAGCAAACATGAATGGTGTTTTGAGATTGTACAGCACTTGATGTTTTCAAAAGATCGTCTTGTCCTGATTTGTAATAATACGCTATTTGCTGGGAATGATAGCATAGTGTAAATCTGGCAAAAGATAGTTGGGCAAATCAATGGGTTTTCTTCAGAAGTAATAGTGACCTTCCTCACTTCAGGAATTTATAAGGGGCAAGATTAGTGTGTCATACTTTTAAATGGTAGACATTTTGACTAGCTAAGAGGCAATTGACCCACCTTGCCTTCTGTAAAGGCAAGTTCCTATAGTACTAACAGTTGCTCTTTAATGAAGTAGTTTGCTGATAGTTTTGACGTATCTTTATAAGATAGCACCGTGTTCTAGGAGGCAACCATAGGTCTTCTCTTTCTTACATCAGTTTTCTAACAAAAATGTTGCTGACAAACATGCTGATCCTAAAACGCAGTTCCTTGCTCCAAAAAAAAAAAAAGTGTTTGGTTCCATCCCACTATGCAGGTGTCCTGACTAGAAGCCATTGTCTGAGATCTCAGTATCTTACTTCCTGACTTTGTGGGAGATGGATGGCAATGTAACTGTAACATCCTTTGCTTACGTTCCTGCAAAAAAACCCCCCAACCTCCAACCTTTTATTTCCATAAATACACTATCTAATTACTTTTCTGAAGGATGATCCTTGTTATGTTTACCACATCTGTTTCTGCCTTTCTTTTGCAAGTGTGTCCGAGGAAGCGTTATGTCAAGTGACAAATGGATGAGTAGCTAAGCAGTATTTTCTGTTTGACGATACTATCTCCTCACATCAGATGCTTCAATATAAAAATGCATTTGCAAATCCAGTAGTGTTCAAACCAACACTAGATTCTGTTTAATATGGAAGTCTAGATCTGTACTTGAGCTAAGTTCATGCTTGCAAACCCAGGAAAACATGGGTGAGTTTCCATGTTTTTTTGCTCAGGAAAGAAGAAAACAAGGCAATCTTTCTAAGAAGGGAAACATCCAGTGACTTTGTGAGAAGAGTTAAAAATTGAGGGGCCTTAAATAAGGGGAAAAACTAAGTTTTATTTCAGAAGACTAATATTTGGGAAAACAATGTCTGTATTTGAAGATCACTGACAGCTTGTGATATGTGTAGTAGTGCCTGTATAATTTGATTAAGGAGACAGACTTGACTCTAACAAGGCATTGGTTAAACTAATTACAATTTTTAAATGTATTTGATTACACTTGCTATTTAGATGTGTGTGTGTGTGTGTGAAACCATAATTTTTAACACTACTTGCAATGATGATTTTTTTCTATATTAAGAATTCATCTATTATCTAACTTTTTTTTTCCCCATCTAGTCCATATGTTGTCAAGTACTATGGCAGCTATTTTAAGAACACGGATCTATGGATTGTTATGGAATATTGTGGAGCTGGCTCTGTTTCAGACATAATTAGACTTCGTAATAAAACGGTAAGTTTTTTTTCAAAAATGTGTAACACTTACTAAAATTAAACTGTGAATTAAGACTAGAAGCCAGACTAAAAGTCAGAGTTACAAGGCAAGATCTGGACTGATATCAAGGTGCGTATCTGTGCCTTGGTTCCTCAGGAAATACGCTTGTGCAGTTGCTCTGACTTTGTCCATTCCTCTGTGGAGGGATTATCAGCAGAAGCAAATGTGTATTGAAATATGAAGGTCGTGTAAGTTTCTTGAAAATTACTGCTTTGTACAAGGCAAAATTCACAGTTGATCAGCAGGTCTCTTAACACATGCATGGTTTGGAAATGGGCATAGAATTGTCTTGTTCCCACTCGGTAATTAGGGAGCATGAGAAGTAATTGGCATCACTCAAGGAATGAGCAGGGGAAGGGGTGCCAGTTAAGGAATGTGAGAGGGAACCAAAATGAGGGTTGTATGGAAGAGTCTTAATGGGCTTATAACAGCAATAATGTAGAGGAGGATGCACACCTGTAGGAAACAGGCTTTGCTATACTTAAGAAACAGCTTCTCTGAAAAATGTTTTGTTGTAGATGTCAAATAATTTTTAGTTCCTTTGAATCCATTGTCTTCAGCAGTGGGCTGTAACATAAGGGCTTCATTTTACCAACAAATACTGGGAGATGACCCTCTGCTTGCTAGCTCTTTAAATTTTGTAAACGTGCCCTGAAATGTTCCTTGTACCATACCTGGGAGCAGAGAGGGAAGGAGAGAAACAATGTTCATGCTTAGAAGATAAGACATAACAGAAAATTGAATTAGTTTTATTAGGAAGTGGTGTGATGTCCAGAATAGAGGGAGACCCTTTGGAAAAGGTGGCTTGTATGAGGGCTGCAGTAATGTGGAACTGATGACTGTGGAAAAGCTAAAAGCAACGGGAGATTGCTGGAGTTCCTGTAACCTTTAAAACTGGTGTCCTTGCAGTTATGTAGTATCTGGGGGTTAGTAGCTCCAAAAAGAAATGGTTAGTCCCGATTTTATCTTTTTGAAAAGGCCCATTTAAAACAGGAATTGGAAAAATAAGGAGTAAACTTGTGAATACATCAATAGAAAATGCTAGAATTTTTTGTTTTAAAAAAGTGTGCATCTCCGTATTTATATTAAATAAACCAGGTGCTCTAGTTTCTCTTACATCTATTTTAGGATATTGACCTAGAGAGATTAGAGATTTAGCAGAGCAAATGCATACCAAAGATCAGACAAACTTAGCTCTTCTACTGCTGTTTGTAGTTAAAGTTGATATGATTAAATAGCATAAATTCTATTCTAAGAAATAATAAATACATGGATATATGTAATGAGAGTAAAGTTAACATACCTTTTGTAAAAGCAAGTAATGTAGCATGTACCTAGTAGAGTTCTACAAAGGAGTTGTTGGGCACACAAATAATGCTGGTTGGTGTCAAGTTGGTCTGGATATGCTTTGCACTGAAAGGTTTACAGACAGACTTCCACACCAGAGGCTCTTCAACAGATACTCCTGTAATGGAGTAAACGAGGAGTTCTGTCATGGTAGTTGGTTTAAATATAAAAAAAGAGGGTGTGAGTAAATGGCCATTTTGGGAATACTACATGGGTCTTTGCTATCCTCTTTGGGAAAAGAGGGTAGAAGTACTGATGAGAGAGGTTATATTCTTAGTAGTAAAAACAGGGAAAGACTTGAAAGGCTTTGGGGTACTGAGTGTCTGACTGAGAATATAAGAATAAGAAAATGTGAAGAGACAAATTTGGCTTGGTGGAGGACGCAAACTCTATATACAGGTTCATGAGCACTTCAGCTTAATGTTTAGAAATAATTGAACAAGTAAAGTGGTTGCCAAAGATCACAGTAGTACCAAGGATGTAACAGAACTATGGAAGTTAGAGAAAGGTGACAAGGGTGATCAGAAGTAAAGAATACTTCTCTAGAAGGAGATACTACATGGATTAGGATACTAAATGGATTCTCAACTTCTGTGTTGAGAAAAGGTACTCGGAGGGAGAGACATGGTGGAAAGTTTTGAAAATAATCAGTAGCATAAAAAGAGTGAGTAAGATATGGCTATATCTTACCGTTTATTACAAAACAAGAGATCACTCATGTTAGTAGATCTGAAGCAAAAATTTTTTCTCTACACATGATCATGAAGTCCACTGTGTAGTTATAGATGATCTTATGGATGCTAAGAGTTTGTATTTAAAAGGCAATTGAGTAAGACCAGGAAAATATGACTCTGGCTGAATGCAAATATTTAATGGCTGGAGCAGGAAATCCATGTGCTTCAGATCCCTGCGAAGGTGAAGCAGACAACTATCACTGCTTAAGTGACGCATACTTACATTCAGACAGGCTACCAGGCTAGATAGAACTTTTATTTTGGCTTAGGATAGGGGCTCTTCTGGTGCATATAACAAAAAAATCAAAGCAAACTCCTCCATTTCTCAATTGCTGTGCCTATGTCTTGCAAGTTTTGGAAGATGCAGGGAGAGGCTTTGGACTTGTTTGAATTCTCTTGTTCTTTGTGGAACAGAGACCTGATCACCCAGACAGCTTGTGACTGTGTTATGGGAATGAGGCTGCCTATATATGTATGTGTATATATATATATGTATATATAAATGTGTATATAAATATATATATAAAAAACTTTAATGGCAACAAGAGGTGGTTTCACTGTACTTTTCACAAGAGAAAAAAAAAGAAAAGTTTTCACTTGGAAGTGAGGAGGGAACTGTTTCTTATTTGTCAGAATGTTTATTGAATAGGCCCAGACACACAGGGTTATGTGTTCTGTCATTTTCCCAAGTTGTCAAATGAAGACTGTGGCTGGCCCAAGGAAAAGTTTATTTCTTCCTCCATATATAAGGAAAAAAAACTGAGGAAGAGAGAGAGAGTTGAAGTAAGAACCCTTACTTTAATGTAATGATCATTAGGATCCTCATATCAAAATGAGTCATAGGAAAAGGTGGATGTCCCCTCATATTTGGGGAGGAAACATTATTAGGTACTTGCCCTTGTTGCTTATCTCTCAAACTACGAATTTACTGGTGGTCTTTTTCTGTATCTGTGTTTCCCCTGTTTATTCAAAAGTTTTGTTGTTTGCCTAGAAAGTGCACAACACTGGGCTTTGCTCTAATGGACCCAAAATGAGGGAAGCGGAATTCAAAGTTAAGGAAATTTCTAGTGACTCTTGGGAGCCTGTTCCTATTGAGAGGTTTTCAGCTTGACAGGAGCAGGTTCTTATCCAAGAGGCCCAAGGCAGTACGTTGAAGTTAAATCGACCTCTGGAATTCTGCCCTGGAGTTTTCTAGCTTGCCAGGCAGATCAGCAGCAATGAAGCAAGCATATGATGCCTAGTAGCTCGTCTGAGGTGTGGTGTTCATCAGTCCAAGGCAACAAAGCTGTATATCTAGTTTTGTGTGCTTTTGTCAGAGACTGATTCGGGAGGTATTTGTATCTTATACAGTTAAACTGGGTTGCTTCCAAAAAGGGCAGTTCCACTGTTATCCTCCAACCTGGCTGATGCGTTACTTCCTTTTCCATGCCTCAGATGCTGCAATTGTGTGGCTGCAGGGTGATCTTGGATAAGATCTTGATGATCTGATGTGGGAACTTTCTCTAGTCTGGCCTCCCCACCCCCTTGTGAGCTAATTTGGGACTCATTATGGCAGCACAGTGGCTTGATCTGATGCAAGAGAGACATTAGGAATGAGCAGTGGGGAAAGGGAAGGAAAAGAAGGAATGAGACTGACTTTTTCAGTGGCAGCTTGCAATACAATGAGATAATTACTATGTGAAGCAATACTTCCTGCTGGCTGCTATTAATGTATTAGGGAGTATTGACACACTAACAACCCTGCTTCTCTACAGATAATTTAGGGTGCACTTGTTCATCCATTGGTCATGAGTAACCTGTCTCTTCAGGGACCAAATTCAGTTGGCTGTAGCATACCCTGTAGTGGCTATGCAATGGGTTTATGAGACAAAGCTGCCTTATTTGGGACAGTATTGTAAGTGACAAGCGTAGCAATGTACTACCGTACAGGTGGCGTGCTGTTGGGTTCAGAGGTCCTGCATCTGAACTGTGACTTCCTTTACATACCAATTTATTTATCAGTTACATATTGATTGTCTCCTGCCATATTTTCTTAGCTAATCACTTTTTTTCATGTGTTTAAGCTTGAGTAGTGTATCTGTAGCTCTAGATGCTGTGTTTGAATGTCCTTCTGGCTTTGCTTTCTCTATATGCAACTGTGGGTGTACAGGGCAGACCTTTGTTTCTTCTCTGGGCTAAATGCACTTTGCTCATAAGAATGTTATTTTACAGTTTTAAGCAGTTATGTTTCTCAGTAATTTCACTGTTAAAATACTTTTAATTTTGGAGGCCTTTGCTGCACTAAAGTACATGTGATTTGCAGCTATAAATTGGTTATCTAAGGTCTGATAACTCTTATGTTTTCTGTTTTAAGTAGCATCTATCAGAGTGTAACTTCCCCAGTTGAGCCCACATGGATTAGTAGCCAGCCAGTCGGTGCACAAAGACTGAAATTCCTTCTGCGCTGGCTAACTTGTTTAATTGGTCTTGGTGGCCAGAAGTAACGGCAATGGACAAGTCCATTCTAGATATGCTGCTGACAATGTTCTGTTGCTAAGCCTTTTGGGAGGTGAATCGACTCAATGGGCTAGTCAGCTGTGTTACTGTTCAGAGGTTGATCTTTAGGCCAAGACTTTTCAAGTACTTTTCTGTATAGCCAGACTGAGGAAGAGAAGTTGATCCCAAATGTCCTGGTTGCTGTATTCTGTGTCTAGCCTTACAAACCAAGGTAGTCTGTACTAGCTTCTAGTACAGAGCACAGAGATTGTTCAGCGCTTGTCTAAAAAAATCCTTATTATGGCAATGAGTGATTGACTATTACATAAAAGATGGGTGGCATTATCTCAATTTTTGGCAATTATTTTTCCTTAGTTCATTAGAGTAGCATTGAGATTCAGACATCACAACCCTTTTTCTAAAGGAATCTACAAAATCATAGACTTTTCTTGCAATCTTGAAGTAAAGCTATGTCCATCTGCTTGGAAATTAGCTCATAGGAGAAAATTAGTTTTCATCTCGGGGAAAAAAACTATTTGTTGTTTGTGTGCCAGAAGTGAGATGCATGTTATATGTTGGTTAATTGTCATGAAAGAAGAGCAAGTTAGAGCTACACTGTTTCTCATCTGTTTCCAAAATAACTGTGTATATATTACATGCAAGTAAGGTTGCCAAAAAAGCAATCAGAAGTTGGGAAGTTTCAGAACTAAGATTGGCCATGTAGTGTCCTCTGGTATGTGTGCAGTGTGAAACACTAATTGTCCTCTCTTCCCCCTTTTTCTACAGGACTCTGTTAGTGGATCACACTCACTCAGTGAGGAATCGCTGTATGTGCTGTTAAAATAGTATATAATTTGAGGTCTGGTGTTTATTTGCAAGATACTAAGAGAGTTGCTTTGAAGACAGGATTATCTTCCCCAAATTTTACCTGACCTTCGTCTTTCTGTTGAAATAAGTACTGTTACTAACTAGTCAGATACTGCTATGAACATCTACAGGTCAGTTCTAAGGAGAATTAGCTTCCTGGACGATTTTTTTAGTTTCCCGTGTAGATTACCCAAGGTCGGTGCATAAAATGTTGGAGATTATTTTGTGGGCAGTCTTAAACTGTTGGTATCCATGTAATGTTAAAATGCTTAGTATAACGTAAGTCACTGACTTGCTGTTTTTAAAATGTGCTTCTTGGGAGAAAGCTTACAAAATACAACTGTTAGAACTGAAGCAGTATTTGCTGGGTTTCAAAATGCTCATATTTGCTACCGATCTCTTTCTGCAGTCAGGTCTCTGCCTAAAAGCTGAGAGGGGCTATAGTACGTTGAGAGTGTTGTGGTTTAACCCCAGCCAGCAAGTAAGCACTGCACAGCCGCTTGCCCACTCTTCCCCCCTGGTGGGATGGGGGAGAGGATCAGAAGAGTAAAAGTGAGAAAACTTGTGGGTTCAGCTAAAGACAGTTTAATAGGGAAAGCAAAAGCCATGCATGCAAGCATAGCAAAACAGGGAAAATTCACTACTTCCCATCAGCAGGCAGGTAGGTGGTCAGCCATCTCCAGGAAAGCAGGGCTCCATCATGCATAACAGTTATTTGGGAAGACAAACACCATTGCTCCAGACATTCCTTCCTTCCTCCTCCTTCCCCCAGCTTTATATGCTGGGCATGATGTCATGTGGTGTGGAATATCCCTTTGGTCAGTTGGGGTCAGCTCTCTGGGTTGTGTCCCCTCCCAGCTTCTTGTGCACCCCCAGCCTACTCTCTGGTGGAGTGGTGTGAGAGACAGAAGAGGTCTTGACTCTGTGCAAGCCTAGCTCAGCAGTAAGAAAATCATCAACACTGTTTGTAGCACAAATCTAAAACATAGCCCCATACCAGCTACTGTGAAGAAAATTAACTCTATCCCAGCCAAAACCAGCACAGGGGGATAGAATTTTCATGTTTTCCAGATCTGTACAGACTGTCTAGTGGCATATTCAACAGATTTCCTTTCCCTCTCTACCCTCCCCCAAGTTTCAGATGGTGTATTTGGGGAGATTTTAGGAGAATGGAAGAAGTTGCATCTGTGGTTTGAAGTCAGTCAGTCATTTTGAGCTGCTAAAGTTTCACCAAGGTCGCCTGTGGTGATGCTGTCAGGGCCAATGTGGATGGTGTGAATAAGTGTGTAGTTTGTGAACCAAGTGATCTATTTGCAAATATATAATGGCAAAGTTGTTTTTAAACAGTGACAACTCAAGTGCTTGCTTTCTGTTTGAAAGGCACATGGTCTTATTTTTTTTTAAATGACCTGTGGTTAGGACTTCATTGACGTTCTTGACCTTATTCATAGCACTTTTTCAGAAAAGGACTTTGAAAAACCAAACTGACTAAATTGGTGCTGATCACCGCGGTGTGTAGACATGACAAATGCATGTTGTTTTGCTACTAAATCTTAGTTAAAATCCATTTTCCCATGTTATCTATACTCAGTACTGTGTTGAAGAGACTCTGCACTGTTCTGTGTTATTTGCAAGGTTGTGCTCAACATCTGGCCAGCCAGTTGAGTACTTCATAGATGTCTTATAGCAAGCTGGAACTTGGTAGTGAAGAAGAAAGGCTAAGGAGTCTGACTTTGATATTCTAATCAGTTCTTGATCTCCCTATGTATACTTACTAGTGCTAGGTAGTGTTGAGTGTGTGACCATGGGAGATGCCTGAGATTTCCTGAAGTAGTTTTCCATATGAGCCACTAGATATGTTTAGATAATTTTATGTTGCTGCTAGGCTGTATTAATTCTCAAACTACAGAGAGAAGATTCTGATTTTTCTAACACTACCTTGAATTATGCAGTATAAAAAAGCTAATTTAAAGAGAAGAGAAGGTGGGGTATGTTGCACATCATATTCAACAAACGTTACAAAAGTTATGTTACTGTAATTCTGTAGTCAAAACCACAAATCTGGAAAAATACGAATGCTGATCATCACCTGTGCAGAGAATGGTCATTGTCATGTTTATTGCAGCATATTTTTCATATGATTTTTACATGCAGTATGACTTGGTGTCAGTAAGAAGAATGACATTTGCTGCCTCATTTCCTTCATATGATCCTATGCCTAAGTTGTTACACTTGAGTAAAACTGGTAATTCTCCTATGGTAGTGAGTTCTTGTTCCATCATTAGCATAATATTGAGGTGTCCCCTTAGTTATAATACAGGGGAAGAAGGGATTATCTCTGTTAGTTTGAGACAATTACTGAAAGTCTTAGACCAAACCTTGTCATCATAAGTAATTTGGATGTCATGATTTGGTACCTCACTCAAGATACAGGCTGTGGTTTTTTTTTTTTTTTTTTTTTTTTTTTTTTTTTTTTTTTTTGTTTGAAGAGCACTGTCTTCACCCAGAGCATGCACATCTGCTATAAAAGAAGTCTGAAAGGTAATTGCTCTGAAAGTGAAGCTCAAGGAAATCAGCTTCAGGAGAGTGTAGTCTCACTGAAGTTTGACAGTGGGAACCAGAATATAATATTGACTTCGGGCTAGAGCTGTAACCGTAACAACTCTTTTTTTCCTCTGTGAAGCTTTTTGCCTTAATATTTGAAGTATAACTTAGGAATTACAAACAGGAAGGTTATAGTAGTAATTGTCATCTCTTTTGTTCTTCTCCCTGGTCATTTGCTCATCTCTTCTACATCTCAGCCTCTTTGGTAGTCCAGCCTTGTCTTCCCATAAATGAAGACTAGGTGAGGTATATGTTTATTGTAAGATCAGTGATTTTGAGCTTCATAGCTTCTGGTGGAAGAATGATTATACCGCGGTGCCTTCATTTGCCGTGAGAGTGGACTTTTACTTGGTGTGCTTGACCTAATCAGGCTGTTTAGATGCAGTGATCTGATACTTCCTGGAAGCACCAGGCTTAATGTGCATATGTTAGTGTAAAAAGAGCAGCTGGGAATGAACTTCGGCAGTTAAAGCAATTCAGCTGACCCAGACCCCTTCAGAGGGGCCCTCAGGAAAGAGAATGATTGACTGTGAGCAGAGAACTTTTAGATGAGTTGTCCCAACAGCTGCATGGATTAGGTGGTGTGTGTGATAGACTGTATAAATGCATCCTTGAGTCTCCCTTAGCCAGTTAGATGTAGATATGTGGACTAGCTGGTCTCCTAATAGATGTGGAACACCTGAATTTGCTGTGATCTGCTTTGCTCCAAATTTCCATTTTAAAGACTGGCTTCATGGTTAATGTTTTTATGTAGGCTGTGGAGTTGTTCACCTTTATCATTCACATTCACTTAATATATTAACTTGCATGTGGTTTTGATGATAAGGGATTTGAACCTCCTTCATGGCTGACTTGTATTTAGAAGGTAGCACCAACCCATCAAAGGGACACAGCACACAGAATTAGAAATAGCCAAAGATACCAATGAGATAAACGTTCCCCAGGATTTTAAATTAAGATCTTGACACTGAAAATCAGAAAGATAATGACTGTGAAACTATACTAAGGTGCAAGGTATAGAGCATGCTATGCTGATGGAAGAATGGTGCTATATGTTTAAAAGCTCAGAATAAAATAAATCAACTGTTTTAACAGGAAAAGTAATACTCATGTGGCTTGATCAGGAATAGTATGGTATAAGAACCATACATCCAGACCACGATAGCGACACTGACTGTAACACATTCCTAATTTTAAAATATTAAATAGTTTTGGTTTTTTTAATTGTACTGTGTGGTAGTTATCAATGGCATTACTTCTATGCCAACATTAAATTACTGTTAGAACCAGAGAGTACTGGATATTAAGTAGATGGCAAAATGTGTGCTATGACAAGGCATATTATGGGCTGATTCTGTACTTAGCTGTTTCCTTTGTAAGTTGAAAGTCACTTGCAGGGACAAAGGCAGTACACTACCTACACAGTGAATTTTAACCATCCTTATGAGGAGAGCCTGTGATTTAGAGTAAAGAAGGGAGGAGACATAATTAGGAAGTATTTTGATGTGGCTTTTAAGAGTGTATGTGTGGTTTTGTAAGATTTTGTGAATAAAGAAATAATTGGAGGAGCTTTGGGTCTGGTGTGTTGGTGTTTTTTTTTTTTTTTTTTTTTTTCCCTCCTCTGCTTTGGTCTCTTGTTGCTTCCAACAATTGGTAGGCTCAAAAAGTGTATCTGCCTCATCTATTCCCCCAAACTGCATCAGGCTTATGTTAGTTTGTGCCAACTTGTCTCTATATGATGTAAAGAAGAACAGTACCTTGTGGTTTTTTGTGTTTAAAAAAAAAAAAAAAAAAACAACAACATATTTTTATATATTTCCCAACAAAACATTTTTTTCGTATCTTACTTATACAGAGATCTAAGCCACTGCTGCATTTAAGCAGTATCTTCAGGCATATGCCCTTTTAATACAAGTTTAGAATGATGGAATGTGTTGTAAAATCCAGATGGGGTTAACTGCTATGCTGTGGCAGGGAAAAAAAAATAGAATAGATTATTTCTGTTGGAAGGGACCTCCAATGATCATCTAGTCCAACTGCCTGACCACTTCAGGGCTGACCACAAGTTAAAGCCTGTTAAGGGCATTGTCCAAATGCTTCTTGGATACTGACAGGCTTGGGGCATCAACCACCTCTGTAGGAAGCCTGGTCCAGTGTTTGACCACCCTCTCAGTAAAGAAATGCTTCCTGATGTCCAGTCTGAACCTCCCCTCGTGCAGCTTTGAACCATTCCCATGTATCCTGGCACTGGATCCCAGGGGGAAGAGCTCAGCATCTCCCTTCCTACGTCCCCCTCTTCCTTGTAGAGATCAGTGAGGTCTCCCCTCAGCTTCTTTTTCTCCAAACTAGACAAGCCCAAAGCCCTCAGCTGCTCCTCACAGCACATGCCTTCAAGCCCTGGCACCAGCTGTGTTGCCCTTCGCTGGACACATTCAAGGACCTTCACACCCTTATTAAATTGTGGGGCCCAGAACTGCACACAGTGCTCAAGGTGAGGCCGCACCATCTCTGAATACAGTGGGATGATCACCTCTCCTGATGGGCTGGTTGTGCTGTGTGTGATGCCTCCCAGGACGCAGGTTGCCCTCTGGGCTGCCAGGGTGCACTGCTGGCTCATACTGGGCCTGCTGTCAACCAGCACCCCCAGATCCCTTTCTGCAGGTCTGCTCTCCAGCCACTCCTTTCCCAGTTTATACTTGTGCCTGGTGTTACTCTGTCACAGGTGCAGAATCTGCACTGGACTTCTTAAATCTCATGCCATTAATCATTGCCCAATACCACAATCTATCATGATCCCTCTGCAAGGCCTCTTGTCCCTCAAGAGAGTCAACAGCACCTTCCAGTTTGGTATTGTCAGCAGCCTTGGTAATGGTGTATTCAGCTGCATCCAGATCACTGATAAAAATACGGAACAGAAATGGCCCTAGAACTGAGCCCTGAGGAACACTGCTGGTGGCTGGGTTGCCAGCCAGATGTAGCCCCTTGAGCCCTGCTGTTCAGCCAGTTCTTCACCCAATGCACAGTGTCCAGAAGGATGCTGTGAGGGACAGTGTCAGAAGCCTTAAAAAACCAAAAACCTTAAAAATGCAAAAAACGTAGAGCTGCTACCTTCCATTCATCCACTAGGCAGGTGACCTTACCGTAGAAGGTATCAAATTACTTATACAGGACCTTCCCTTTGGGAACCCGTGTTGACTGTACCTGATGATTGCATTGTTCTTTAAATGCCTTTCAGTAGTACCCACTATGACCATCTCCGTAATTATTTCAGGAACTGAAGCTAGACTAACAGGTCCGTAGTTTCGAGGTCTTACCTCATGCACTTCTTGTAAATTGCAATAACATTGGCTAGCTTCCAGTCAGCAGGGACTTCAACCACTTATTTTTCAAGAACTGAAGCAAGGCATTTACTTCCTTAGGAACACATACTTACCTTTTGTTCAGACAGTCAACTAACTTACTGGATGTTCCTTAGTAGCTAAGTATTTTGGAATTCCTTTACTTTGGGGTGATATGCAAGCTTGAAGTGTAGACCAATCAACTAAAACCAACCAACCACCCCTGATTTATTCAAATTGGCATAAATGCACCTAGTCCTGCTATACAGAATAATTTAGTTGTAAATGATACTAATAGAGAATCACAGAATGCTTGAGATTGGAAAGGACCTCTAGAGGTCACCTGGTCCAACCACCCTGCTCAAGCAGGGCCATCTAGAGGTGGCTGCCCAGGACCATGTCCACATTGCTTTTGAATGCCTCCAAGGAGGGGGACTCCACAACCTTCCTTGGCAACCTATTCCAGTGTTTGGTTGCACTTGCAGTAAAAAAAGTGTTTCCTGATGTTCAGAGGGAAGTTCCTGTGTTTCAGTGTGTGCCCATTGTCTCTGGTCCTGTCACTGGGCACCAGTGAAAAGGGCCTGGCTCTGTCGTCTTTGCACCTTCCCTTCAGATATTTGTACACGTTGAGAAAATCCCCCTTGAGCCTTCTCCAGGCTGAGCGGTCCCAGCTCTCTCAACCTTTCCTGATAGGAGTGATGCTCCAGTTCCTTTATTATCTTTATGGCCCTTTGTTGGACTCCAGTACGTCCAAGTCTCCCTTGTACTGGGGAGCCCAGCGCTCCAGGTGTGGCCTCACCAGTGCTGAGCAGAGGGGGAACGATCACCTCCCTCCAACTGCCAGCCACACTCCTCCTAACGCAGCCCAGGATAACATTTGCCTTCTTTGCAGCATGCAGAATACTTAAATACTGTTAATGTTGTGCAAAACCAAATGCAATAGACAGTTTTGATCTACAGAAACAGCACAACTAGAACTCTTTGTACAATGCTTTGTGCATCCAGTAAGGATAGAAATGGTGTATGTATGGCTCAGCTGCTGCTTTACTGCCATAGTTGAATAATGTTTGTGGCTTTTGAAGTAATTTTTTTTGGAGAATTTCATATTTCTGTAAGTGTTTTCAGTGGTATGCATAGATGGTGTACATTCTGCAAAAAGTTGAAATTGCATAAAAATCAAAAAATGAATGATTTTGAAAGATTTTTTTTAAGGTTTTTTTGTTGTTGTGATTGCATGGTAATAATCAATATGGCAGTACGTTATTTTCTGAGAAGGTAATTTTGTACAGGGAAAGTGCATGTGCTTTCTTGGCCTGTTGAGCAAGGCTGGAAATTCATTGCATACTTCTAAATATTATATTAAAGCTAAACATTTTGTCTGTGTATTATTATGCATACACTTGGCCATGTTTAGCAATAATATGAGTAGGAATGACTTTAGTGACTGCATCTCATTATATAGATGATCTTTATATATATGTGTATATATACGCACGCACATTTTATGAAGCACGCATGGATGGATCTAGGGCATCTGGAGTTAGGACTGATGTGTCTCAGAATGCTTATGGCAGAGCAAGCCTGTTCTCCCGTCTTTTTCCCTGTTACTGCTGTTCCTCATAAACATGACTTGTGCTCTCTGCTTACTTCTTATAGGTGACACTCACTTCTGTGGGCTTTTTTGACCACTGTATGTATTTTGATGTTACTTAAATATTCCTACTTTTGTAACACGTAGCCATGCTACAGCTTTCCTTTACTGGTGGTCCCTAGATGGTGTATCAGGCTGCAGTACTCTAGAACTCACTCCCTTCTGGTTTGCTGGTTTCTCAGTCCTTAGCTGCTTTGTCAACCTTTTGGTATGAGTACTCTGTTACCTTCTCCTTTTGAGAGCTGAGTTTTGCCATGCAGCTGCAAAAGCGCTTCTCCATCTAGAGATGATCCATGTGGTTTAACCATTAATTTTTCAAGAATTAAAGGTAGGGATTTACCTCCTTAGGAACACAACCTATTGAAGAGACCTTCTCTGCAGAGCCTTCCAAGCATAATTTCTCATACTCCTTGTTTCTGGATGAAAGCAGGCAGTAAGTTGTATGCCTATCTTGCTATACATTTGTCAGTGCTCAGCATAATTTTTTGATGCATGTTCAGAATTAACTGCACGGAAGTCTTTGCAGGACGTTGTGTTGTGGAGTGGGGTGGATTCAGCAAAGCTCTGGCAGAACGTGTTGCACTCAGCATGTGAGAAACCATACATGATATTTCTTAATAGCCAGAGCTTAAATTGTCTGTAGTGCAAGTCTTCAAATAATCACTGTGTACTTCACTAAAAAGTCACTGTAATTAGTGTACTTCACCACAAAGTTATTAGCTTACATAATGAGGGTTCTCTCTTGCTCTGGATATCCTTCTGACCATACTTCAGTTTATCTCACAGTTCATTTAAAGTCCCTTCTTGCTTGACTCCAGATCAGGTAGATGGTTTCACTCCCTTGGTGCAATGCCAGGAAAGCCGTCGTGTTTGAGCTGTATATAACAGCGTTTCCAGTTCTCCCAGCATAGAATCCTTTGCAGCAGCATAGCAATCAGCATAAAGTAGCAGCACGAGTAAAGGCTTTGAGCAGTGTGCCACTGAATAGAAGCACTGAAAGATCTTGGAGATAAATGGCAGGCAAGGAAAGCATAATGTGTAGCAGAGGTGGTAACTGCTTGCTGTGGAGCATGGAGCTAATGCCACCATCAACTTTATCCTCTGCTTGCACAGGGAAAGGTTTATAAAAGTCACTGGGACTCTTTATGGGTATAGCAACACACGTATTTAATTGGAAAGCAATGCCAATTTGAGCAGCTCCTACTTTGCTACATCCTTGTTGACTATGCCATGAATTGAATCAGGGAACTGATTTGTTATAAAAATAATTTGGCAGACAGGTTTATTTTTGACCAGGGTCAGTTACAGTTGTTCAGTGGAAGGGCTGACACAGAGCAGGAGTTACTGCTGTAGGCTGCAGTGAAAGGAGGGACTGGAGCTTGGCACCACTGTTTAAATAAATGTATGTGTAACTGTGTCCTTGGGCTCCACGCTCAGGTTTTATGAGACTGGATAGAAGCTGAAATAGGGAAGTGGTTCTGTTTGTTAAATAATTAAAACTTGTTGTGAACAACTGAAGTGCAGGTAATCTTGCTGATTAATCATTTTTTCCTTTCTGTTGAGTCATTCTGTTGGCTTAGAGTGATTATGAGTGGGTTTTTTGTTTCTTGTGGGCTTCTGGTGGTGGTTTTTTTTTTTTTTTGGTAGGGAGGTGTGGATATGTACCAACACTTTCAAAACTGAAACTGGAAGGAATTGCTATTGTGTTATTTAATTTCTGTATAGGATTGGAAAAGCAGAGAAGGAGGGGAAAAATGCAACCCAGTGTTGCAGCCATATTAGAGTATTTGTCTTCAGTTTTGCAGTTTCTTGCATTTCTAAGAATGTGTCAAGTTCATTTGCTTTGTTCTTATATTAAAGCATCAATGTACTGTAATTGAATAGCATGAATAGTTTTGGATTTCCTTGAGAAATTGCATCACATGGGATGATGAATAGTGCATGTGTTTTTGCTTTTATTCTAGAATAAATGTTGATCAAAATCTGAGAAGTGTTCTCAGGGGGTCGTGTATGATTTACTCAGTAGTCCATGTAGTTTATGAAGCAGATAAATGAAAATATATCTTAATTTTTTTTTTTTTTTTTTTTTTTTTACTGTATTGTATTTTCTTTGGTAATGAAATTTCTGTCAGCTTGTTGCCAGTTGATACTTGCAGGTTATTGTATCATTTGTGATAGTATATGAATTCTGCAACATATTAAAGTAGTAAATAAGAGAAGTGTTTTGGACTGCCCAGTCTATGCTACCTCTTTCTTTATAGTAGGTGTTTAATAATTTATTATTTTTTTTAAGCTTTAAAACTGAGTTTGTCTGGTCTGCTTAAAAAAAAAAGTCATGCAAGAGTTCTTAGTTTTTCCTTTGTAATGCTTTTACATAGTTCAATAAATATCTGTGCTGGTTTTGGCTGGGATAGAGTTAATTTTCATCATAGTAGCTAGTATGGGGCTATCCCTGTTGCGATTTTTTTTTTTTATTTTTTTATTTAGTTCCTTACTCTTCAAATTTTCATCTTTGTTGCTCAGTTTGTATTCAGTTACTTGACTAATTTGAGAGTACTTTCCCATTCATCCTGCCTGAAAAATAAACAGCAAACATGATATGAAAGAGAGCTGGGTATAACTGTGCAAAATGTATTGTTCGCTTCAGGATCTCTGAAGTTCTAAGGAGCCTCAACTCTCCTGCCTTAACTCTCAGAAGTAACTGAAGACCACGCTCTTACTAAAGAACATAAAGAAACCTGTTAAAAATTCAGCATGGCTGTAGAAGATAGTATTACGCACTAGTAAACGTTATGTAAAGGAATATGTTTTTAGAGGCCAGAAGATATTAACGGGCTGCAACTACTTTGAAAGTCACGGGCTGACATTTTGCATTGTCTTCACATGGTGGTAGTTGTGCTTGCTAAAATGTGGCTTGTTGTATAAAATATATTCAGGGCCAGCTATGTTAGGATTTCTGTTAGTTCAATTGTACCACTTTATAGTGTGATAGTAACATGACAGATCGTAGCATAGCTCATGTGGATTATCTACACTTTATTAAGAACTAACAGGAAACCTTTGCATAGACAACAATTAATGTTGTTGGTAGATATTTAAAAAAAATACAGTATTTGTGGCTTAAATTGAAGAGCCATATATTCAATCTGATTATATTTTCCTGTGATGATATAATCTATGAATTGTCGAGTGATACAGGTGTTTTAAAAAGAACCCAAAAGTTCAGTGAGTATTCATTCTCTGTATCAGTCAGCAACGAGAAAAGAAGAATGGTGTAAGAAAAAGCATCTGGTTGGCATCCGTTCTCAGTCACTATTTCTGTAATTGTCTGCAGTTTAAAGGACAGGTGATGACAGTTGTTGGCACCTTCCAGCATAAGAGTACCCCGACATCTTAGTTGTCCTTTTTCAGGTCTGAGGGGGGTTTTGGGAAGGTCATTGGGCACATCTGTATGGGTGTAGTTCTACAGTTTTGGAGCACAGGCAGAGTGAGAAATACTTATTTTAAAAAAAATTAGCATTTACTTACATTCCATATAAAATGAAAGCACTAGCCTTAAAAAGAGCGGCTTACTTGACAGACTTCAGTAAAATTCTGTAAACTAGTTGGGGATGGTTGGGATGTTTGTATTTCTGCATCTCCCTACAGATACTAAGTAGCAAGCTATCCCTGATGAATATATTTTTCATGATCTTTGTGGTAAATAATTATTTGGCTATTTTCTGTATACCTTTGTCCCTCGCTTTTTGTTTTGTGGTTTTTTTTTTGTTCTTGCGAAGAACTCTTTAATTCATCCTCTCTAATATGTAAATTGCCAGCAATGAGAAACTAACAGTAGTCCAGTTAGGAATAGTTGGTGGACAAAAGCTTGATACTACTAATTGTAGACTTAGCGGGCATTTCATATGTAGGAATTTGAGAAATAAAGAAAACTTGGCATTCCTTTCATCTCTTTCCAAATGTGGGACTCTACTTGTTTGTTGGGAAACTGCATAAAGAACTTAAAGGAGGTGGATGTTTACAGAATAGCTCTAGTTTTCCACAGTAGAGAAAGGACTATCTCTTTTTCCAGGGAAGTATTCTGGTATGTGCCATCTAGTCCAGCGGTGACTACCGTGACCTTTGTTTTTGACAAAGGTAACGCATAACTTGACAGTTAATATGTATGATCTTAGTGATGAATATATTAGTTGCATATTGTAGAAACTGTGCAGCAGTCTTCATGAAAGATCTCAACATCTAAAGAGTAGTAACTTTTGAATTGTAAATGCTATTGAGCATATTCTGGTGTTAAAATACCTAAGGTCCATTGTATTATGCATAATAATTGTTATGAAATGGTAATGTTTTAAATAGCTCAAATATATAGATTCGATGTGCATACCTGAAAATGGTTTTATGTTTTCTTGCAGCTAACAGAAGATGAAATTGCGACTATTCTGAAATCTACTCTTAAAGGACTTGAATACTTGCACTTTATGAGAAAAATACATAGAGATATAAAGGCTGGAAACATCCTTCTTAACACTGAGGGACATGCAAAATTAGCTGATTTTGGTGTGGCTGGCCAGTTAACAGTAAGTGCCTTTAAAAACGCTTAGTGCTCCTAACCGTGTTCTTTTACTTTTGTCTTTTTCATCTACCTTGAATTTTGTTTCTGAGGAGTGCCCAGTGGTAGAGATAACATTCTTTATCATGATGAGTATTTAATATATTGCAAGGCTAATTTGTTTTTAGTTGTTCATTTTTACAACCCAGTGTACTTCAAGTGCCTGATGATCCCACTTTAAACTTCTGTGTGAGGTTTATGATCACTGTCACCCATTTGGCCTCTGTAGGCTGATGGGCTGAATCTGAATGGACGTCACTACCATTTGACCTTTGGGTGGCTAATTTAACTTTATAATATAGAATTAGTATCAAAAGCATCTGAAAATAAACATCTCTGTTTTAATTGTGTAAATAATATAATTACAGGATACAATGGCAAAACGTAATACTGTTATAGGAACTCCGTTCTGGATGGCTCCTGAAGTAATACAAGAGATTGGCTATAACTGCGTGGCAGACATCTGGTCCCTTGGTATCACTTCAATAGAAATGGCTGAAGGAAAGCCTCCATATGCTGATATTCATCCGATGAGGGTAAGTGTGTGTGGTGGTGTTTTCTTGTTCATTGTATTTAAAAAAAACCAAAACAGACCCCAAAACCTCAAAAAACTGATACTGGAATCATAAAACTGTACATTTATGGACAAAGATTAAGACTAAGGATTTTTACTTGCTGTCTTGCTTCCTGTCTACTGCAGTTTGCCTGTACTTTAACACATCTCTCTCAGATTTCAGAATGCTTTTATCTCCACTTGAGAGAGAACTAAAGCAGTAAGTGCTTAATTAACTTGAAGGCAACATATGGACCCTATTTCATATTGTACCTGCACTTAGAGAGTTCCATAACCAAAAGGCCATTCTTCTTTGAAAGGGAGTCTTGACATAAAGGTGACCTAAAGAAGGATTCCGAATTGTCCTGTGTGACCACTGCTAATCATTAGTAACCCCTGACAGTTTTTATTTATTACTGACTCTTAAAGTCTGTTACTGAATTAGTTTACTTTTTGCAAAATAAAATGTAAATAGAATTGGTTGCTTTATGAGAAGTAGGAGTTACAAAGGAATTACTTGGAGAAGTTAATGGGGAACAATGTTTATCTAGGAATAACTTGCCACTGTTAGTTATGCTTTTATTTTTTTGAAATGAGCTATAGAAAAAGCTGCACTGCACTGAGCATGAATAAATACTCTGTTGTTGAATTGTTTGTCTAATGCCTATTTGGTATTAGTAAGGCACTTTATATTGCTAAAAGCGGATTTTTTTTTTCATCTTTGTGATTTGCTGCAAAAATTGCATACTAGATTATTCAGTTTTCTTTTGCTGGTTCCTCATATATCAGGAGCTTAATAGAAGGAAGCCACCACTGTTGAAAGAGGAAGGTACTGTTCATATATAATTACTGTAAGGTGTCGCATATGAGTTCAAGTGTATTTAGTGCTGTTGGGTTCTTGATTTTTGTTTGTGTGTGCTTTGTGGAGCAGAGATGTTTCCTGAAGTTTTATGGCAATGTGCAGCTCGGCTAAAGCTAGTAAATGTTTTTCAGTTAGAAACATTACATAATTTTGGAAGCAAAGCTTAGTAATTTTCCTGCACCATATTTTTTTTTTCTCTGTGTAATTAACTATTTTAAAATTACTGTTCAGACTGAAAATATTCAGATGAAAGCTGAGAACAAAATAAGTATCTCTGAAGCTTGTTTTTTATGGGAACTTAATTTAAGATGAAATAACATTTAAAAAAACATTTTGAAGAACTGTTGATTACAAATTAGATAAATTTGATCATGCTGGGGTTTTTGGTTGTACCTAATGAAAATGTCTTAATTACATCTGAGTTCATTTAAACATCATTATATGTAGTTGCACTAGCTGTTGAAAGGTGAGGACTACATTATCAGAGAGAATTTTTATATGCATGACAATAGCTGCTTATAAATCAAAGGTCACTGAATTTGAAAGATTGTGAATCTGTTTAATTCTTGTAATCAAATGAATGCTATCAAAGGCCAAAGTAATTTAACACAACAATTCTGGATTACGTAGAACATGTGTTCTTGTTAATAAATTACGTTATGGTTTTTAAGGGCTTGTATGCAGTTAGTACTCTTTTGTATATTTGATACCTACAGTTTTTCTTAATTTTTATTAGTGAGTTTTTACAGTGGTTAACAAGAAATACACAGATTTAAGTTGCAATAGTTTTCCCAGTGTCATATGATATAGCTTCACAGGACTTTTGGACATATGTAGATGCTTTCCTGCTTTGTTTTAGTTATGACACAGAATTGATACAGGCAAGCATGAAAGCTTGGGCAAATTTTCATTGCTTTTTCTAGATGTTGCTGGAGTTCTGTGGTATTTATGTAAGGCACAATTTTGTTACTTGGGAATGCATGTTGAAATTCCATGTGCACTATATTGCTGTAGGCTGGTTGGCACTGCCACAAAGGTAATGCCCTGCCAGTAGGCCATTTCCTTGTCAACTGCATTTACAGCTTAATAGAAATATTACATGACTTTAAACAAGTGTTTTGGCGGGGAGGAAATAGCAGATTCCATGCAAACAAGCATAGCTTCCTCTGCTTAACCACACTCTAGCTACTCCAAAGAATTGTACTAGTTTCAGCTGGGAAAGAATGAGAAGCTGGGGGGTGCAAAATGAAATTTCATGTGGGGGGAAAAAAACAGTTTTTTTTCTACTGAGGTGTTCCTGGTTTAGCATATTCAACTGCACAAGTGTCATCAATGCTATTTCACTTGTTTCTGTTGCAAATCTGAATTCAACAGAACCTGCCATTGTCATACTTGGTCTTGACCTTTGAGCCTCAAACCATTTGCCAGCCCAGTAAGTCCTAATGCTTTATTTACTTAAGAATTAGGGAATGCCTCACATATTCGGTGTCAGAGTACTTTGGCACTTTTGCTAATGATGAAAAGTGAAACTTCTGTATTTTCTCTTGCGTTTTCATCAAAGGTAGAGTGTTTTCAAGTCGTTTTAAAGGAGGAAAAAATACAGATGTCCTCAAGGTTGTCCTAAAAAGTGGTGATACAGCCACTAGAAATAACAAGGAATTTGCTGATAAGTCAAAAAAAATCACTCAAACCTAGATAATCGAACCCATCCAGCAGGGCTAAAAGCATGTTGATTGCAGTAGTCAGTGCAGCAGCTGGGGTTAATGTGGCTAACAGTGTTTGCATCCACCTCTGATTGCTCTGCTGGGATGAGCAGTTTATAGTGGAGCTAATTAAAGGGGGCTTCAGTGTGGTTCTGGAGCAGGACTCAGTCTCCTACTCTGAAGCCGCAGTGATATGATTTAACAGCTGCCCTCCGTGTCCCCTGTGGACTGCAGCATGTATGCTGTCCTGTTCTGATAAAGTATTTATGTCCTACCACTGTCTGAATTTAATTCAAACCATTAACTGCTTTTGTCAGTCTTTCTTCTTCATGCAGTGTCTTTCTGTATTATTTCCGTTTGTTTCTAAATGGCTTTTTTTTTTTTTTTTTTTTTTTTTTTTTTTTTTTTTTTTTTTAATCTATACTGGAAGCATAAAGGTTGGCACTGTTTTGCTATTGTAGTTGTGATTTTGCTTTTTGGTAAAAATTGGTAACATGCCTTTGAAATATCTTCCTTGTTTGCTAATCAAGCCATGATCTCAAATTTGTCATGTAAGAGTTGTTACTGGTGGAAAATTCTTTAAGCTGCAAAGTTTTTACTTGAGCACAATCCACCTACTGCTGTTACTTGGTTTTGTTAACAAGTAGATTAAGAACACTTTGCCGTAAACCTAATCTTAAGCCTTAAGAATGACTGCTTTTTGAGGTCCTTTCTCTAGGACCACCCTTACCACAATTTTTCCTTATAGTCACACAATGACGTGATCACTTATTGCTGTGAGGCCGTGATTTCATGATCAGTTTAAGTGTGGGCTGCTGACTATAGAGACAGCCTATCCCTCTCCAGGAGTTCCTGACCTTTCTTGTTAGGCAAACACTAGTGTGTTTGTGGCCCCACAAGGAATCGGATAAAGGAACTGATGTTCTGAAAAGTTAACCTGACAGAAACCTGCTAGAACTGAGCCAGAGAAGTTGTAGGAGCGTGTAGATGGGCAGAGGAAGTGGGTTGAGTGGAGTGACTGCCTTGGCCGCAGCTATTCAGTGAGCCTTGTAGATCAGTTGTAAAACTGCAACCTGTGTTTTATAAAACTTACTCTTCTTTGCAAGGTCAACATTTACTGACAGGATGGTGCGCTTCAGATAAATGCTGGTAGCTCTTTTCCAAAAAACAAAACAAAAAAGCCAAAAAACCCCCGAACTCTTTTCTTGCATGCTTATTGGGCAGCTGCAATAATTCACATTGCTGTGGTATGGAAGAAGCTGGTGGTAGATGCATTTTTCAACACTTCACAGTATTGGCCTTTGTTTCTTTATGGTGAGGTTTGTTGGAAATGGACATGTGGGCATCACATGTTCTGCAGTGAATTGGAGGAAGCCGATTTGAACTGCTTCCATTTGCTTTAAGTCCAATCATGATATTTATTTTTCCATGGCACTTACCCAGATTATCCATGCCTCCTGCTTAGCCTGTGTCATTTCCACCATGGGCTAATCTGTTTGTAATAACCTTTTATTCCTCGTGTATCTTACAACAATCTACCACTTCCCAGTTTTTTATTCTCAGCATATTGCATTAAAACTGGAGATTGAAGTGAGAATTATTGCTGTGTAAAGCTGCGAGAACAAAGGAAGGTGTCAAGTTAAGCATCATTGTCTGTTTGAGACCAGTTTTTCAATCATTGCAAAAATGGTTTTGTCTATGCCTTTTGTGCCAGAAGTTGAGAAGAAAAAAGAAAAAGCACTTCTGGCGATGTCAGATGTCTTTCTGTGATGTCAGGTGTCTTTCTGTGTAGTCGCTCTTGCATTTCTTCTCTCCAACAGATGGAATTGTCTCATTGGTTTCTATTATTTTCTTTGAGAGTTCACCTATCTTATCTCAGCCTTACTGCTTTTAATTTAGAGTGGGTTTTTTAAAGTATATTACATGGTTTTCTTATTTTAGTGCTTTTGCTTATCTTCAGAAAAGAGTTTGAGTTAACTTCTAAAAGTCCTTTTCCTTTTAAGAACTTTCTATGAGACACTTTTTGTTAATGTGTAACTTGAGATCTTGCCTCCTGTTTCTAGATAGAGTGAGCTAATATTTAAAGAGATTTAAAATACGGATTTTTCATTGTACATTACTGTTTATTATTTTACTACCTCTTCAGAATCTTGTGGAAGAATGACAGTGAGCTGTGGTAGGACTCACTGAGTGTAATTTCTCAGGGAGGTCATAATTCTTAAATATTTCTGTTGTGCATTCTGTGTTATGATAGTTCCCTTACAATTGAATATCCTATGTGCTTTTAAGCGACTTAAAGTATTAAGATTATTTAAAAATAGTTAAGTCTTGAAAAAAACATGTGAGACCCATAGATACCCAGTTCTTTGAATGGTAGGGCTGCGTATAGTTAAAAGAACAAAAAACCTGACTTCCCCTTCCTCTGGATCTTCCATTGTGTCTGGTCTTTCTTAAAATAATCTGATTTCTCAGGACAGGATTTTAGTGTGCGTTGTCTTACACAATGTCTAAATTCTTAAATAATAAATGATGATATGCTGTATAATGTATGTTTACAGTGGGGGGATCTAAGACACTGATGTGATATGCTTGAGGCAGTAGACTGGAATTGGAGAAGCATGTGTCTTGCTGCAGGCTTCCCAAAGAGCTGTTGGGAGACCTTTGGACCTCTTTGTGGTGTCCCTCAGGGGTCCATACTGGGACTGGTGCTGTTTAATGTTTTCATCAATGACTTAAGACAGCGAGATCGAGTGCACCCTCAGCAAGTTTGCGGATGACACCAAGCTGAGTGGTGTGGTTGACACACCAGCAGGACAGGATGTCATCCAGAGAGACCTGGACAGGCTGGAGAGGTGGGCCTGTGTGAATCTCATGAGGTTCAACAAGGCCAAGTGCAAGGTCCTGCACCTGGGTCGTGGTAACCCCCAGTATCAGTACAGGCTGGGGGAAGAAAGGATCGAGAGCAGCCCTGCCAAGAGGGACTTGGGGGTGCTGGTGGATGAAAAGCTGGACATGAGCCGGCAATATGCGCTGGCAGCCCAGAAGGCCAACTGTACTCTGGGCTGCATCAGGAGAAGCGTGGCCAGCAGGTCTTTTTGGACAGGCTGAGGGAGTTGGGCTTGTTCAGCCTGGAGAAGAGAAGGCTACGGGGAGACCTGATTGTGGCCTTTCATTACCTAAAGGGGGCCTATAGGAAAGACGGGGAAAATCTTTTTAGCAGGGCCAGCTGTGACAGGACAAGGGGAAATGGTTTTAAACTAAACCAGGGTAGGTTTAGACTAGATATAAGGAAGAAGTTCTTTACAATGAGGGTGGTGAAACACTGGAAAGGGTTGCCCAGAGTGGTAGTGGAGGCCCCATTCCTGGAAGCATTCAAGGCCAGGTTGGATGGAGCTCTGAGCAACCTGATCGAGTTAGCGGTGTCCCTGCTCCTGCAGGGGGGTTGGACTAGATGACCTCTAGGGGTCCCTTCCAACCCAAAACATTCTATGATTCTATCTATGACTCTTTGGGCTTTAAATGGAGTTTTTGCCTTTGCTTTAAACTCACCTAAATGTAGGTGGCCACATGATGAGCTGGGTCAGAAAATTGATCCATCTGAAAACTAAGCAAGTAACAAGAAGTATCTTTCACTGATATTTGTTAACATGGTGCTTGGACTAAGGGGGGACAAAAATGTGTGGCTGGAACAGGTGGGAGAATTGGGTCACCCCTTTTTGGGGATCAGCCAAGCTGGTGCTGAGGTTGACCTAAAGTAATTGCAAAACCAGAGTCTCAGCTGCCTGTTTGTAGATTTATTATCATTAAACCTTAATAATTATTTAAGGAAACTCCTGTATACATAAGTACATCAAAGGCCATAATGTCTCCAGGTATCTTCATGCTTGGGAGCTATGGCTGTAGGTACAGTACTGCCATGCTGGTTTTGCTTCTCTGGATTTAATTTACCTTTTGAATGCAGAGGGAGTCTGAGGGGAAGAAAAGAGATTGCTTGTCATTTTCCTGATAGACTAGTAAGTGTCTGCAGTCTGTGGAGTTTCTCTGGAGATGGCCCTTACAAATGTCTGTTGTAAGGGACAAACTGACTTTTTTGTAGCCAGTCCTTTTGGACTTTTTCTAGTTGGGCATATCAGTAAAATGAGTCAGGGTTCTAGACCTTTCATGGGTAAGTGTCCCCTCACAAAGCCTCCTCCTTTCCTTCACCCCATCTGTTCTTCCATCTTTAAATGCTGTTGCCATGATACAGCTGAACTTCATGGGGTAAACTTCCAGTGGCCTTCAGTTTGCATGCAGCTGAAGGCAAGTGTTGCTTCATAATATATTTGCCTCTGTGGTACTATTTATAGCCAGAATTTCAAATAGGTGTTACAACTTTTTCAGGACAAAAGAAAAATGTGCACAATTAATACCATACAGTATTTGTCCAACAGCAAATAAAGTATGTTCTCTATATAGATTGGGAAAAAAAGAAGAAAAAAAGTCAAAGGAGTAGCTTCCCACATAAATCACCATGAGAAATGCAACTCCGTATGGTAACAGGATATGTGGTATTTTTCCTTTGAGGCAGTAGTAGTATTACGTGGTTCAGACCAGTTGTACCTATGCTAATACCAATGCTGATCTGGGAATTTTATCTTTGGTAGTTTTCTTTTTCTGTTCAACAACTTTCTTTTCAGGGCTGAACTCTAAAGGAGTGACTTTCTTTTTTAAGAACCCTTAAATAAACTAAGCTTTACATTTTTATTTAAATATGCTGCTACTTCAAATCAGTAAGCAGTTTGTCCGCCTGCTCTGATCAAAATGTGAATAATTTTTGTGTGAATAATTTTTGTATGAATAAAAGAGATTAAGACACTTCTTTCAGCAGTACATTTAAAAATAAGTGCCAAATGCTTTTTCATTCAAGACTTATTTCACTTGTCAAAATTAGCATAGGTTTTTAATTATTTGGGTTTTTTAACAACCTTGAAGAATGATCAATGTTTATAGTGTGTGAGCAGACTTCTTTACCTGAGCTGCTTCTGGTGTGGTAAGTTATTGCTGACATGCAGGCCAGTTCCTAACACCCTGTTCATGATTTCACTCCTTTCAACAAGGCTTATGGAATTGAGACATGATAAATGTTGGGCAAATTAAAGTAATTGTGTACATTTGAACTTGCACATTTTTGTGTATTCCATTTTTGTGTGAGCAAATACCTGATGTGCATATCTAAATGAGATATGTGCATAGACTTTGCTAAAACCTTAGTATCTAGATATTAGATCTATTGATCACCAGGAGGGGTGCTCTGTCTGAGAGTTAAGATACCAGTCAGTGGTTGTTGTAGCTGCTCATAAAGCTGCAGACATCCTGCTCTATAGTTTTTTTTTTTTCTTTTTTTTTATTTCAAGGTATGTATGGATCTCCAAACTTAAAGTTATGGTTTATGGTTTTAGTTAAAATGGGTTCGGTGTTCACTTACATATGTAGAGTGATCTGGTGAGGACTCGGGTGCTTTACTCCTTAGGCTGCTATTCTTTGTGGAAATGCCAAGCATAGATACAGACATAGTACCCTTTTGAATGTAACTTCTTTTTTAGTATTTAATGCCTGCAGGATGGATGGAGGAAGCGAATTTCAAAAGGATTTTGTTTGCTTTATTTGCTTGTGACCAGCCCTTCTATGGACTTGCTGCAGAGGAGACAGTGGGGAATATTCTGATAAGTGAGGAGGTCAACCCAGGCAAGTACCCCTGGGGAACAGTCTAGTTTCTTGTGATACAGAAATATAACTTCTTCCCATTTTTCAGCATGTCTAGCATAGAATTTTAATGAAGGTTCCTATATACCAAGCACGGCTTATCCAAAAAAAAGATGAACAGGCTAAAAGAAATAAATAGTATGTGAGTTGTCCTCAGACATTTAAGACAAGTTTAGAGGTGTCCGGTTGCAAAACACATGAAATAAAGCCTGTGATATTTTACTTTTTTTCTTAAATTGCAGTCAATAATTGCTTGACTTTGAGATTCAGTTACATGTAAGTTCAGTTACACACTCCTAGAGAGTGATGTGCTAGCATGGCAGCATCCAGTTTCCAAGACTTCACAGTTTGCGGTGCAGAGGGATAATATGCTTAACACCAGCCCATTTCATGTGGAAAGGAGAGTTTTTGTAATACCGTTGTGAAAGCAAGATAGGAAAAATACCATTTGTCCTCTGGCAAAACTTACAGATGAGAAACATTTTCTCCCTAATACTCCAAGGAACTTTTTGAAGAGGTTTTGCCACGTTGCTTTATTAAGAGCCCGCACTCCCTTCTTCCCACAGAAAAGATGGACAGATCTCTCTGATTCATGGGACTTTTGAGAGTACAAACCACATAAAAGACTGGATACATAAAATTGTTGAGTTCTCTTACCCTAGAGATTCTCAAAGGGGTACAGAACTGGCCTGATAATCTAGTTTATTTTAATGAAGATACTACCATGTCAGTATCTGGTCCTTCACAGAGAGGAAAAATTACATGGAGCAGGATGTAAGGAGCAGAAGGAAGTAAAAGGTGGACATAACGGCCAACAGGGAGTTCAGCTTTAGAAATCCAGAAGATGCTACTGAGGTAAGACAGGGGAAGCTATGTCAAGTCCAGAAGAGTTCCCTAATGAGAGAAAATCAGTGCTTTATAAAGGTTCACTTCATTTGTATTTGTTTGTCTTACCAGCACATATCTTTTATGACATTAGCATTGATACACATACTATGAAAACATTAGATTACTTTGAGGTGTGTGTGATGATTAAATCGGAGGATGACAAGGGCCTATTCCTGTCCGTGTTAAAACTTTTGACAAGTCTACAGTCTGATGTATGTAATTGTTGTCTTCCTGTAGGTATTGCTTTTCGTATCTACTCTTCTTTTTTTCTTGCATCTAACTTGTTTTTTTCCTTCAGTGAAGAGATGGCTTGAAAGTTCACATAGTAAAACTGTTGCAATGTAAAGAAAGTGCAGTTAAAAGTATTTTTGGTCATAGAATCTGGCATAAATGTTTCACTGTGGTTTGGAGAATGCATCTTCACTCCTTCATATCACTGGAATTTTTTTGGGTAGTATAAATAGTATTTTTATTACTGTTAAAAGTATAAAATATTTAGATTTTTTAATAATGCCAGTTTTGTTGGTTGCATATGTGCAGAAAAAGGAAATGTTAATCTGTCGTGTGTAATAAAGTAGCAGAAGCAGAGAATATTTGAAATTCGGACTGGAACTGGAGTTTAATTTGAATTAAATGGGAAACATTTATTTCGTGCTTCTAAACGAGGATTTAATTAAAATTAAATTAGTTCGTCTTTTTAGACTTACCCCTGAATAGGAAATTTGAAACATACTTCAGTTGATGGTTGGTTTTCTTTGACTTTGATTAATCACTTTCAAAGTAAGCGGAGGATCAGTACAGTAATTTCATAATTACACACAAGTGAGTTAACTTTTGAAACTTTAACTAAAATAACTGTAAAGGAAGTTTGATGTTGGTTAGTTTCATGTAATGTTGTGTATCTTTTGTCTACGATTCAGATTCTTAGAAGTGCTAATCTGAAAAAAGGACCATACCAAGATACTACCCATTTATTTGCACGATACTTTAATAGGGAAATATTTGACCTAGGAATATTATTTTTCGAAGACCTTGGAATAGTAAATGGAGGCTGAATGAAGCCATGAAATTGATGGAAGCATTCTTGATCACTTGAGTGAGCATTGCATCAAGCTCTACATATATGTAAGCATTGTTAAAGATTATTTGATAGATGTGGGTAAAACCAAGAATGTATTCAACAAACCTAGCGCAGCACAGGTTAACGTAATTCTCTGCTGCTGAGCTGGCTGCTTTCTCTCTAGACAAATGTTAAAAACAAAACAAGCAAACAAACGCCCACCAAAAAGCTCACTCATAAGTTTTAAATCACTATAGATCTGCTCATTTGTGTTGTTAGTAAAACTGTAAACATAGATCAAAGTGCAAAGCAAAACTATTTTGCAACTTGAAGATCTGAAGAAAATTTTATTCGAAATAGGCAATTGGTAGTAAATCATCAAGATGCAGTGAAACTTGAATCACAATTTTAATGCTACTAGACTTTTTTTTATTAATAAACTTTACAGATATTCTTATTTGAAAAAGCCTTCCCATAATTTTTACACATAATTGTATGCTGAATTTATTCAGTTTCCTTTTAACTTGCACTATGGACTTGGAAAATTATTCAGCAAGGTGTTTATGCACAGACTTATGAGAACTCTTTTTACTAAAAATTCTACAATACCCTGCAGAATATTGTAAAATATACAACAGATATCAAAACTTTTAAGTGAAGAGCTATATATATTTACTACAGGTGCTTCTGTTTTTTTTTTATTTCTATAATCTTTCAAGTTCCAGGGTTAACACAAAATATACAAGGTTAATTTCTATTCAGAGGTCTGGCAGCGAGCTTTATTGAAGAGAAGGGAATTTGTGTATTGCTTTTAATTGAAGTAGGTCTGTTTGGATTTTTGTGTGTGACTAGTGTCTTGTTAAGCCAAAAAAGAACTCAGTAAATAATTTTAAGAGTTTCTTGGAAGCTTGAGTCAATGCTTCTTTATTGAAGTGAATTATATATATTAATTTTTTCTTAAACTTTGACATGTTTTCTGTCAGTATAGCTAGTTGACTTGGAGGAAGTGCTTTAAAGAGACTTGACTACTATATTGCCAAATTGTTAACATGTTACTCACTTTTTAAAAGCAAAAGTGTGTATTTTCTTGGGTTTCAATTAAAGGGATATTTATTTGATTTTTAGTCATGTGTGAGAAAACCGCAATCAGATTAGGAGGAAAATACTAAGCTTCTATTGCTACTCACCGTAAGATTTTTAAACACTTTAAGTCTATACTGGTTGTTTAGTTCGTAAAAAATCTAAAAAATTGCTTAGTTGAAAGGAAGGTAAAATTCAGAATGGAGAAAGCTTATTAAGACTGTATGTACCCTGTTTCTGTCTTGGTATTATATTGCCTTAAAATGTACACTAGGTCATTTTTAAAGAGGATGATGCATATTTAATGGAAGAAATTTATTTAAAAGGAAGGGTTGCCAATCAGTCTAAATTTGTTTCAGTTAAAACTTGATGGTCTAAAGACAACTTATAATCCTTTTCTTGTTATAAAGTATTGTCAAATTTGTAGTAGTATCAGTTTAAAAGTTTATGGAAACTTTGTTTTAAGGTGGTTTAAAATAGAACTAAATCTTTAATTTGTATTTGATGGCACCTGTTTTCATTTTGTTTCCCCGGCAACACCAGTGGTATCAAAAATTGCCCATAGACCACCCTGGTTTTAGAGAAGAACAAAACCAGCTTGGCTTTTTCATTTCAGCCTTTTATTTTACTGACTAAATACTTAAACAAAGCTCTAACACACAGTCAGTTGTTTGTGAACTAACTCAAATGATTCGGGTATGCAATTTGTGACTTTTGTGTTAGAATTTTCTGTATTAATGTCAGTGTGTGTTACAGTATTTTAAAAATGCATCGAGAGAATATACAGGAAGTACTTGTGATATCCCATGGCAGGAAAAGCTGTGTTTGAAAGCTGTATTGTCTGCCTGCAGAAAAGTAGAGTAAAAGTTCATAGTTTTTAGAAAACGTGGTCTGTTTTCGAAGCTGTATGGATCCAAATTTTTATTCCAGATATAAGTTCTTATTATTGGCATTCCCATGGGAAAGAAACAAAGCCAACAAAAGTGTTACCTCCAGATTTCCTTCTTCTGTGCCTCTTTACCATGTCTGAGATTATTGATTATGAAGATTATACATACGGTGTTCCAAACACCCCAAATCTTAATGCATTATCAGTTTCTAGTTTGTGTTTCAGAGAAGCGAACATGGACATAACTCTGGGAAATACTGCTTAGCTGCCTACCTGAAAAACTCTGCTTTACCAGCAAAAGCCTCCTCTGCAAAGTGTATTCCTGAACTCCATGCTATATTGTTGATGATTTAAAAAAAAAAATTCTTGTTCTAGTGGAGCAAATGAGAACGAACAAGAGAACTTCTGATTTATAGTGAAAACTACAGAATCACTGGAGAGTATGGGAAGTTTGAGGTGTGTTACATTTCTGGTGGAATTCAAGGGAATATATGATGGCCCCTGAAGTACTTACCAGCATCCTGGTGCTCTGACCATAGGCTTGACAATAGAGATGGCATCCCAGTATTATCTCTGCTGCTGCTCCTTTATTCATGCTCTGAATCTTTACACAGGTAAATGTGAAACAGGTAGCATTAGCAAGCACAAGATTTATGGGCAAACTGACATGCATGTGTTGAAATAGTCATCTGTTTCAACCGGGATGTTCCTTAAGAAAAGTAGTAATAATGAACTCTGACCTTGGGACAGAGGGCATGTCTACGTTGGGCGGGTACTACAGACACAAGTGAGCTTTGCCCAAACTGTTCTCGTTTTACTTTTTTCCAGGAGTTTCTCCAGAGCAACTGTGTGTGCATTTTAAATACCTTAATTTTTTTGTCAGATGGGAGAGGACTATTACTCCGTCTTGCTTGTTGTTTGTTTCTCTGAATAATACAACCAATTTGTGCAAACTGTATTTTTTGATACTCAGAACAGTAAGCATTTGATTTTGGGGGGTGAAAATAAGCACATGCAAGTTCCTTAACTTTTAAAACAAACTAAAAGAGGAGCTTTAATGAATGCAGTGGTTAACTAGTCAGATTAATTGAATTGTATAGAGAAACCAGTACAAAGTTTCTTAAAGGTGTTCCCTCTTGCATACATCTGAATTGTCATATATAAATGGTGACTCCGGAGCAACTGGATGCCATGCCACTTTTTTGGTGTGAAAGTATGTGGAATACGAAATACCTAGAAGGTTCTTGCTAAACTGGAAATACTACAGCAAGCTGATGGTGCTAGAGGGAGGTTTTACTGCCATAGCCCTGGATGAACAGCAGGACAGGCTAAAAGCCAAAGGGCATGCCTGTCTGGATGGGTGTTGAAAAGTTGATGGGTGCTCTGATAGCAGCGCTCTCAGAGGGCAGTACGTGACTTGGCTCCAGCTCAGCAGCAGTACACTGCGCTGAGGTGCGTCTGTACCCAAAGTAACATACCTGGCCTCTCAGCTCGTTTACATGTTTACCTCTCTCTGTATAAAAAAATACCCGCTGTCTCAGGCTATAGTGCATAACTGTTAATACTAGATTCATTCATAGTGCCTGGACTGAGGACGGGCACAGAACTGCTTTTCTCTTAAGTGACTAAAGCATACGCTGCAGTATTTTGGCTTCTGGCTTGTTGACTTTATGCAAGTTAAGGGTAGATTAAGATGTGGTTCAGCATAAAGTTAGCTGATACAAAGTTTAACGTATTAAATTTCTTTTTAAAATTAACTTACTGGAGGAATGTATTCTGTTGCATTATGCACTAAAGCTGCCTTAGTGTTGTCTGAAAGGAGCTTTGATAAAAATTAACTGGATTAACATGCCCATAATATGGCTACACAGCACAAGCATGACTGTAATACTGACAAATATGTCTATGCTAGACGTGTTTTATCTAGCATGTGTCTCAGTAGCAATGATTATGTGGTGGAACAGTGGTATGGGACAACTGGTCAATGGTCCTGGACAAACTTACTGAACGCAGAAGATTGATACTGCCATGACTCGACTCCAACCATTCTGGCTATACCAGAATGGAACAGTCACACCCTCATTTGCAATTTTTGTCATCCAGGGTTCTTCTGGAAACTTTCACAAAATGGCTGTAACTTAAGACAAAAATTCTCAGGGTTTAAACTGCATAAAGAAAAATTTAAAATGCTTCCTAAAGTAAAAAAAAAAAAAACAAACAGAAAACCTAACCCCCAAAACTTTCAGAAAAATAATTCTGAAAATCATCACAAATTTTAAAGACTTTTGTTACCTTTTTCTCCCAACCTAAAGAAAGTGTAAAATTTAATCAGCTCAGCTTGCTGCCATGGAAGGGAACACTCCTAAGGTGTGTCAGGATTTTTGCATCTAGTGTTTTATGATCTCTCATGCCTGTCTTACCTGACAAACTTGTCTGATATTTTCACTGAGCTGATCCAAATTTCTGATTTGATAGATAGCTTTTTTTCCACACCCCCCCTTCCTTTGTTGAGATTGGGGTAATTTTCTACCAAAATAATGAGTTCAGTTCATTTAATGCTGTCAGAGAAGCACTGGAGGAATTGGAAGCATGTGATAGGAAGAGTAATCTCCCTTTTCTGTGGTAAGGAGCTATTACATCAGCATAACTGTATCATGTCAGCTGTGCTGACACAGCTGGTTTTTGAACAGCATTGTAAATTGTTTCAGTGATGTGATGATATTGGTTGGGGAAAAAAAAAAAACCAAAACTTTCTGCAGAAAGACATTCACCTTGGCTTACATGAACATAAAGGTCTGTAGATGGAGGAATTGTTGAGAAACTGTTTCCAAGAAGCCAGCCTGTCTTTCTGTCTGTCTTGAAATGTTTTAGAGGTACAGATTATTATTTTTAAAGATTACCAGAGATACTAAATGACTCTGTATATTGACTGTTTTTGATGTACCTGAGCTCTCAGTAGTACTGACTTCCAAACGAATGGAAAAATTACATGTTTGCATTTATAGTATTCAAAGAGAAAAACCTAAAAACTTTGGGAAGAAGTGCTCTGTTTTCTCTTTCAAGACACATCTAACATTTTGATTGAAAGCCTCTGGTGCTCCTTGCCCAGTCAAAGAAAGTAGGAGGAGATAAAATACATTCTTTTAGCGTAAATTTAATCCCGCTCTTTATTTCTGAATCATGCAGTACATTTAAATTACTTAACACATTTTTCACTGTTCACAAAAAGCTCTTCTCATTAGGCCTGCTTTTGCACATTTGCTCGTAGGCTTTGCTTTATGCAAGAGGGGTCAAAGTAGACTGTTGCCCTTTCATGTTAGATTTGTTGTATATTTTATGTGTGTGTCCTTCTTAAAACATGATGCAGTTACAAGCATCCCCTTCACATCAAAACTGTATCTGTTTCTGATTCATCTGCCTCTTGAAAGTGTTTTGTTGGTAGATTAAGTGATCCCTGTGATTATTATTTTTTACATCTGTAGTTGATGGATGACTTAAAGACAACTGTTTGGCCTGTACTTAGTCATGCTTTGCTTTCAGCAAATGGTATCGTACAAATCAATTTCCTCATATTTGAAAAAAAAAAAAAGGGAATCAGTATTTGATGCCCTTGAGAGTTATTAACACTAACATTAGGTTATGTACTGATATGCAGGAAAGAAAGTTTTAATGAAAACAGTCTCTCCCTTAATTTTTGTTTCCTTTATCACCTCTTCCTTTGTAAATATTTTAATGTAGGTGCAGAGCAAGGGTAAAAGTGTGTTTCTGAATAATAGTGTTTGAACTGTGGTGTTAACTTCAGATTAAAAAAAAAAAAACGAAACCAAACATTAGGACTCTATATTTCTGACTTAATATCTTTGACAATCCTTACAGGTATAGATTTTGATATAGCACATTTTAGCTTCCTGGGGCAACTTGAGTTCATTGGCTGGCTTTTTGTAGAGTTTGTTCTTGACCCCTTAGTACTTTATCTTCTCCTTATGGATGAAGTCAGTGGGTATAATGTTCATTTTCATAAGCTGTTAAGGGCTATATGTGTCCTCCAGGTATTGTTTCATGCACTGAGTTTGTTCTTTTCCCACTGCTGTTTAATAGGCTAGTTAGGATGTTACCTTCATTACTTACCTATATTCAGAAAATGAAACCATGGTTGGCTCAGTTTTGTTTCAGACCTCAGGGGAAGTTACTTTCCATAAAATTAGCCTTTACTGTTACTGGAAGAAAAAGGTCTACAGTGAATATCATAATTACATTTGTAACACAGTTAACTCATAACAATTATCAGAAGATACATGGTGACTAGATGGAGACTGGCAACCCTGGCAGTAACTTTTTTTTTCCTTTGATAACATTACTTTGATCAAAAGGTGCTCTCAGTGCATGTTTCTAAAATAAGCAATTTCACCCTCCAGAATTTCAACAGTTGACAGAAGTCTCCACCTTTTTCGGTTTCCTTTGATGATTATGTTTTTATAAATACCCTTGCAGAGTGACTTTAAAAGCAGTAAACTGGATTACTAGGGGCCAAGACACCAAACCTGGAGGTAAAGACAACCACTGAAAATATCTTCATTTCTGTTTAAATTGAAGAATTGTTACCTAGGCTCAACTGCTGTAGTAGACTCGCCAGGTGAGGTGACTCCTGCATTATTCCCTTCACTAGCTTCTTTTTTGCTTTCATGTTACGAATTGAAAACTCTACCATTTCATGATTGCTATGCCCAAGATGGCCTTCAATAAATAGGTTAGGTTAACGGTTGGACTTGATGATTTAAAGGTCTTTTCCAACCTAAATGATTCTATGAAATAAAATAAATAAAAATTTATTTAATTATTTATCTGTGTACTTATTTGTAAACATTCAGGGAATTCTAGTATAAGTTTGTAAGAATTCTACAAGGCTTTTGACATTGAAATCATAGCTTTTGGTTGCTGTTGAGACTTCAGAGTTTATTAGCAAATAAAGATTATCATCTGCAAGAGAAATTTGTTCTACAGAGTAAAACATTATGTTTCTAATGCCTTTGCATTTCAGCTAGTGATGGTTTAAATTATGACACCCAGTCCTGTGCCTTAGGGCTTGCAATTCTGTAACTTTTTTCAGATGCATCAACTAAGCATTGCCTAATTTGTTATGAAATTGAAAGAAAAGTTGTTCAAGAATTCTGACTAAGTTGTGCTGCTAACATCTGTTTCCGATAAAATATTGGTAATATGATAAGAATTTGAAAGAATTGTGTGATTACTGGTTTCATATAACCATTCCAATGATAGTCAACCAAAGATGGCTTTTCCTTCCTTAAGAGAGTCATTTATGCATATGGGGTGTTAAGTCCAAATGGCAGAGAAATCTAATGCTGGGTGGCAGGCAAACGTTAGGCGTGTTGTTTTCAGATGCCGTTCTTCATGGAAACTCTGGCAAATTTTTAAGTTCTACTTTTTCACTTCTTCAATTTCTCATTAAGTGTAGTTGTAATTTAAGGAAATTGGTTGAGTATTTACTTCTAAAATGAAGGTGACTACTAGTTATAGATGATTATAGACAATATACGTAATTCTAGACGATTATGTATGCTTAGCTTTTTTATTTTTAATCAATATTTTTAATACATAGAGCAGTGGTTCTCAAAAAAGATTTTGTGTCCTTTGGCAGGTGTGGGATGTGTTATGGAAGTGGAGAGTGTTAGATGGCCCTGTTTTGAGCCAGAGTAATGGTTGGCTGGTCCCCCAATGTAAGTTAAGGCCAAACTTTGATGCTCAGTCTGTGTTGTTAAGGTCATCTCTCCCACCTCCTGTCTTTTCCCTTGTACTTCGTCTAGGCAAAGGGAAGCTCTCCAGCAGGCAGGAGAGAAAAGGTAAGTAAAGCCAGAGGGGTGAAGCTTGGCAATGTCTCCTGCTTGAGAGATTGCAGTTCTGTTTCACACAGCTTCTCTTTCTCCACATCTGTAAAAATTATGTGTGGGGATTTGTTTGAATTACTTTTTTGGTCTTCAGATATGTGAAGTTTGCATATTAGAGGAAGGGGACATACTGCACCTGACTCTAATTTGGTATTTTTTGTGACTTATTTCGCTGCAATGTGTTAGGAACTTTAGTGAAGATGAGAACCCAGCCATGGTGGGTTCACTTGAGGGAACCTCTACTTTCAGATTTTCAGGCAGGCAAAAAAGTGTGGATTTGTTTAATTATTTTTTTAATCTCCCTGTTTACCAACACTCAGCAGGCATTGTTCAGTTACTTGCATGATGTCTTCTTTGTGACCACATGAGTGTGAAATGCTGGTCTCTATATAGCTCTTTACGAAATATTTATGCCTAAGAGCTAGCATGAATATAAATCTCCATCTGAGGCTCTGTCAGTTTTATTGCTTAAGACTGGTTACTTGGGAATGCTAAACTAGCGTGTAGAAAATGTTTGTTGTTTACATGGGTCTTGTTATGCAGTCCCAATATTAATTGGATGTCAAATATGTCCTTTGGAGCGGAATTCATCAGAGCTCCTGGTAAATCATTCTGTATTTATCTGTACTGCTAGACAGATTCACATGAAAACATTTAAACTTTGACTTCCAGTCATTCAGTATTTTCATATGAAAAATATAATTACAGGCATTGAATCTCTGAATGAATTTATCCTGAGTTTATCATACCTAAAACTTTTGCTGCTGTTTTTAAGATCGGCTTTTTAGTTTAGTCTGTGCTTGAATTTCAGCTCAAGCAACTGAATTATCTGTCTTTTCTCTTGACATAGTTCCCTTCCAAATCATTGCTTGTGTCAGTCTAACATAGTAAGGCATTACAGCCCAGCAATCTGTAACAGGCACGCTCACACTCCCTCTTTTTAGTTTCCTGCATATAAAGAAAGGGTGAAGGAATCTCGCATCTCCCTTTTGTATGTCAGCTGACGTAGGATTATCTATGGACTTTGCTACTGCTTAAAATAAAAGCCTCCTTAAAATCAGTGAAGTTTTCTTCAAGTGGATGCTCTTTATCCTGGTTGGATAGCTTGTTTAATCATCTTTATGGCATTCCTAGCTATGTTTTAGGTTCCCCTTAACTTACGAAGGCATGTTCCCTTCTTCAGTGGGCATGTCCATTTATGGACAAAGAAGATAATTCACTGGACACTGGGCTTGCTGGGAGCCTTGGTTATGCAGTGCCTGGGGCTATGCCACAGGAAGGGTCCTCTAGGGTATGCTATGCTGTTTTTGAGTCATTGCTTTTGAACATCACCCCACATAGATCCTTGTCAGGAGCCAAGAGAAACTGCAGGAGGAATAATCAAGATATCATCCTCTGTGCTTTCTGGTCTTGCTGTCTGCTCTAGAGAAACCCTTGCTTTATCACTTGCACTTGCTGCTTTCAGGCTGAGTGCCACGTCTTCAGGCAGGGCACCCAGCCTTTCTCTACCTGAAATTTGAGCCAGTAATCTTCAGCAGCTTTCTAGCTCTTGTTGTCTTCCAATTCAGTTGCTCTCATTTCTGATTTGAAATAGATTTGGGTGCACTCTGTAGCCTCATGTTAATCTAAATGTGTAGGGTTGCAGAGGGAAGACATCAGCCCTAAATACAGTGATAGAGGAAAGACTGTTACAGAAAAAAAATTGAGCACTAATAGAGATGTAGAGTTTGTAGATACAGTCATGGCACTCTTAATGCAAAGTCTTACGGTGGCCCTGTTTTATATTAGCGTATTGCTTTGGTCTGGATGAATGGAGTGTATGTCTGGAATTCACATCCACACTGTGCTAGCTCATGACTAACTTCGACAAAATCTCTGAGACTCAGGTTGCTTTCAGTCTTCATCCTGTTCTAACAAGATGATGACCCTCATAGATGTCAGGCATGCTTTATTTTTCTATCTGCTCATGAATATCTCTTGCCTCTATTGTCTCTGCTATAGGGAGCTCTTTAGATACTATTATCTCAAGCTGGGGACCATCATGTTGGATAGAGGAATTTCTATGAAGCTGCTTGAGTGGAATGAATACATACAATTAGAGCAAGAGAGAGAGGTGAGATCTTTAGCATTTTCAAAGTGTGTCTTTCTCAGATCTGCAAAGCCTTCACTCGGTAGTTCCATGCATGTGCTGTAAAGTAGCGCCATTTGGAGGCTGTTCAAGTGAGATGAGTCTTGGTAAGATGCTCTCTGAAGATGCTTTTCATGTGAACTATGTAGTTTACTCAGTGAATAGTTATCATACTGCTAGAAAGCCAGGAGTATGAATGCTAACATACCTGTTGAAGGAGAGAGGAAAGGCCATTTATAGGTAACTGTATATGGATGCCGTGTCTTGAAGAACCTTTGCATTCAAAATTCCTTCCCTCTTTCTGCCTTGACGTCTTTTTGTACAAACTGGGGACAAGCTGCTAGGAATTAAGGGTATGATATGGCCCATTTATACAGTATCAGCATTTCTAGTCACTGCTTCAACCATTGCTATACTGTTTGCATACTTGAGTGATTGCAACAGCCACATTGCTAAACTGTAATTTTTCCAGTAATATAGGCTGTAAATTTTTGTTCCTTAAACTCTTTGTGAAGGAATGTTATTTCTGTGCATACCTACAGTAACTGGGCTTTGCTTTCAATTGCTTTTTTTTTTTTCTCTGCAGTGTCAGTCATTGTAGGGAAGCTATGATACATCTCTTTGAATGGAATGAAATGCAATAGGTTAAACCAGATCCTAATAAAAATTTAGAAAATGTGATTAATAAGTAAGTGTTTGGATAAGGCAGTACAACGTAGGCCAGAGATCAGAACCAAAACCTACAAAATTTTGTCAGTGTTGCAATAAAATATTCCAGGTTAAATAATTCGGGAATCTTGATAGGTGTTTGCTATTTTTTTTTATATTCTCCCTTCAGGTTTGTTTAAAACTTGGTTTAAGTAAAGAAATTTACATGCAAGGCCAATTCATGCATCTGTGGATATTTTATCTCAGTTTCTGGCCTCAAAATGTTCCATCTTATGCTATGAGCTTTTTTCTTAATTACGCGAAGAAATTTTTTTTCTATGTCCTCAATCCTATGGAGTGACATCATGTGCATCAACCAAGCAGTTTGTCTGCATGACTTCTGTGTATTTCCTCTAGGATGTGAAATATTTTGAAGATGATGACCAAGTCTGGAGGACATCTAATTAATGTTAGATGCCATTATGCTAATTAGCGTGTGTTGTGTTATGCTCATGTTGCCTGTATGGGGTGAAGTTTGCTAAAGCTGAGCAGATCATGCTGGGAGGAAGTAGAGATGGGTACTAAACCTCAAGATGATACAAATAATAACTAACTTGCATAATTCAGTGTGTTATAGAATAAACTGGGCTACTATTTTGTAATACATAATACATGTTACTTTAGCAGTTGATACTACTGTTTGAGAGCTGGGAAACTTCTGGAAAAAAAGATGCCAAATCCAGACATGGTTAGAAAGAATACCATTGACAGATTTGCAGTCAGTTACACTAAGTCTAAACTGATGTTTTATTTAGTAGCATAGATTTTAATCATCATTTTATAGCTAGTGTTTTTGTCAGAAAAGATTCAGCCCTTGATCACAATCCTCGGACATTAACAAAGACATATTGTTTATTTGCTTCTTGGAGATAAGCTTGAGCATTTTCCTACCCCTCTGGAACTAGTTTCTCTGCATTATCAGTAAAGGTTATTGTATGGCCAATTACATGGCAGTTCAGGTTGATTTAAGAATACAAATGTTATTGCAGAAATAGAAGAGGCTTAGACTATTATTATTTTTAGTGTTCAATGAATCTCCAGTGCTATGTTTTTCTTTTTTACTGAGGTAAGTTCAAATGAGCAGGCTTGAAAAGGTTAGTTACCCACTGGGGATATTAAAAATAAAGTGGAAACTACATTGTTTGTACTTCTTAGAATATTAAAAGTGTGTTGGTTTTTTGTTTTTTTTTTTTTAATTGAGTGGAGAAAGAGGAAGCAACAAAAACTTCTGCTGAGTCTGTATCTATCACCTCAGGGTGGGAAGGTGATGGTTTTTAAATTGGTATGCTTCCATGTGAGAAATCCAGAAGGTGTACAAAAAAAAAAAAGGTAGTTTTTAGCTTCAGTTCTGTGTTTGATGTTAGTCAAAATGTAATTTAAGCAATTGTGTTCTGTAGCCACTGTATGACCTACCCAGCGGCAATCAGCCTCCCCCCCCCCCCCCCCCCCTTTTTTTTTTAGGCTAATTGGCCCATGTTTAGCTTTCAAAATGTCATCTGGACTCAGTAAAAAGCAAGTGACCTGCATTGAATTAGTGTAATTGTAATACAAACAGAACATCTCATACTTTTGGTCTTATACAGGAAAAGAGAAAGTTGGGTAGATTTTTCAGTCTGATAAATACAACTGAAGATATGGGGAGCCAACTTTGGCTCACAGTTCGTTTTAGCTTTTTACTGTCGTCTTTTAAAAAATAATAATTGACATTTGAATTTTGTCCGTATGTTTTCTCTTTGGAACATTTTCCCTTCTGGAAGAATCTTCCTTAGGATGTATGTCATGCTAGTTATTAAATCATGACCAATCATTACCAATTCCAGTTTCATCAGACACAATACCGTTTCAGAAAGGTAATTTCTTTTTGATCTACCTAACCTGTGCAGAATTTGGTATATTGTTTTACCTCTGTCATTTGGTAGGATTACTTTTGAATGCCATTGTGTAGCTCATATTTCTTGCTTTCTGTTTCAGAGAGCAATGGTTACACCTACCAAGATAACAAAGTACCATGAAGAACTGAGTATCAGTTCCAGTGGTATATTTGAATTTTAACTCTTATTTTGATGTTGTGGTTGTATTATTCACTTTGGTTTAAAAAGGATGTTATTTTTTAAAATGTAAGGCTAATGTCATTGTGTAATACTATGCCTTGGTTATACTTCTCTTTTCATTTGATCATTTAGATGTCCAGCTTTTACTTTGTGATGCCTCCCACTGCTTGTGTCTGCATCATGGCTTATGGAGTAGAAAAAAAAGTTCAGTGTGCTCTAGCAACTATGTTTTCTTACAGAAAAGAATGTAGGTAACTTTTACACTAATCTAGCAATGAAATTAAGGGGCTACAATGTAAAAGGTACTTTTATGAAGCTATTAGGGAGAATACTGGAAATACTAGCTAGGTAAGGACAGTAACACTGCTCTCTGTACATAGCTGGTAACTGGGAAAGCCGTGCCATGGAGTCTTGTATTCTCTCAGTACCTTGGGTGTCAGTGGAGCAGAGACAGGAGAAGTTTTCTTTCTTTGCTTGAAGGTAGACAGAGCTCTAAGAAGTAAGAACTTCATACTCAGTAATTCTTCCGTAGACTAGAAAATCTTCTGTAATTAATTAGGCATTTCCATTATTTCAGTGTGATGTAGGCATTTAGTATCTGAAATATTGTAATCTGTCAGTTTAATTTGATTTCTTAGTTTGAACACTGCAGGTGAATGGGTTGTTTTTCTTAGGGCTAGTTATTTGGCTTTTGCTGTCACCCGTTCATCTGTTGCCATGTAAATGGTGAAGTAGGAAGCAGCACAAATTGTTGTGGGCATTGTTCCTTTGTGTTTCATGTTTCTTCTGTTAAACAAGATCATTCAGTTTCTGTATCTAGGCTGACCGAACACGGTATGTATGTATGTATGTATTTATTTATTTATTTATTCAAAATCACCAAAATCACCTTTGGACAGCTGTCAGCCACTGTAGGTTTTTAAATTCACAGTGTACAGATTATTTTTCTAGCAAGACACTATTCCAGTTGTGACATGACTAGAATAAATTTCCACTTTCTTTTGTGCTACCTGTAACCTCTCAAAGTATTAACTCTTAAATGTAAGTCTTTACATAACCCACATACAAATTAGAGGCAGAGGAGCTGTTGCAAGGAGAGAGAGCAACCTGTAAAGGATGCACATGGAGTTTAATTTCATTTCATCTTTGTGTAATGCACTCTTCCACTGAATTTTCAGGTTAGACTTAGGGAAAATCCTATGTTTTATGAGATTGTGGGATTTGCGTGAACACAGGGCAAACGGGGAGGTGGTTGAAGTGGAAAAGAACTTTGAAACACATGTCCAAATTTTGATCATACAATTCTGCAGCTGTGTTTCTCTATAATTTTTGGTAGAATACAATGACAAATTCTGGAACTTCTCAGGTAGTTTATTGGAGACTTTCCTACTCTGTAACCTGAGTATTCTTTGTTGAAATTTAAACTCATTAGCTCTTCTTCTGTTCTTTATAGACTTGATAAAAAGAACTTTTTCTCCTCCTTTGAAGTGGCATTTAATATGTTGGAGTATGTTACCATGTTTCTCGCTATAGTCACCTCATCTTTAGACTAAGTAATCCTAATTCATTCAGTCTTTCCTTGCAGACTATGTTTTTTATATATCTAAGTGTTATAGTTGCTCTCTCTTGAACTGTCTTCAGTTGGTTCACATCTCTGAAAGTGCGATGCCTAAAACTGAACACAATACTGCTGCTGGAGGTCTAATGTATCCTGAATAAAGAACTACTGCATATTTCCTGAATGCCTTCTGTCATTACTACTGTGTGTGGTTATGGCAGAGGTTTCACATTTAATGTCCAGCGAGTTTACTACAGCTTTTTCTCACAAATATAAGTTACTCACTCCCTGACTCTTTCATTAGTAAATATAATTGCAAATGCAGTTTTTCCACTTCATGTCTCAGTAAATGTTAATATATTTCTGGATGTAATCACTGCCTCATTTTCTCAGAAACTGCAGAAAATACTGTGGGAAGAAGAGAAAATATTTTATTATTAAAGTAAGCTATGTTGTTGGAGTTTTCTTGGAGGGAAAGTAAGTTTCTTAGTCTGGGTAACAGAATTGGAACCTTGCAGGCATTATGTCTGTGAATGTTCAAGATAGTACTGAATCAGGAGTAGAAGAAACTATGGTGAAAGAAGACTAAATTAATCAAAAGAGTATTCGGTGGATTCAGTCATGTAATGTGCACTTTAAGAACCATTTCCTTGTTTTATAACTGATAAGAAACTAGTTTATCAAGTTCAATATTGAACAAAAAATTGTTCAGGTTCAAGACTCTTTATGTTCTAGATCTCTTGGATTCTGTGAAAGGGGGGATTTAAGTGATAGCAGGATGCTTCTAGCTGAGGGAGGTACCAACATTTGTGAAGACACCTTCCTCTTTTGATTCTTGGACACCTGTGTGGCTGGGAAATATGCTTTAGGCAGTGAATTGCCTGGCTCTTGAGCAAAGATGTGCCATAATGTATAATTTGGTCTGAGAGGCTCTTAAATGTTGGTGAAGTTCCCTGAGGATTATGGTAGAACCTTCAATTGGCTAGTGGTCTGAAGTGTCCCCATCTGTCTGTTACAGTGATTTCCTCACAAAGAGGAGGTGTTGTCTGTCACTCTCAAAAGGAGATTTTCTTCTATGCAACTACACTTAAAAATACCTTCTCTTCCAAGTCTGTGTCAAGTGAAAATTGAATTAGATGGTTAAATTTCTACATCGGATACTTCTTTCCGTCTAAGGACAGTTAAACCCACATATGCATACATGCATACATCCTTCTTCCTCCTCCTGATTAAATGTACCTTGTTCACCCAGTGCTGAGAATGAGGGTACTTTTCAGAACAACAGTCGGGAATTAATTTGTGACTCACTTAGGTTTTTCTTTTGGTGAGTGAAATTATTGGAAATGCTGTCCTAGATAGTGTCTGAATGCTGCAGTTCCTTTCAGGTGTTTGAAAGTCTTGTGTTGGTAAGACTTGATGACTTTCATTGTCTTATTTTCTGGTAGTGCATGGATTTTTTTAGTCAGTGAATGTTGTTTTGTGAACACCTTATTTTCAGTGAATGCCTTTGCTTTAAAAATTATGTAATTACACTTACCTAAATCACCTTTCCCTTCCCACCCCAAAAAACCCTTAAAGGAACAGCAAAGAAACCCAACGAAGCCAAGGAACAGTTAAAAAACCTTCATGAGACTGCAGGTATTTCCATGCTTTATTTTTCCTTTCTACAGACTTTTGAAAGGCATTTGTTGCCCTTCGTTAAAGGCTTGCTATTTAAGCTGAAGGAGGGGAAAATTTTGAGGATCGGCTTGCTGGCTGTCTCTTCTGTTGTAACTTCACTGACGCCATTGAGTTTGTTACATTGCAGATGAAATGGGAACTTGAATGTTGTGTCGCTAAACAAAAAGGAAATGGGAGAGCGACATTCTGTTGAATGGGAGAATTCAAGAATATTTTGTGCTGAAGTTGGGTTCAGAAAATTGAAATAGCCCTACTGAACTGGATAGAAAAACTCAAACTATTCCATTTTAAAGTAGAAGATGGAAAGCTGGGACAAGATGATAGCTGAAAAACCCAAAGGTAAAAGTCATGAAGAGTACTCCAAATCGTAGGAAATTATTTAAATACGTTGGAAGAAAGCTTGGAGAAATGCCAATAGGCCTGCTGGACTTGAAGGGAAAGGAATAAGCATAGAGCAAGCAAAAGAAGGCCACTGCAGACAAAGAAAGTTGTTTCTTTTGCGTACAACTCCATCATGTCATTTGTTGAGTTGCTTCCAGACTCTTTGGGTAGTACAAGTGATGGCTTATAAGAGGTCAAGAAACTTTCAGAAATGAAACAAAATGAAACAAAAAACCCCTGGATAAATTGGTAAATTAACTGGCAGTAGGACAGCATGCTGAGGTGATATTTCTGGGAAAAGATTGGTGGTAATAAATATTTTTATTACTCATCCGAAAAAAGGGTTTGATAATGAACAGACCTATGCAGATGACACAATCCTTTTAGATGAGTTAGCAGGGGGAACTTGCTCTTTGTCTTGCTAATTGGATAACAGCCAGTGCAATAAATTCTGCCTTTTAAATATACCAGTGCAGATTTCTCTCAGGATATGGTAGAACTTTAAAGTTATGATATGTGAAGGGATTTAAAAATTAGTTGTATAAGTGAGCTTCTTTAAAACCAGTAAAAAAAGCTGCAAAGTGAACAAACTTGTAGCCTTAGAATGCACCTTCTTCAAGCTGTTGTCACAGAACAAATTATCTGTAATATTCTTTTTTTTAAAAGAAGTATCATAGAATATCTCAAATTGGAAGGGACCCATAAGGATCATTGAGTCCAACTCCCACCTTTAGTAGAAAGAGGAAGTTCAGAGGTGAATCTTGAGGCACAATTCTGTTACGTGACGGTGCTAACAAGGCAAGGGTTGATTCTTTTCAGTAGATTTACAATTGCACTTACTATTGCAAAATGTTTGAGATTGGTATCTTTACATTCTTGACCTGTTGTAACGCTGTCAAAATGTTATGAACTTACTAGCAATAATAAATATACAGGTCAATATAAATGGCTTATCTTTCAGTAACCCATCTTTGCTGTTAATCATGTGATTATTCTTTCCATTATGTATCTTTTCTCCGTGTTTATTACTTTATTACTTTACATCTTAAGTGTATCATACTTTGCTTTGAACAGCAAAGGTCGTCATTACAGCTTGTGACAGTGAATGGCTGTTAAACTACTGGTAACCGTTGTGGTGGTTTTGGGTTTTTTTTTCCTATTCATTTGTTTTATTTTTTTAAAGGTCCTAGTGTTAATATGTGAGGTGACTGTCATTTTAGCCTAAAATAATTTGGATGTCATTTTTATTGTATATGTAGTGGTGTGTATGTGATTTCATGAGTGGTCATGACTATCAAGGTGAGCACAATAGAATTGCATGTTAAATGTCTTATATTTCTCTTCATTAGGATTAAAAAGTCTGTATTAATTACTGTTTGTCCAGACATTCTCTGGACTAAATCTCCACTTACCCCTTCTGCATTTAGGCCTGTGTTGTTCTAGCTGTGCTGTGCTGGGGTGTTGTGAGGCAGGTGGGTGTAACAGCCACAGCGTTCTCGTTCTGGTACTCAGCTGGGATGAGCAGTCATTGCGAACTCTCAGTGAAGAAAGTGCCTTTTTGGTTGAACAGTGATAGGAAACTTTTAGGTTTTGCTTAATGTTGGAAATGTAATTTTATCACTAGGAGTAGGTGTTTCTTAGTATGTGATACTATCATTTTTTTCAAATTTTGTGGGGAAAAGTGTTTCCTTCCTGTTTTGATGATCTAGCTTTCAGAATAATGTAATTGCTGCTTTTTGTTTGTTTTGATGTGGGTTTTTTGGTTTTTCTTTTTTTTTTTTTTTTTTTTTTTTCCCCTTGGGGGCATTTTCAAACATTTTTCTTTTGATAATTCGCTGTTAAAGTTGACTGAACAATAAGTAACTTCAACAGACATTTTCCCCCTAAATTGGAAACAGCTTCTTCAGTATTTTAGCTTAAACCAAAAATGTATTTTAGCTAAGATATGGGAGAAGCAGTTATCCATTGGGTGGCTAGATCAGTCTGGAGTATTTATTCACTGAATGTATCTTCATTAAATGCCTTTTATGACACACAGTTTCAGAAAAGTGTTAGTGGTAAATTAGGACGATGAAACTTACACTTGACAACTTTTTAATTCCTCTAGTCTTCAATTCAGGGTAAACTGTTCAGCTTCTTGTGTGCAAAATTGAAATGAATGCTCTGTTTCAGTGTGTTTCTTCAAGCCCCTTCTCTGTTAGAAGTACGAGAGCGATGATAGAGGCAGTGAAAATGAAGAAAACAGTACTGCATGGGCCATCACATGCACAGTTTTGATTTGAGTGGTTCCTTCTTGATCTCTGTAGTTCATATTGCTCGTCACTGAGATTAATAAGGAGCAGCACTTTCCTCCCCTCCCCCCACGAAAAAAAGAAGGATATAATTGGATGAGTGAGAATTGGTGTGTGTGGAGAAGCCACTCTTTTCTTTCTGAAAAGAGAGTAAAAATTTGTATTGGCTGCTTCAACAGAAGTAATATTTCACACAGAAACATAATTAAGCTTTTTCAACATTTTGAGTCGCCCATTCGGATTCCAGTTAGGGGTTTTAGCAAACTTGGGGGATACTGAGGCTCTCCTTGGATCAGGTATCTGATAGATGTCTTGGTGGAACCAGACCTGTTTGTAATTCTGCACAAAAAGTGTGAGTGCAGTAGATCTTCATGAACTACTGTGTTTGCAGATAGGAGGAAGAAGCTGGTGATCTTTAGGCAGCTTCTGACAATTAAATTTATTATCTACACTGAAGCAGATCTTACACCGCCTTCCTTGTCTTTAAACACACTAGGTGTTGTTCAGTAACTTTGTTTTTCATTGTTACGAACAAAACTTTGTTGGAAGAATATTGTAGTTCTGAATTTAAAAAAAAAAAAACCACCACAAAACCAAACAACACAAAGCAAACCAAATGTAGAACCTGGCAGTATCTCACCCTTCTTGTCCATGGTGGTGTTTCATTTCTAGACAGCTGCTGAATTGTGTAATTGAATAATTAGCGGAGTTTCAATGGCCTGTTTGAAGCCTATTCAAGAAGGGAGGGAAGTTCTATGACATCTATCACAAAGAAGAGAGAAATGTGTCTTTCAGCTGATTCTTTGTTTCCAAAGCTAATAAAATGTTACAGAATTCAATATTTAACCCCCTCAGCCTTAAATAAGATTTCATACTCTAAAATGTGTTACTGAGTTTAAATGTATTTTGGAGTTTGTTTTCTGCAGTCAATCGATAAACTAACCAGTATAATTGTGGTGCCAGAAACTATAGAGTCACAAAGTGCGTGTGAACTTCTTGTATCCTCACCCTCTTTCTAAAAAAGTTTCTCTCTGTAGATTGTAGCAATGGAGCTTCACAGCATGAAAATAATGAAATTGCTGTAATATAAAAATCTTTGCTGTCTCCTTTAGTAGCATTCATGATATGGGGCAAATAATAACAATAAAAGTTATTCTTTTGATTTCCTGCTATTTATTACAAGTCATTTAAACTAGGCAGTAGAGAGAAATTATTGAAGAAGCTAAAACCCCAACAACATAGTACCTCTACCATATTGCTGTTGATCATTTAATGTGCTTGTGGGCTGTGTGAAATACAGATTTATTACCTTGACTGACAGGAAGAATGAGCTGTGAGGATTTTCTGATTAGGAAATTCCAAATACAGTATATGAGGGTCTCATTTTTCTTTTGGCATTTCCTAATTCATCTGATTACATTTTCATGCCAATAAAACTGTCCATAAAAGAACCTTTATGAAATAAATGTTTTCAGCCTGGACTTCATTTAAAATGCTAGGCCCTTAAAAAAAATATTAAAAAGAAAATTATCTGCTGGCTTGCGCAGTTCTGCTCTCATTTAAGACCTAGTCCTCAGTCCAGTATTCACCTTAACCATAACTGCTGGTTATCAGGCAGGTAAGTGCTTCCAGGCAATGGTTATGGTAGAAACTGTGTTAGATTGTCTGTGCCCAATTCAGAGGTGGCCACTGAAGGCTGCCCTGGATGGTGCATCTTCTCCCCCCATCCTTTGTCGCGTACGTACTGTAATTTGCCTTTGATTCTGGTTTCACTGCAGGGTGTAGGACTTGCCTCAGAGCAACGTATTAAAAGATCATTCAAAGTAGAGAGTTGGCTCAAGCTTCAGAGGTGGAAGGACCAGTTCAGGACAAATTTGGAATGGGCTCTCTATTACAGACAGGTGGAGACAAACACTGATGAAGCTGCCGTGGTCCCTCAGGCCTGAGTTCTGAAGTCTGGCAGCTTAGCGACTTTTTTTTTTTTTTTTTAAAAAAAAAAAAAAATGATTGAAGAAATTAAACTGAAGACAGAGTCATACGATCTAACACCTTGGCTGTGTATTTGATGTGGGAGAGAAGAATTAATCCCAGCTCTTTCGTAGTATGTCAGAGCCTGCCCCCTCTGTTGAACGGTTCCCTCCTAATGCTTCCTGCAGTTGTTATGACCGATTCAGCCCATATTATTGGATGGATGGTGGCCTATGTTCAGTGCTAGCTGGTGCTGTTGCTTTGCTTTGGTTTTTCTTTTAAGCAATAGTTGCCTAATGCTGGCTGTATGAGCACAGCCATCAGCCCTACTGTGAGAGCTGAGCTAATACCAATAGCTGTGGGAAACTTAGAGAAAATTCTAAGTGGAGCGGAAGCAAAAAATTACTACAGGTAATAGTTTGGGAGAACACAGGGAGTGGAGAAATACAGGATAGGATGAAAGAAGCATGAAAAAACCAAGTCTCATAGGTTTCCTGCTTCCCTTGGCACCCGTGGAACAGAGTGACTTAAAACAGCTTAGTTTTCTTTTAAAGTAGGACAGAGTTCTTTTAGGATAGAAGAGATGTATTTGACAAGAAATGGAAGCAAAAATGAGGAATAAATTCCTGTCAGATAAGCATTTTGGTTTTATTCCTGGAGGTTTGGGACTAGCTTTATAATTCTCCAGTGATTGCTTTGCAAGCTTCTTGGAAGGAAACAGGATTTGGAAGCTAAATCATAGTGTTTTGAAAGAGAGATGGAGCTTAACTTTAATGTGGAGAAATACGCAAGCCAAAATGAGGAAGTAGAGCCGGAAGATGGAATTGAAAACCAGTGTTTCAGGCTAGTTAATGGCAAGGGGTGCTGAGAGCTGGGGGGGAGAGGTACATGCTAGCAAGTGCATGGCATAATTAACAAGTTGGACTAAATATTTGGTGTAAGTAGTTTCTATATGTTTTCTAGTATTACAGAAACACATCTGAACTTTTTTCCTCAGCTAACATAGCTCATGTCACATACCAAGATTTAAAAAAGCCTACCGTTTAAGCATTAAATAAATATATATGTTTCTGAAGTAGGTATTTTCAACAAACATACAAAGCATAAATGTGGATTTAGGACTCTAGCTCTTTAATATCTCCTTTTGTGACTTTTATTGCATGCCATAAAAGAATGATTCATGAATTCCCTCTTTCTTCTCATTGTCCTGTGTGAATTATAAAGAAGTCACTTCTTTGCTGTGGTTCTCAATTGCTGTGCAGTTGATGAAAATAATTGGCAAAGGCCAATATTGTTCCCAGAACATTGGAGCTGAGCAGAACTCTGAAACTAGGCTTTGCTTACCTGCCAAGAGACGGGTCAATGTTTATTATCAAACAGCAGGTATACATTTTGACACCACATGAACAGCAGTTACTAGTCTTCTGTTACTGCTATGTGTTTTAACAGCCTGCTCTGCAGTAGCTATTGAAAAGTAGCTAAAGATAAGATTAAAAGTCATCAGTTCAAAGTTTGGAGGAGATCATTGCCTTCAAGGACAGAAACAGCTGCATTTGTTAGCCACTGCTTTATACCAGAAGCACTTCATTTGTACTGGCAATTAATCTTGTATCACCAGTGAAGTAGGTAAGGCAAACTACAGGGTACTAGAGTGCCATGTTTCCTATCTGAGTCCATATAGTGGTTTGGCACAGCTGCCCACTGAAAAATACAAAGCTATTGTAGCGTACATGTTTATTAAACAAAATTCCCAGGTCTCTTCTTGTATTTCTTGTACAGATAATGAAATGAGGTTTGTAAATGTTTAAGTATTTGAATGAAGGCAAACTATTCAGTACTGAAATAATTTTTCATTAAAATGATAGTAAACATGTTTTGTATCATTTTGCACGTATTCTGCTTTTCTTCAGCTTATAAGAAGGATTTTAGAATGAGGGTTTGAACAAATTAACCCAACTTTCAAGGCCAGTCAGACTTCTTAAGATGTTCTGGATAAAATCTCAGGAAGTTCCCTTTCGTGCCTCCCCATGTTTCAAGCACAGGCTGAAGCTTCTGGTGCCTCTGCTTTGTTAATGGTGTGCATAATCTCTCATTTCAATTTTTTCCCCTTTTCTGAGTATGTATTTTTGCTTGTTTTTGTAGAAAAACAAATGAACTTTTATTCCCTTTCACTTTGGAAAATGTGGTTGAATTGAACCTGGTTTTAGAAGAAAATAATAGCTTATTGTTTCTGCCAGTAGACCTAGCTCTGAATAGTGTGTTGCTGTCTTGTGTAAATCTTAAGCAATGATACTGAATGCATTTGAGATATTACATACAGAAGTTCAAAATTATTATTCCAATTATTTTACAGTAGTCTCTCACAATTGTACTGCTTCCCCCCCCAAGTGTAAATCTATAACTAAAAGAAAAAACCAAAGAAAATGGCACAATATATATAATCTTAAGTAGGACACATTTTTTTATGTAGCATGAATCTTTTTTCCTAGTTGTGAAAAATTTGTCTGCATATGCTTCTCAACAGTGTGAAATTTCTGTTATATCGGTAAAATGCTGCCTTTTCAATTTCAAATAAATTCTCACTGCTAGTAGGCAAGTTACTTGATTATTTGTCATCTTTTAGTGTTGTCTAGGTCTTTTAGCATACATTTCTGAATCTTACGAGGAAAAGCAAGTTTTAAAACTACTTCTGAAGAACTACGAATGCAAAGGGAAATAGTAGTCCTACCAAATTTCCTAAGCAATTCTATAAAACTAAATGCTTTTAAGAGAGGAGAAGGTGAACTTGGCTTTTCACAGCAACTTTGTATGTGTCTGTTTAAACAAGCAGTGCTGTCATTTCTACTTCTAAGAATTTCTGAAAGAACAAAACCCATCTCTCGAGATTGATAAACAACAATAGATAAAAAAACAAGTGATGTGCTTAATGGGGTACAGTTTAAATAGAGAAAATCTAATGGGAAGTAGCTACATTGGTAGCAGATGGATTTACTTCCTGAATCTCGATCTGAGTGGAAATCCTAACTTACTTAAAATTTGTTTTCCAGATTCTTAGCCTGATAAGAAAGGTGGATAAAGCAATTGGTTTACTTGGCTTCAGTGCTGTGCTGATATGTTTTGTTTAAACTTGCTATTGTTGTTTGATTTTTATCTAGGCTATTTTTATGATTCCTACAAATCCCCCTCCAACCTTCCGGAAGCCAGAGCTCTGGTCTGATGAATTCACAGATTTTGTGAAGAAATGCTTAGTGAAAAATCCTGAACAAAGAGCTACAGCAACACAGCTGCTACAGGTCAGTATTTAAGTTACTGAGGAAATGCAAGTTTTATGGCTTTTTTCCTCTGGTCTCAAACCAGAACTGTTGTGAAAATTTCTCAGGGCAAATCTCATTTTAACTATTATCATGCCTTATTTCTTTCCCATTTTGTGGTCTTTTCTCTGTCAGCTCCTGTATTTCTACCTCCATTTTATTTCTCCTTTGGCGCTTCTAAAAATTAATTGCTCTTTATATAGTTTAGGGCTGGTTCTTGCTGTTAAAATCGGATCCTTGCTTTGTGGTTAGAGGCCCTCAATAGATCTCAGGATTTAGGCAAATGTTAAGTAAAGGAATTGAGCCTAGGTTACACCTCAGTGTGGACCACCCATGGAGTATATTCAGTCATTCCTTCTGGTCATGTCAAATTAAGCAGACAGGTTGCTGTGTGTCCTAGAAGGGTCTGATGCAGATGGACAGTATAACGAGTTTGTTCTTGGGCTGAGTTATACCAAGCAGGCACTTTTAAATTCGAGCCGTGGTTGGCAGTGTGGCCCTATGGAGCCAGGCAGGCTGTGCCAGGTTTTCGCCCACTCACTGACCTGAGCTTCCAGTAGCTGCAGAAGTTTAACAGTTGCATCTTTTTGGTCCTGAGATAGAAATAAAGCAGAGACATTTCAGAGAACTTCAAAAATCAAACAGGAGGGACTGTTCTATCAAGAAAGATTCAGTCTTTGTGAAATGGACTAAATTTTGCCAGGGCCACACAGTTTAGTGTGTGTGGGAGAGACAAAATGTGAAGAAAGTTTTCTCCTTTGGCCCTGTATTTGTGTTATCCACTGCCTTCAGGGCTGTCCTATCAAGCTTGCAAGTAAATAAGGAAAAACAAAGAACGAAGGTAGTCAAAGGGGAGGGGAAGATCTCTAGAAAATTATAATGGGTTCCATGATGATTGAAATGGAATCTAAAATTTCCTGTAAGAAGCTGGCTTTGATAATGAGACAGAAGTAAAAAATTTTGCTAGGTCCTTTGCTCCCTTTACTTTCCTCATTCCTAACTCATTAAACTTTTGGATAATTTAGTGTTCTTTTACACTTTTTTTTTTATACTATTGCTAAATATTATTCTTAATGTTTTTTGTTCATCAGTCTACATAATAATCTGATCTTCTGAAATTTCATCTGTAAAATACTCATGCTAGAGTTACTCTGTCTCTAGCTAGCAATACCCTCTTTTAAAATTTAAATTCCAGTGAACATAAAAATTTTGAAAAGTAGTTTACAGTAATACATCATCAAATTCGTAAGTCGTGATAGGAATACTTTATTTTCCACACAGTGAGAACACCAAAATGTGGACTGCAAGGAGAGTAAAAATTGAAAGTTAGAGATTTTCATATGATGTATGAATCAGTACCCGAGACTTTAGAGATTTGAAGTTTGTGTAGTTAGCTGATAGTTAGCTGAATACTGGCGGCTGGATAGAAGAGACTTGCATGAATGTGTGCCAGTAAGGGCGGGGGGTGGGGGAAAACTTCAGTGTTCCTCTTTCCACACGCTTGCTGGCCAGAAAACCAAATGCTGTGTCCAGCACAAGTACAAATTCCCCCAGCTGAAATTTGGTGCATGTGGGATGGAGCTGGAGGTGCTGTGGGTGTGCGTGAATGGGAATGAAAGCACTGCTTGTGGGGAAAGATCATGGATATGAAAGGAGAGTAATTGAATTAATACATCAAGAGAGAAGATAGATAATAGGTGTGGGACAGTAGGCTTAATAAATTGTGTTCTTTGTGGAACTTTAATTTTATACTTAATAATACATTTCTGAGGTGCTTAGAGTTATGTTTTGCCTAAATTGTATTTGCATGTAATGATGCAAAAATCAGAATTTTTCTAACAGCAGTCGTTTACTAGACAGCAAAATGAATGTAAATGGTATTATGCACATGTTGTCTTAAAGGAAGAAGTGATGTTCTAAATGGCCTTGAATTAAAAATTAATATTCCTGCTAAAAGTAACATATTTTTTTGCTTGTTCCACATTTCAGCATCATAGATCAAGAAATGTTTTATGACATATAAAGTGCAGGTTTGCTGAAGTAGGCAGCCATAGTTGCTCTGCTTATGGCCACTAATTTATGCTGTCAGTTTGTTAAGATTAATTAAATTCTGTAACTGACTATCTGAAAAAGTTTGTTTTTCTATGTCAGACAATCACCACTCTATTTTTTTACTACTTACTGCACATTTCCTTTGGACAATTAAATCCTTAACTATAAAACAGTTGTTACATGATTACATTTCCCAAGGCTTGCTGGATCTTAAAGGTCTTTTCCAACCAAAGTGATTCTATGATTCTAAGTAAAATCTTAGTTATGAAGCAGCTAAAAGATATTGTATATTGTGTTAGTGTAGCTTTTAATTATTATGTAATGTAAAATGCTATTTATCACTGAAATCTGTGGCATTGAATATTACTTGTAATTACATCTGAAGTGTAACTATTGTAATGATATATAATTTAATGATTTTTTTTTTCTAGCATACATTTATTAAGAATGCAAAGCCAGTTTCAATTTTAAGGGACCTGATCACTGAAGCAATGGAGATAAAGGCAAAGCGACATGAGGAACAGCAGAGAGAACTAGAAGAGGAAGAAGAAAATTCGGTGTGTACCTTTTTTCCTATAACTGTCTGTACTTTACAGATGTTTTTGTTTCACAAAAGCTGCTGTTTTCCCCCGACTTCCTCTACTTGTGTTCAAATACTTTTCTTTACCAGGTTTCTACCTGGTTTTTAGCCTATCAGGGCTGAGTACTCCACTCCTATTTTTTGATGAGTAATGCCTCTGTGAGTAATGCCATATGAGCCAGTTTTCAGCACTATTCCATGAGATGTCCTAGTAAAACATTTTTCCACAAGGTGGGAAAAGAAACCATGTCAACTTCAGCTGTTCAGACTAACATTAAAAAAACAACAAACCCCAAACTGCTAAGGTTCCACTTTCACATATGGGCTTCTAGACAAGTGATTTACTAAATTTTTCAGTTTTTTTTGTAAAGTCTAGTACATAGAACAGTTAGTTACAAAGCATAGTAAGTAGTGATTACAGTATGGTTTAAATAAAGTTGCGTCTGTAAAGTGTAAATGGTGACAGTATTTCATTCTTCAGATGATGTTATCAGCATATGTTTGAGGAGAGAAGCAGGTCGTGTGATAAATAGGTTGCATTTCAAATTGTTTGGCAATGTTAGGAATAAGTCAGTGTTCCTGGCATTATTAGTCTCCCTCCATGATATATTTTAGGGTAGTCTTGTGCAATGCAGCAGTATGTGCTTCAAAGAAGTGTATTGCCACACATACAATGAGAGCCAAGGTCATTCAGGAATAACACACAGAGATGATGGAGATTGGAATGTTAGTAGAAATCTTACAGCTTTGAGCAAACAGAGAAGAGCAGTGCAGTAAGGAGTCTGCCCTATCCCAAACTGTAGAATCTTTGTTATGTGTTATAGAGTGTTAGGTGATGATCTATATATAGAAATACTTTTCAAGCAGATTCTGTGGAGTTTTTTGTATCCCAACAGACAGTGTGGTCTTTTGCTTGCTGTTTTTTTTCTGTTCTAAGACTATGTTCTAAGCTTGTGTTTATAAAGATAATTTACTCTGGATTCTAGTTACTTAGTCAGTAATAAAACAGGCAGGGAAGGTTTGGGATTATTGTTTTACATTAGGAAATGTTGCCTATGTGGACATGCGTCTTGACATGCAAAGTTGATAGTTGTGACTTGATTTATTGAATAGTTGATCTCCGAAGAGACTGATTTATTACTGACATAAAAACCTAATGTCTTTACTAGCATGCTTTCCTCCCTACTATTGCTTTCTGAACTGTAGACCTCAAACTTGGGCGTTGTTGATGTCTTTTGCATTAACCCAAAATCAGGTATGACATCTAATTACTCAGTCTGAAGTTCAGGTGGGGAATGGGATTGCCAGGCAGGGATGAAAAAATCCATGCCAGCTCAGTATGTGGTATACACCTTCCCTCTCCCATTGCTGGGTGGAAGGGTAAAATGCAAGTTTGGTCTGCCTCAACTGAAGAATCATTTAGCAACTACTCATGCTTCTTGCACAGGTACAAAAGGCAGAATACAACACTGCACTTTTTCGTCTTTTTTTTTTTTTTTTTTTTTTTCTTCTCCCACCTGGGATTATTCAGTGTTTAGTATAAGGGAATCTTAAATCCAGGACTGGGGCAGGAATCTGTTTATTTGTGTTACCATTGCAGTAGATGGGAATTTTGCCATGTGCTTTTGTGGTGCAGTCAGGGAACAGGTTAATGCCTTAAAAAGACAGTGAGACTCTGCTTGTCACTAAGCGTAAAAGAAAGGTGCCTCAAATCTGAAAATAAAAGAAGCATCTTTGGTTAGCAGGGCTGAGAGAGCAGAATCACAGAATGGTTGAAGTGGGAAGGGACCCTTGGACATAATTTGGTCTAACCCCCCTACTCAAGCAGGGCCACCTAGAGCTGGTTGCCTAGGACCATGTCAGGCAGCCTTTGAATATCTCCAAGGATGGAGACTCCAAAACCTCCCTGGGGAGCTTGTGCCAATGCTTGGTCACCCTCACAGTAAAAACATGTTTCTTTATATTCAGAGGGAACCTCCTGTGTTTCAGTGTGTCTGTTAGCTTTGGTCCTGTCACTGGACACCACTGAAAAGGGCCTGGCTCTATCCTCTTTGCACCCTCCCTTCAGGTATTCGTACACATTGAGGTTCCCCATGAGCCCAGAAGTGGACCCAGTACTCCAGGTGTGGCCTCACCAGTGCTGAGTAGATGGAAAGGATCACCTCCCTCCACCTGCTGGCAACACTGCTCCTAATGCAGCCTGACATACCATTAGCCACCTTTGCTGCAAGGTTGCAGTACTCTTAAAAAGAAGTGCAGTTGTAGTCTATGGAAATGCTAAGCTTGTCATTTTTTACTTATACTAACAGAATTTTAGGGGCTGTAATCATATACCAGTGCATGAGCATCAACAAACCCAGAACCAGAAGTCAGCCTCCACTTGGAAGAAATCGCTCTTATATTTAAGACAGGAGGTCAGAGTGGATGACAGAGTGGCACAGGCAGAGGAGATATAAATTAGTCAGCATGGGAAACTCTGGCATTAGCATACCTTGCTCAGTTTTTTTTCAGGATCGTGATGTAGAGGAGTTTAAAGGACAATGATGGCAGTCTTGCAGAGGGCTAGAGGCAGCCCTGCCAATAGTAGTGGGGGACGTGAGAAAAGAATAAAGGGGTTTGAAAACTTAACAGGTGAGTAATGGAAGAGGACAATTTGAGGTGGAGCTGACTTCTCAGTACCAAATGAAATGATAGATAGAAAGGGGGCTTGTGAATGAGATTAGTCAGATCAGAAAAGAAAGGTAGTAGAAAAATGAAAAGTTGAGTATGACTTCAGCATAATGAAAGACAGAAGGGGAGAAAGTGGTGCTTGTCAGTATGATAATTTTGTATTGCTTTATCCTGATCATGGATAGATAAATTTCATTACTCCTGGAGATTATTCTGGAGAGTTTTTGTGCCTTTTTTCCCTTTAGCTCGATCAGCTTTATCGAAGGAAGACTATAAGCCACCATGTATTTACTACTGCAAAAGTATCTTCTAATGGACAAGAAGATGTCCAGGTATTTTTGCTGTAAGGTTTATTGAATATAAGTAAGGTATATTGAATAGCTGAACTTCTGAAAAAGTTTGGCATTATAAAAAGATTAAGTAAAAGGGGCTTTTTGTTGCTATTTTTAAAAAGATTTTTGTTTATGTTCTTTTATGCCATGAGAAGTTTTAATTTTCTGATTTTTTCATATGATTTTATGATTCTAAAAAATAATTTGTGATAAGGTTTGTAATTAGGATGAAATTTTTACTCTTGTTAAAACTGTTAATGTGGTATTTGGTAGTAAGTATGACTTATGCTATCAGGAAATATATGCCTTTAATATTTTGTATTGCTTGGTAAGCCTTGAGTGAAAAATGTTTGGAAATACTTTGCTTTAATAGAAAAAGTGAGGGTAAAAGTGAGTGAAATGAAGAATACTGATGATGAGGTGAGGAGGAGGAATTTCCTTGTTGACAAATACAGTTTGTCAAAACTCCATGTTTGGTAGTGACCTATGAATAGCTTTCGTGTTGTAACAATGCAGAACTAATCTTGTTCTGAATCGGTTTTAATAAGACTTCCATGTCTTGCAACTGAATTTCAATGCAGTACATCATGGTAAGAAATGCCAGATTTGTTTGAGAAGATGACGCCGGCATCTTGTCCAGTTGCAGTCACGAAAGATTCTGATCAGTTAAGAGCACAAAACCAGCCAAATTAGGAAACAGCAGGACAAACTGTTAGTTTTTTATTTCAAGATGTTTACCATGTTTCCTGAATTTGTGTTAGTCATTGTACTGCATGCTAGAAGACTCTTGAGCAACATGTAGGTGTGTGATTGAGGCCTGAATTCAGTGAAATTCTGGGCAGCACAGATTTTAGTTTTTAAAGCGTACTAGGCAGATATTGAGCAATGGACCTACAAGTTATTAAAGGAAACTAGAATAAAAACCAGAAGAATAAAATGAAAGCATTGGAACATTTGTGTTTGTAATTTAAAAAAATCCCAAACAAACAACAAACCCCCCAAAAGCCCCCAATTCAATTTGAAATAATGCTTAATTTCAAAATAAGCTGAAATACAGTGTCTTTCATTTAATTTGGAACTTGTTTGGGGAACTACCAGAAAAACAATAAACCCATTCTTTTTTACACTTCTAACTGAGTGTTTATTCTTTCCCTTCTGGAAAGGGAAAACAGCTAATGAGAGTGCCAGTTTGGTATACTGTAGTGGATGAAGTCAACCATCCAGCATTCAAGTCTAAAGATAAAGAACCATTGCACATTCTTCTTTCTTATGTACCAGTTTCCACAGAACCATGAAGAAATACAGAGCTGCTTGTGTGACTACGCGAACATACAGTTCAAATGATAATATAGGTTTTGATAGGTGAACATGCAACGATGGCAGCAGTATTGGAAAGAGATAATGGGGCCCTGTGTAACCTTGTATAGTAGTAGTGACAGTAAGTCATGTATATTTCTTCATATTTTCATATCTATAAATGTTCTCAGACTGTATATGGAACTGGAGTTACTGTTCAATTGGAAAGTAATAGTCACCTAGCACATAAATTTTGGAAAATAATACCTTAGAAGTAGATTTTTCCCAATGATACCTCTGTGAAGTCCTCACCGTAGAATTGCAAAGGCAGACTCAGACCTGGAGAAATGCATATTTAATAACACCTAAAAGCAAGAGCAAATACTGATATTAGTGTTAAGTAGAGTCTATCAATGTTAAAGGTCTCTCGTGCACAGTGAATCAAGTCCATATACTACTGAAAAAGAATGCTTTCAGTTAACCAGCCGGGGGCTTGAATTTATTCATCTAAACCCCCAAGAATTTCCTCTGTAGAGCGTGAGCAGTTGTGCTCGTTACCCACTGGTATGTGTTTTGGGACCCATCAAGAAGAAAGGTGTAAAATGTTCTAATTATGATGTTCCTTTTGTTAGGAAACCAGATTAAACCCTAACAGTTACATCTGAATAAGTTTTTATAGCTTTAATTCCCTCTTAAAACCCTATATGTATTGTAAAGGGGACTCAGGTTATTAGTGACGTACATAACTGAAAGTAGAATGGAGAGGAGTGGGTGGTTTTGGAGAATTAATCAGAAGCAAAGATTTCACAATTATGTGCTTAATTTTCAGGATCAGTTCAGGTTGTTTTCCTTCAAGTGAGGAAGAGTCACATCCCTAAAATTGATTTTTATTTTTCATTTTTACCATTTTCTATGAACATTTTATAGTATGGGAAGTTGTCAATTGTAATGTACGTATTTTTTGCTGTTCAAACCTTCATATTATACATCTGTAAATAAATGGCGGGGTTGAATACAGTTTTCATGTCTGTATCCTTCCAGAGAGATATAATATAATTACAAATAGTGTGCTCTGAATTGATTTTATGCCTGTTACGAGAGCTGCTCGTGTGATGAGAATGCCTTCTGACAAACTGACATGTTTTGATAGGTGCTGAGGTAATTGTACAGATTTTTTTAATTAAGCAAAAATTGCAAGTGGTGTATTCTACAGAAGGTTAATCCCAATATCAAAGTTTAAATGTTAGTTTAGGCATTACTAAACACGACCAATCTCTTCTCTCGTGCATTTTTTGAAGTGTGATGTGAATTGGATGCTGAGGCTGGGCAGCTGTATTATGGGAACGTAAAGTAACTCGTTGCCTGGCAGCTTGCAGGAAACATGTCTAAATATTTATTTCTGTGGATCTTTAAAGGAATGAGCTAACAAGCAGCTCTTCCCGTATGTTTTCTTTTACATTTTAATGTCTCTATTATATGAGGAATGCTTAATTATTTTAGAATATTCAAACAAGGAATTACTACTTCAGTACTCAACTTCTGTTTTTCTTAGTTACTTAGTGGTTGACAACTATCAACAACGTAGCTGACTATCAATAATCAATTATTGCTATATGTAGGCTTATTTATTAATTAATACAAAAGTTTCTTTGTTTAATCATATATTAATTATGAGAAGTTGGCGTCTGTCTTCTGAGACCTTAAGAAATAATTGCTGTAATTCCTTTATATTTTTGCAAAATTTTTATAGTTATTTTAAAAGAACTAGTGAGTCACTTGAATGATTATGTATTTTAAATGATGCACTAGGCTGTATTTTTCTGAAGGTTTTTCTATTTACTTTCATGTATCTTTCATATGTTTGTATGTATATGATACATCTATGTATCTGTATAGATATATATGTAACTTTGTATGACACTGTTAAAATTTTCTGTTTTCATAGCATTTTTCCTTTAAGCCAGAGAACACTTGACATATGTGCTAATTAAATTTGATTGCAGTCCTTTAAAGTGTCCTGAAGTTGGAAATATGTAAAGATTACTTTGTGGAGTGAAATATCCAAGGGGCATAAACAGCTTTTTAAGAGCATATTGTTAAAATGCACAGCAATTTAGAGCCAGAAACCGATTCTAGGAAGAGTAAACATAGGGAGGCAATTGTGAGCAGCAAGTCATTGTTACTAGGTTCTATCAACGAGAAGGAGGTAGAAAACAAGCTTAAACTCTGTAGCATGACATGCGTCTATTGAATTTGACAGGATTTGAGTGTGTGCTGAAAGTTAAGTCTTCACCTGTTTTGCTGATGGGTCTAGGCTTAAGTGTGTGCTCAGTATTAAGCATATACTCAGGTTGTAGTTGGGCTCTGTACATGTTAGGAACTTTTACAAAATCGTTGTTCTTGACCAAACTCTATTATGTGTTTATGTAGCTACTACAGTGCTTTTACAAAAAGATAGCTGTGACTACAGCCACGTTTTTCAAAGGTGATGATGAGGTGTTAATAGTAAATGAAATTATTTTACAGGATACTAAATTTTGCCAGCGTGTAAATCTTCCTTTAATGTATTACAGCCTAGTTAGCTGTCTCTGGTGCCCTCTAGTGTTCTTTTTACATGCAGAAACCATAGTTAGAGATTTTGAAGGTAAGCTGCCACATTTGCTTGTCTTGTTTAGTTTTTTTCTTTATCAGTCTTCATCCCCTTTTTTTCCTACGAACATTAAAATTCGACAGAAAAATCCATTAATCTTTATCATCTCAGCTCATTCGCTTCTATCATGATGTAGACTCAGGTATGATGTGCAAGGCCGTCTTTTTAGAGAAAACTTCTCCTGTGATGATGAGAGCTTCTGTGTTGCAAGCATATTGTGAAGCCTTGCATGTTGTTTCTGCTGAAGTCTTTTTGAATTGGCTGTCCTGATAATCAGGTCTCTATGATTGCACTTGCATGCTTTAAGGGTTGGTTTTGTTATTCTTCTAACTTATTTTGGCAAATAAGGAGATCCAAACAGTTAATCCCATAGGGTTGCAGGGTGTTGGCAATGTTTTACTTGTACTTACTTTATGCTGTGATGTTATTCAGGGTTTCTGTAGTTTATTGTATTTTCTGTAGCATTTCAAGAGATACTAGTGCTCTTGCTCGGGCACTCTTTCTGTTGCTCTCTACTGGTGTATCAAACCCCTGTCAAATACAAGTTTGGTGCTTATTACATGTACGCAAGAGAATGGCAGACAGTTTAATTCCAGAGTTAGCTGGTTTTATTGCTTGATTCTTGGATCTGTTTTCATAAACAGTATGAGAACATGACACTTCAGCTTTAATACCTTATACTTTTTTTCCTGGTTAAAATTGAGATTGTGTTTGTTTTTATTTAATCAGTGAGTTTACCTTTTTTAACAACAGATCAGAAGTTCTACATCAATATTTACAAACTGTAAAGCATGACTCGGAATTAGTACAAAGGAATCACTTTCATCTCTCGTGTAAATGTGCACTTACATTACTTAAATGTGCAACTTGGATCCACTGGATATTTTTATAAAGTTACTTTTTGCGATCCAGTGTAGTCTACTGCTATATTAGCTAAATCTCATATTTGTGAGAAATACTGGAATGATAGTTCTGGAAGCAATCTGGTTTAACCCACAAGACTAACTACTTTGGGGCATGCACAGGCCCTGAAAATACTTTATATTGTGCTCTCTCAGTACATCATTCCTGATCTGAGGAAAACACTGTTGATCAAAATTGTTGTGTACTTCCCTTTTTGGGACAACTATTCTGTTAGTACCGAGGTGGGCTTTTGTGATTCTCAATCTTCTAGGTACTAGAAGATAACAGTTCTCTTCGCTGAGAGACAAGAGTAAGGTAAAGGCTTTTGACATTCTTAGACTGGAAAATGAAATGCTATTCTTTGGAACAAATCCAGATACTTGATCTGACTGAAGAAATAAAATATTATTGTTTTTAATGAAGCAGAAGATATGAAAATGGTCAGTCAGGGCTCCTTTTCATACTTGGTCCTATTGTTAGCCACCACTTTTTTTTTCACTAACTTCTAAAATAAAACTCGGGAACCTAACTAACTCAGGAAAATGTTTGTTTCATTCCTGATTGCAGTTTTAGTAAGTTTAGGACCATGTGCACTGCAAGTGGATATTAATATTAGTCAAACAAATCTGTAAATCAAATGTAATTGTGCCTTAAGCTCAGAGATTTGCCTGCCTGTACATTAGGGACACCACATTTCTGGTGCTTAATAGGAGAAGTAGCAGAACATTGTGAGTCATTTTTATTTTGTATTGTAGCACTTGGAAATAACAACTTAATTGTTCTGACACTTTTAAAATGCAGTGCAAAAATACACTTTTGGACTTTACTTTCTGACTACCCTTGTTAGAAAGGGAGAAATAGAACTTGTAAAAACCACTGGGGTTAGCAAGAATGCTGGGGGGTGAGGGGTGGGAATAAAGAAAGTTAAAGTCGCCACCAGGAAGTTGCCACCAGGAGGAGCAGTACTAAAATATTCTCATTTATTTACTGGCACAGTCCTCTAGTGCTGTAGCTGTAAACTATCTGTAACTTTGGGAATATCATAATTTTTTTAAGGGTAGGTTGCTAAATACAGTGTTTTAGAATGCAACTAAAAAAACTCAGAACTCAAATTAAGAACTTCAATATTTTTACAAATTTTAATCTGGAAAAGAATGATTCTTTTGACATTTAAAACTTTAATCGCAGATTTAGATCTGTATCCTGGTATTGGTACGTTATGCTTTTAGCCAGACTCTCTGAATCAAGATTAGATCTATTTTTGTCTCTCTCGGTTGAGATGTAATAAACTAATTTTCAGGGGCTGGTGCACTGGTATTGCTACTAACTACAGTTCTCGATATCTGCTTAGACCAGCCATTAGAGAAACAGGCACTTGGGCAATGTAGCTGGCTCGTGCACTTATGTCTATACTAGAGGCAAATTGTCTGCTGTGTCAGGGAATAGCAGGAAAGGAAAGGGACGAGTTCAATAAGAAATAGAAAGTGCCAAACCTTGTAGAGTTTTGGGGGTTGGGTGTTTTTTTTTTTATTTTGGGTTGTTTTTTGGTTGGTTGGTTCATTTGTTAGTTTTTTTCTTCCCATGGGTAATAGATTTTACTTCTATAGAAAATGTATATAGTCCATCACATTGTTCCTGAAGTGCTGTGATGTTGTCCATATAGTCTAAATCAGACTTTGGAAAGGAGTGGGATTTCCCATTAATGTTTTCAAATATTGGTAGTCCATACGAATTTTATAATTCATTAACTAGATTGTCGGTAGCTCTGTTCCATGTTCTTGGCCCATTATTGTCACTGATTCAAAATGCTGTTTTATTGCTTCATGATAGTAGCTTCCCAACCCATGTAGTGGTTAATTATGTGCTCTACAGGTATTTTTCTACATAGTATCAAGTTATTTTGCTCACTCTTGTGACAGAGGTCTTTAAAGAGAACTAAATACTTGAAGTAAGCCAAGTTGATTTTCTGTTTCTGAGGTGCCCTTCTAGAACTATTTCGGAGGATTGTTTAATACCTAAATTGAATGTGTGTCTGTGATCTGGGCGCTGTGCATACTCTAAGATGCTGGGCATGATAGTTAATTAAGGGTGATCAGCACAAATCCATGGTGATAGTCCATTGCAAAACAACCACATGACTTTCTATAAAATGTGTTACTAATTTTGGAACCCAAGGAGATATACTGGGTTATGAAAATCACTGAGATACTCAAAACTGGCTGCTCATGCAAAGTGGGTGTGTGGGCCACATTTCTGGTATACCCATCTGTGGGAAAGAAGAAAGTTTTTATTCTTCCTTTATATGGATCATCTTTTATTTTATAATCTCTTTTAAAACTTTAAAGCTGGAAGTCTAGCAGTACAGCTGGGTCACGTGAAGATATAAAACTAATGAATAAGCATCTAAATGATTGCTTCTTAACTTTGTTTTTTTGTTTTTTTTTTTTTTAAATGTTATGCTGCATTCTGACAAATGTTTCTTTGTAGGATGAAGATGAACTGGACTCTCACACCATGGTGAAGACCAGTTCGGAGAGTGCTGGTACCATGAGGGCCACAAGCACTATGAGTGAAGGCGCTCAGACAATGATTGAACATAACAGTACTATGTTAGAATCAGACTTGGGGACCATGGTAATAAATAGTGATGACGATGAAGAGGAAGATGGGACCATGAAAAGTATGTTGTTAATTTACTTTTCTTTTAATAATGTAATATATTTTCTCATGCTGCATGAGAACCTTGTATCAGCAGCAGCTTCTAAGTGCCAAGTTCTGTGGCTAAAACAGGAGAGGGGTATTTGTGTCTCTAAATGCTCTCTGTATTTTGTGGAGAAAAAGCTGACTATAGTGGGAGATTCAAAGCAGAAGCCTGGTTTTGGTGCTTTGCTAAGCCTCTCTGGAGGACTCTAAAATCAGCCTTCTGTGAATTCTCCCTTCCACTGCTTGTCTCTTGCTTTTTGTCTCCCGTCTCACATACATTTGGACCAGTTCTTGGAGCTAAACTGAAGTGATGTGATTATGTGAGAAGCTGCTGCTTCAATGTCAGTGGTCCTGGGAACTCATCATGACTCTCCATGCGTTCAGTAGTCAGTACACATCCTGCTGCAAAATAGTTTTGTAACTCATGATCAATTAGCAGATTTTTATTTCATAACTGAGTGTTATTATTTGAACATATGTTAGAATGTAATTCAGTAATGCTTGATTTAAGGCAATGATCAAAAGATCATTGAAACTGAAGTACAAAGTCCAAGTTGACTTCAGCAGCATGTGAGGGAGTACATAACAAAAAGGAAAAAAAATTGCAAATGGTTTAAAGTATAAAATTATAAGTTACACTGAAGTATGCATAAATATACATCTGTTAAATAGTTAACTTACGTACCTACATATTGATGTGCTCATTATTTGGCTGAAGACTACTGTAGAATGAGGCCCGCTGAAGTTAATAGAATTATTTGCTTGAATGGGCAGCATTAATAGATTAATCTAACTCAAGCTGTAGGTGCCTGATGTCATGGGACACAATGTAATGTTTAACTCCAGGCAACTGTTTTGGGGGGGCATGGTAATAAATAAAGCTAATGTCTCAAGAGTGGAAATCAGTGCCAAATGAATAACTTCGTTAAATGCTTTACAGCAAACATAAAGTTGCATTTGTATTTGCACATATTCACCTGATGTAATTTGTACAAGATTAGTTGGAAATTAGTAGGAATATGTTTTCTTTGCAGTTTAATGTACACCAAATTGGAAGGTCAGGAGGGGTTTTGTTGATTTTGTTGTTGTTGGGGTTTTTTGTGGTTCGTTTTGTTGGTTTGGGGTATTTTTTCTTAGCATTTTCAGCAATAAGATAGCAAACACCTGTTGATTAGTGATTAATTTAAGTAGAGTGATTCACCTCATGAAAACACTCAGTATGTGCTATAATTTGTTTTCATGCTGAAGCAGAATATTTGCCTATTAAGCTGTGAGGCTAATGGAGGGTTAGTACAAGCGATCTCAAACTCATCAATTTCAACAAGTTAAGGAAAAGATGGTGCAAAAAAGAGAGAAAGATATTGCAAGCAGATTTGGAGTAAAGGATAATGAAGTAATTCTTAGGGTGGAAGTATTATGAAGAAGGGAGTTGTGCGACCTTTCAAATTACTTCAGGCTTAAAAACTATACATGTAGTTTTTATGTGTGCTGAGAGGAAATACCTGTTAATATGCCAAACCGATCAAAAAGTGTCATTAGGTTTGTGGTGCAATCTCTTAACCATGTTCTATTTGTCTGCTATGTTGCTGGAGACATTGTTTTTAAAATGTGCTGTCATTTTTTATTTTTAATTGATTCCAGTAAGAATCTGTAGTTAGAAAGTGAATTACCTTTCTACACCTTGGCATAGCCAGTATAATTCTTAAACCCATTCTTCCCTCTTGTCTAATAAAAATACGTAATCTTTGAGATATCAGGTTTCCTTCCCCTCCCTTCCCCCATAGGTGACTGTCTTGAGACATGTGACACCAGTGAAGGAAAGCTAGAAAACTGGAGGTAGCCTGATGGCAAGCGGTAGTTTCATCGTTCAGCTGGCAAGTGACAGGTTTGGTTCCAGTACTTATTTGCTGAACTTTCTTGTGTTTTGCATTAGACCCGTTGATTAAAAACTAGATTTAATTCAAGAATGGGACCTCCACATCTCTGAGCTGAAAATAAATCATGTCCGTTGTAGCTGGTCCTCCTGTGGTTCTGTGATTCGTGTGTTATTGGCTGAAACAGGAGCGATAGCAAGTGTCCTAAATAAATGTCATCAGGAAGGGGCATACAAATCCTTGCTCTCCCTGAGAGGCAGACATAGATTTTGTGCTTTGTTGTGCTTAACAAAGGCACAAGATTTTGGAGACTTTTCCCAATGTACCTTTTTGGGCAAGGTGGGTACTTTCTCGATGTTTGTGTGATTTGATTATAATAAATCAGAACAGGTAGCTTAAAAGTACTCTGATAATTTTGAATAATAGAACATTGCAAGCAGGAAGCTTGGAGAAATAAACTTAGTTAACTAGGGAAGAGTGATTTCATTTCCTTACTAGAGACACAAAATATTTATGGCAAACTTTTTTTTTTAATTGCTCTTGTGTTTAATTTCACATTTTGTTTCCTTCTGCCTTTTGTTTCCCTGCTCAAGGACAAAATAAGAAACAATAATAAGTTTTTATTTATAAGTGCCCATGCTTAGAGGCCTCTGGGAGCTGGGACAGAAAGTAACTAAAACCATATTTTTTTCACAAACAGGGAATTGTGCCCAGATAAAATTGGGATTTGGAACAAAAAAAGGGCTGTCATACTACCCTAACATAGAATATACAGCCTAGCAATAAACCACATTTATGCCTTCTTGCTTAGTATGCCTGTGCATACTCTGAGCAGAGACTATGTGGTACGTACCTAGGAGGGAAGAAAATGCAGAATAAAGAGAGGTGGGAGGACAGAGATTAACTTTAGGAGGTTTAATGTGGATTGGAAGAAAGAGTTGGATTGATGGAAGGTAGCACTGTTTTTGTTCAGCTGTTCAGATTGTACTTACTTGCATCTAGAAGCTTTTTCATATCTCAATTCAGAGACTAGTGTTCAGACCAGCTTCCCCACATTCCCTTTGTGGCTTTTTGGCAAGGCTTAGTGTTAGGGCTTTCTGGTTCACGAAGAGTATTTCTGATTGTTCTCCTTTCTCCTTTTCATTAACACCCCTTTCCCTCCCCCCCCCTCCTTTCTTTTCCCTGTTAAATTTATATTTGCCATCTGCTTTGGGCTGGCAAACACGTTGCCTCTTCTTGCCATTTGGACTTACTCTGTTTCTAACTGTTGCTTCATACTTCAGTGAAGTGTCTAGATAGTTCGTAGTTGGTAATGAATACATTAAAAGAAGAGGACAGTGAACTAATGAAGTAGCATTTGACAGATAGAATGTAGAAATGTCAGGTTTTTGTTTTATTACTTTTTGCCCTATAAGACATGAAATGGTATAGGTTTAGACAGTATAATTCTTAAATGTTCTTCCTTCTTATCAAACAGAAGAATACAAACTTTGGGACAGCACGCTTCCTTCCTCTCCCTCCTCCCCCACAGGTGACTGTCTTGAGACCTATAACACCAGCAAAAGAAAGCCAGCAAACTGGAGGTAGCCTGATGGCAAGTGATGGTTTCATCATTCAGCTGGCAAGTGATGGGTTTGGTTCCAGCATATAATCGCTGAACTTCCTTGTGTTATTGTATTATGGGATCCTTGATTGCAGCAGGACACGCACCACGCTGTAGAACCTACATTTTGAAAGGAGAATTAATGAGCTGGCTTTATTTATTTATTAATTTTTAGTGCTTTCAGTCCATCCAGTGTAAGAGATTGTGCTGTACAGTAAGTCAGTCTCCTCTGTAGTAGGAGGTGGATGCTTGGGTAGCTCTGGAATGACGCTTCATAACTCTTAGAAAGGCCTAAGTCCTACAGCTGTTTTTTCAACTGAAAAGCAAAAGATATTGTTATGTGTTTTATAACAACCTATGATCCAGGTCCTATAAGAATTCAGCAAGGAAGCTTAATTATGGGCTGATTCCAGTGGTGCTGTAACACAGGCATTGATATTTCATGAATGTGGTTTTGTTCAAGAATGTTTACAGTGCCCACGTTAAGATACTTTGCTCGATGCCAGTGTACTAGTACTTTACTCCTGTATATGTAGAAAGATATCTATATATCCAAGATAGATATATAGATCCAAGCCTTCCAGTCCTCAAGCCTTCTCCTATGATTGGTAATAACATTGTTTACTTCTGCCACTAGTAGTAGTGTCTTTTACAAATGGGAATTTTTTTCAAAGAAAAATATCATGTTGGCAATTCTGCTTCAAGAGCTGTTGCAACATGCTAGCTCAACATGGATTTTATTGGTTTTGCTGAAAGCAGAAATAAAGTATAACTCAGCTGGAATGAACTAATGGGTTTATAATAGTAGTGTCATTGAGTATTTTTTCTTCTTCTCCAGAAAGTGGAAAAATAGAACAAAAGTTATTAAGCCAGTTTTACAAGTCTCATTCTCAGGAAGTAAAGCGATGTTTTGTACAGGAAACTCTTTTCCCCATTAAAAAGCCTTTAAACTTGAGGTCATAGTCCTTCAAAAAATTTGTGAAGGCTTCAGCTCATTGAAAAATATGTGGTTTTTCCATTTAAATGCCAGTTGTGATCATTTCTGATAAATAGTTCTATTATAAAACAAACAAAATACTGAATGAGGCCTGAATTTGAATGAAGGCTTGGGTGCATAAGTCACTGTGATGTGAAAACTGCAAACTCAGTAACCACTTTGTTACACAGCTCTCTGTAGCAAAACATTTCTTGGATGCATCCTTTGGTAGATTCCCAGCTGCTCTGGCCTAAGGAACTGGCGATCTAGTTTCTGCTGTACTTCCTTGCGATTCAGAAACTAAGTAGACTAACCTCTCATTCCCCTGAGATGGTTGTCTAATAGAATCATAGAATCGTTTAAGTTGGAAAAGGCCTTTAAGATCATCAGTTCCAACCATTAACTTAACCCTGCCATTCCACCACTAAACCGTGTCCCTAAGCACCTCATCTACCCATCTTTTAAATACCTCCAGAGACTTGACCGCTTCCCCGGGCAGCCCATTCCAATGCTTAACAACCCTTTTGGTGAAGGAATTTTTCCTAATGTCCAACCTAAAACCTCCCCTGGTGCAACTTAAGGCTATTTCCCCTCATCCTTTTGCCCGTTACCTGGGAGAAGAGACCAACACCCACCTCACTACAGTCTCCTTTCAGGTAGTTGTAGTGGGTGGTAAGGTCTCCTCTCAGCCTTCTTTTCTCCAGGCTAAACAAGGCGTGTAGGCATGTATTAGCAGCAGAACTCACATGCTCAAAATGTAGTAACAATTCCTGTTTAATATGTGACTGAAGGTGGCTGTGGCAGCTTTCTACATGGTGGTTCACAGTTAGAAGCATTTGATTGGAGGTTGAGGTTAAAATTCCAGGCTGTCTTCAACCTTATTGTATTCAAAGCTCCTGTCTCCCATTTTCCGGGAGAATTACTGGCACTATATTGTAGGCCACCTTGTATGGTGAGAAAGTAGTGGTAGGAATGTACGAAATACAAAGCCTAAGTAGTTTATGTTATTGTATAAGCTGTTGTAGCCTGTTAGTAGAGGTGATAGTCCAAAGAAGGCTAAAAGCTGACTGCAATAAAACTTCTCACTCTAATAGTGACAAAGCAATATATTTTGAGGAAATAAAGATACTGACAGGAAATAAAGATACTGACAGGATCTTCTACTGCACAGAAGCAGTGCAGACAGGAGAGCTTGACCCCTAACTTCACTGAAGAGGCAGCAGCTGGAAATGTTCCTCAGGCAAATGGCATACAAAGATCTCCAGGATGGGGAAGGCTGTGGAAGCTTGTTGCTTTTGGCTTTTGGCAAAAGGAGGAAAGCTTTCTTCTGTAATTTGCAACTATGGAATAGGTCTTGTGCCCTGGTAGTAGTGGAGTGAGAAAGACTTAGAGACTTCCCATAGGAAATGGTAAAAAAACCCCATAAAACCACAAAGAGACAAAAGGCCACTGCCACCACCACCACCTGCCCCTCCCAGGACATTGTAGTGGGAGACTCCCTTCTGCAGGAGGTGGATCTGCTGATCTGACTTGCTATCTAGGAAAAGTTATTTCTTGCCCAGGGCCCAGCACTACAACATTGAAAGACTGCCAGGGCTTGTCCAGTGCTTAGAGTATTATCTCCTGCTGCCCATCCACATGGGCATGTGCCAGTGATACTGCCAGAGGAGACCTTGAGGGTGACCTTAAGAGTAACTCTAGGGTTATGAGGATGTTCTTCGTCATGATGGTGAAGGGAAAGCCTCAGAGGAGTGGATGGATCCTATGAGTCAACACTTGGTTGTGCCTCTAGTGCTGTTGACAGAGGTTTGACTTTTATCACCACGGGGCCCTCTTTGAGGATCAGGGACTACCGTGGAGAGAGGAGTTCCACCTGACAAAGTTAGGCAAGAGTGGGGTTTTTTTGCCAACATGCTGGCCCTGAGTTAGCCAGACCAGTATGGGGGGAATGTACACGTGGCTCAGCCCAACATAGAGTATAAAAATTTAACAACTAACAACAGAACTTTTTAACCTATTTAAAATCAATTTAATGTAATACTTTTCTGTTGGAAATACATCATTGCAAAAGCATTTTTCTATATAGATGACATCAATTGAATTTGATAAAAACATGCATTAGAACGGAATGTGCATTCCTTCTTATTTTGAAATGTGTGTTTAGAATTACTTATTTTAGTTATGATATGGTTTTGAAACAGTGTAGTAAAGTTGGTGTTATGTCATTGCCTCGTTCATTTTATCCAGCATATTTTTTGGAAGAAATTAGCTTTTGTAACTATTTGAGGACATTCCCATTGGCTGTATTCCTATCAGGGGCATTGCTGAGGTAGAACGTATGTTTTCAGTGTCCATGTTGGTCTCTGTGTTCCATGGCTTGCCAGCAGCTTCTCAGTCTGCTGATTTTATTGCGGGTTTCTGCCCAAAGCCATCGGGAAGTCCTGCAGTGGGCAAGTATAGGGATGATAAAAGAGATGAATACTCTTTAATGTTGAAACTGTGGCAAGCATTTTTAAACATGATCATCTCTTGTTGAAGAGCAAAATAAAATGAGAACAACTGGAAAATCCAAATCCTCCTAGAATGGAACAGTCTGTTGCACAATAGGTTTTCAGTGCAAATGTGGAGTGATACTATTTGTGCTGCAGGGTTTTTGTAGCAAATATATAGCTTGTATAAAAAGTAACTTACTGGATAGTTGAGTGAATTAATTGTTCTTAAAGGAATCTTTATGTATTGTACTTTTAAATTTCTTGCTGTCTCTTTTTTTCATTTAATTACTTATAAAATAAAATAAAACCTTAAAAATAGATCTTTAAATAAATATTTTTTTTTTTTTATGTTGGGGGGAAAACCAAACAAACCTTGAAACACCTCTAGTCCTGGTCCCATCATTTTGCAGGCATGGTATTTCTGGGTTTGTGTGTGAGTTTTTATATTTTCAGTGAAGGTAAGCAGCTCTTGTTCTTTTAAATGGGTTAACTAACTGTATACTAAATTGAAATCAGAAGTGACTTCTAAATTCTTATTTATCAAAACAAATAGAACAAGTCCTCAAAGTGTGGAATAGATGTGCTTTGCTCCTTTTGGAGTACTTTCAGTCCTGTTGACCCACTTTCCTTAATATGCATTAGATAGCAAGGAATTTGGAGGGATTGGTTTGTTTTATGTATGTAGGCGGTTTTCTATTACATATATAAGGAAGATATTTATAAATAGCTCTAAAAGTTAAGAGCAGTGCATGGAAAATATTTAGTATTTTCTGTTACATGAAAGGAGGGAGGCTATCTTACCTGTAACAGGCCAACATTTGGTACTCAGAGTTGCTAACAGAGACACTGGTAATCTTCTTGTTTATAAGTAAGTTTCAAGGATGAAACCTAAGTACAACCATCTCAGCAGAAGAAAAAAATTGGTTGTGAAAGGCCAGCAACGTGATGTTCTATCTTTTTGGTACAAATAGTTTCAGGGGTTTTGGGCAGCGTTCAGCAAGTAATAAAAAGTTTGTATTAAGAAAATGCATTGTATTTCTGCTTTTAATTCCACCTCCTTCATACTACTACCTTCTCTTGGATCTGATTTCTAAATTTATGCTTTGGTAAAGTTTAGATTCTTCCTTTTTTACCCTTTAGTGCTTATTTCTTGTAGTTATTTGGCATCACTGCTGTTTACTTCTCATCCATTCCCCAGTCCCAGACTCAGAGAGATCCAGAAACCTCATTCAAGTGATCTTGAGTTCAGTGGGGGCAAACATGGAAGATTCTGGAGAAGGGGTATCTGCTATGTGGTCAGTTAATTCAACCTGGAGTTTAGTTCACTGAATGTTTTTGTTATGGTCATGGTTGTCATTAATTAAAAGATGATGAGTAGAGATAACTATGATCTGAGATTAGAAAAGAATATTAGAAAAGAACATGGCAACAACTGGGAGAAAAATCAGCTAAAAAAAAAAAGTGAGGACGAGAAAGGGTGTGTGGAAACATGGCAGACTGAATGGAGAAATCATCCTGGAGCTGAAGAGAAGCAGCTGGAGTCAAGTGCGATAAAGCCTAGAGCAAGATAGTAAAAGAACACATTAAAAAAGCCTAAAGAAATCTTACTAGAACAGAATAATGTAGAAAAAGCAGAAAGAAAAGAACAAGAAAATAAACATGCTATAAAAGATGGCAGTACAAAAGTAAGCATTAATGGAAAAAATAGGCCACTATTAACCATGCAGCAAAATTGGAATGAAATAAAAAAATCATTAGAGGGAATGGTAAGAGATGATGAAATAAGAGGAGGAGGGAGGAAAAAACACTTAATAAATTAATAAAAACAATTGTAAAGCCAGATAAGATCAGCAAGTCCTAGTGATCATGTTAAATACAAGTTCAAAAGAATTTCCAGTGGTTTACCTTTTCACTTTTTAAAACAAGTAGTTCAAATAAAAATTCATAATTATATTTTTGCTTGTAATTAAAAAGTATAGTTCTACCTGTGGGTTGTTATTTTGTTTTGGTCCCTCCCCCTCCTTTGGTTATTTATATCTCTCATCCTGTTTCATGTTTTACTTGCGGAAATGTATTTCATATTTCTGTGTGTAGAATGTTACACTGCAAGCAAGTACACGTTTCATGAGTCAATGCTATGCAGAATATAGTCTCTGAGGTGACAGTTATGTAGCACTACTAAAGTGTTTCTTATGTTTTATTTATTGTTCTATTTAGTAATGAATTCGCTTTGAAATACCACAAATGAAAACAAACGTCAGTCATTCAGGGTTGTTGATAATTTTTTTTACATTTATTTTCATGGAAAGCATAATAGAACGGAGTTCACGCTGATCTCAATCTGCTTTGTAAAGCTTTTGCAGCTGCGTAGATGATGACAAAAATCCCCCAGGGTTTCCACACCACGGAGATGGGGTGCTTTGCAGCCATCTGTAGAGTGTGATCCCATAATTTGCTGAGAATCCTCATTGGCAATGAATGTAATTAAGCAGTGTCTAGACCAGTTTGTGCGGTTGTTTTTTTGCAACTTCTTTTTCTAAATAATTTTTAAATCGCACCTTTGGTGAAACTGATGGAACTCTGTTGCTTTCCTACAAGTGCCTGTAGGAAGTTAGGGACATTCAGCACCCAAGAGGATGTTTAGCACCTTGTGTTATTCAGTCTCTATAACAACAAATAGATACCGCATGAAGTAACTTCTAATATTATTTGTGTGTGAAACTCTGAAATGTCTTGAACATTTCTCCACATTGTATCTTGCTACAAAAATATCATTCTTCGGCTATGATCTTTTATGCCAAAGATCCTCAGGGGACAAATGGAGGCTTGCACCACATACAGATGACCATGTTAGTTTCTGTAAAATCCAAGAAAATTAATACATGGAGTTTATTTCATAGTGCAGTAAATCTTTAATTTTTAAATAGTTTTAACTTTTTCTTTTTTCTTTCAACTAAGGAAATGCTACTTCACCGCAAGTTCAAAGACCTTCTTTCATGGACTACTTTGATAAACAAGATTCCAAGAATAAAAGCCCTGAAAACTGCAATCAGAACATGCATGAACCTTACCACATATCCAAAAATGTTTTCCCTGATAACTGGAAAGTCCCTCAAGATGGAGACTTTGATTTCGTGAGTATATTTTTATTGTTTACTTTCTTGCATGCTGTTTATTTTTATGTGCCAAAAATAGTTAATCCCCTTCTATATAACTATGTTAATACCATTAAAAGTAAACTTTCAAGAATACCATTCAGTTATCTAATCTTACTGCCTCATCCTGATTGTTGAAATAAGTACATTTGCTTAATGCGGGACCTTTTTAATGAGGAGTGGTATGTGACATTATGAATATACATCTTTGTAACTACTTTTTTTTCTTTAAAGCATTTTTGGTTCTTTATGTGTTATAGCAACTTTAAAATTTGACTCAGTTCTATTTAAAAAAAATTAATATATTGCTACAGGCATGGAATATTGTTGTCATGTTTGCTGAGCATCTCAGTAAAATGATAAGCAATTTAAACTGGATTGGAGCCATTTAATCAATCTCCATGGAGATGGTTAAGAACACCTACTGTTTTGCACAAGCCAGCTTGGTACTATTCCAATAGCGCACATCTCTCTACATAGAATTATTCTAACACCAGTCTGCCTATTTTAGAGTGAGGTTTTCCCCCTCAAAAATATATGTTCTTTATTTCTTTTTCCCTATGTTGCAAATTACAAGAGGGGCAAAAAGAAAATGTTCCTAAGTTATAGATTGTTCTTAATGTGAAATAAATAATGACTGTTTTGAGACTTGTAGATAACTATACCTGGTTTTCACCTTTGTTAATTTTTTTAACATGTTTGAATGAAAGAATTTAGTTTATCTGTTGTAGTTTAAACATGCTCTTAACTGCAGTGCAGTAGCTAAGTATGATCACATGGCACCTTTTTGAAAGTTCACTTGGGATTTGGAGAAAAATGTTGTGTTTAATTTTAGGTGACAGCTGTAGGTGTGGGATTTTTTTCCCAGTTTTCATTTACTGCATTTCTACATAAAGCTGACTCTTAAATTTTAGCTACTGGAGCAAAGCCAGTGAAATAGTGCAGTACAAGCTGTTGCTGCTGGAGAGTTTTGATTAAGTTGGATTTTGGTTTGGGTGGGGTTTTTATAGCCTTTTTTTTTTTTTTTTTGACCATAAAATGCAATAGTCATCATCCTGATAATTGTCTAACAAAATAATTATTTGCACCATTCATTGGAAAATAACTGGCTGTTATTTAAGCAGGGTTATTATAGTGGCAATAAAATTGCCCTTAGAGCAATTTAAAATTCATTCTGCCTTTTCCATAACTTGTTAAGAAATGCAAGCAAAAATTATTCTTGTAAATGGCTAAGATCTTGACTCTGTAAGTGCTTATTCATGAATAATTTGAAAAAGGATAATCCTGTGGAAATTGTTGACATTGCTTGTACATATGAAGCTGCTATCTTGAAATAGGAATTTGCCCTAGAACCAAACCTGAGGAGTTCTGATCTTCAGAAACTAACTGCTGTCTATTTTGTAGGCAAACCTTGCTAGTGGTCTTAGTCTGGCAAGTCAAAGACTTCAGAATCATAGAATGGTTTGGGTTGGAAGGGACCTTTAAAGGTCATCTAGTCCAACCCCCCTGCCGTGGGCAGGGACATCTTTCACTAGATGCTCAAAGTCCTGTCCAGCCTGACCTTGAACACTTCCAATGATGGGGATCCACAGCTTGTCTGGTCAACCTGTTGCAGCATTTCATGGAAGTATGTGATGTGCAGTTTGTCCTTGACTTTCTAAAAAGGCCATGTTGTAAGGCTTGTTGCTACAAAATGATCCTGATTGAAGACCAAATAGGATTTTAAAAAAAAGTCAATAGTTATTTGTGTGGAGATTTTGTTTAAGCATGACAAAAGCGAAATACTTCCATAGATAAGCCAGCCTAAGAAAGAGTTGAGGAAGACTCTTCAATAATGGATGTACTGCTTCAGAGTAGTCCACTCAAGAATATATTTCTCTGAAGCATCTGGTAGAGCTGATCTTACACAGGATATTGGTTTTAACAGCCTGCTGGTTTGAACCATAGGCAATTATTATTTATTTATATATTCTAGAAGCAATTCTATTTATATTTTAGACAGTGAGTGGCAGTATTGGTAAGTAGCCTGCAAGAGACTTCCTGAAAGGATAAATCAGTGGGCAGCATGCATAATGTATTGGCTGCTCTTTGTAAGATCCACATGAATGTTTTCAGTTGCTGACATGAAGTCTTTAAATGATTGATGAAAGGGATAAATAATGGAAACTTTTTGTACTAAATAATTCCATTCTATTTTGTTTGGAATTAGCCTTAATGGCATCTAGAAAGGGATCCTAACAACAGTAAATGCTGACAGTCATAATTTTACTTAAGAAAAGTGATTGATACACTAGAAGTCAAATATGAATAATCAAAATCTAACTTAACGCTAGAATACTCTAGTAGTACTCCAAGTTCCCATGTAGAAGAGGGAGGGATGCTCTGTAAGTTGGAGGTCGCCAAACTCATTTGCTGAATGATACCATTATTCTTATTTACCCATATACCCTTGTAAGCAGCACATAGCATGCCGGTCCTGGCAGCCAACAAATTATTTCCTTATGGGCCAAGGCAGAATGACAGTGCCATGCTATGCCAAGAAGAGATACTCAAGTGTATCAAATGGAAAGACTTACAAGTTTATTAGTGTATGTGTCTGTTACAGCATAAGCTAGGGAAGCAAAAGTGCCATTGAGGTGGGAGTGAGAAGGGAACAGGAGGAAGAAACAGTCCTTATAAATCCCTGCTACTAATCAGTTTGCTTATTTCTATGTATAAGATGAGACCTGCAGAATTAGAAGCTAATTCTTGTGGCCAAATAGTGTATTTGCTTTATGTTGCAGTGATATTTTATCCTGTTCCTAGTATATTTTACTGTTCGATAAAACAACACAGTTATTTAATGTATTTAAATATGTGTACACATGTAATGCAGATATAGGAGTTAGTCTTACACACTTGCTGCTGGTTGTAGATAATGTAAATAAATGATAGCTCATAAGGTAGATAAATGAATGTATAAAATAATGCGAAATGAACTTAGCACCAAGTCTGGTTTGAAAGTTGTTGTGTGGGCATAGTTTTCTGCCCTGACGTAAATGTTTTAAAAACTCCTTGCCAATGAAAATACAAGTAGAAGATGTTTCAAAGAAAATAAGATGCTTTGGTCATCACTCTGAGATTTAAAAAAAGTAATTTTAGCAGTGTTTTTTCTTCTGTAAGTACATATTTATGCTTTGTTTTTCACTGTTGAAGTACATCTGTTTTCAAATTCAAAAGCTGATCTTGTTTCTTTGTCACTGGTGCCATATGGGAATTTGAGATCCATATCTGACTGTTGGTCCTGGGGGTCTTCAGTTCCATGATCAATCTGTGCTGGTTATTGATGTAATGTTCCATGAAGTGATGAGAAAAAACTGCCCTTGAGTTTTGTTTTGTGTTGAATCAGGTATATTGCAAATAACTTTTAACTAGACTTAATACATTGAATATTACATTATTCCAAATTTACCCTGTTATGTATGCTTCAGGACTAAGGTGTTTTCCATGCATGAGAGATGTTTAGGGTTTTTATGCTACATTTCTTCTTGCTTAAAAAAAACCCCACACCCATAAACACTTTTGAAAGTCATCTTTTCCGTGACTAGGAATTTGTATAGGGTTGCTTTTTTTGATCTTTGTTTTCAGTTATTTTGTTGTCTATTTTTGTTGTCTCATGGTAAATTCTGAAAACCAAAAGTATGCGTCTTTTATATCAGTGGATCTTAGAGAAATGTATTTCTGGGAAGTACTTGTAAATGTTTTGGTTTGTATTTTTCCACTTCAGCCTTTGAAATGCAAGTGTTAAAGCTCTGACTGGATATAAATTTTACAAAAAGCAAACTAGTTTTTATTCAAACTCCAGCTTTTATATTAAACTTTAATATATATTTCACACTCAGGGATTGTAGTGGATTTTAATTTTCGATGAATACTATTGGACTATAGGCAGTTCTTTTACATGTTTACATTATTTTTAAGAGGAATGCAGCAGATGGCAAAATTAAAGCAGTATTTTTAACCCTAATTCTGTCAGGTTTACTTGGGCTTAAGTGATATTTTATTCACAACAAACCTTGATGCCAGTAGGTCTAATCAACAAGATACTGCTCATTGTGAGGAACAGCGGCATAAAGTCTTTGAATAAGTAAAGATGCAGTAAAGCTATATAGTGTACGGGTATGATATTCATAGAAATGTTAATGATGCATGGTATAAGCAGCTTTTCATAACGAGGCTTAACTGTTTAATGGGCCAACTTTTAGTCTTAGCTCACAAGTCAGCAGTTTGGGTCAGAGTGCTGAATTAGAGAAAATGATGAGTTTGTTTCATCTAAGTGACGAGTCCTTTTAAGAACAGTTGTTTTTTATAGATATTATGTATTCGTGTGACCATGTTGCTATTATAATAGCTCGGTTCTTTCCATGGGGAATGTTTTCCATGAGATAAGTACGTGCTGGAGAGAGCTGTGTATTAAATGAGCAAGGTGTTGTTGAAGCAGCTTGCTCAAATTTCTTTTTGTCTTTCACAGCTGAAGATTTTGTGATATTTTATGTAGCATTTATCATGTTTTTGTGGCCATAACAGAAGATAGTTTTCACCAAAAAAAAGTTAACTTTTAGTAAGCAAGAAGTGCTCGAAGTTTTTATGTGGGGAAAATCAGGTAAATCTTAGCTTGCTAGATTAATGTGCTATGTGTACATGTTGTTAAATATCCTGCTGCTTACACTTTTACTGTATCATGATGGTTTACATCTCATTAAGATATAAAATTGCTCTGTAAATCTTTCTACCTCTTAGTAATGTGTGTTAGTGTGGGACACGTTGTTAACAAAGGATTTACGTGAACTACAGTGAAGTGATGTGTACTTGATGATCACCTGTGAATTAACATTACTCAGAATGAGTTGCTAGACTTCACTTGCACTGATTGAATATGTTACTTCATTTTAAATTAGTCATTTACTTTTTGTTATGAGATGATAAAATGTAAAAAGGCAAATCTATTTATTATAGCAATGCTAGGGTAATGATTTCTGTCTTTAGTAGAATTATTTCCAAACAGGAATGGTGTCCAGATTGTTAAATATTAAACAGTGAACATGTAGATCATGTTTTGCAGTAACTGCAGTATCATGTTTAAGTAGATGCATTTTGGGTGACTTAAAGATTCTGGAAGAGCAACAAAAATTTAAAAAGCCATCTGTTACCCTAGGCAGAATATTTCTCTGGGTTTCAACCAGAACAAATACATTAGAATATAATCAGTGTGAAATAATAGTATTGCAGATACTGAGCACTTTAATTAACACTTATAAACGTATAATGTGACAATTGATTTGGTAAAAAAGTAAATACCACAAAATGGCCCTATAGAATTTAATTAAAACTTCAATAATTTAAAGATGGGCTGAGTTAGCTTCATTGGAAATACTTCTTTGTCCAAAACCTTGGCTGGGTTTGCTCTAATTTTATTGAAGCAGCAGATGAGTTTGTTCGGTACAGTCTTCTTTCTAATTAGTGGGATGAATGTATTTCATCTATTTTCAACCATTTGAGATGCTCCTTTAAGTCATTTGAAAATTTTAAATGATGTATTAACATATATTCATTTTGCTTTGTTTTTAATTAGTTGCTTGAATATCATGAAGCATTTCCAGATGCTGACAGGAAGAACATCTTCTTAACTGAGCAAATACGAAACTTAGGTTTCTGGGTTTGCATGGGCTGTATGCGTATGAGATAAACAGAAGATTATTTACAATGTCATGTAGCTAACCAAAGTATTACTGGTGTCGGCAGTCTGCATGCAGAATTTCATTAATTTTAGTTCAGAGACAGCCGAGAGAGAAGAGACTGGGAAATGAATGTAATGAATATAATATGCTTTATCTAGCTCATTTTGTGAGGACAGCATGAACCTCAGCAGTGAAGGTTTTCTGTACCTCTTACAATAGGCGGCTGGTACAGAAGCTTCCTGTGTGTTGAGTGGTTATTTAAAAAAATGAAAGGTGGGGGGGGTAATTCAATAGGAGAGAGATTCATATTAGCAGTCCAGTGTGGATGGCTTGCAGGTCATGGTTGTGGTTTGTTAGGCTTATTATGCAGCTGTTCAGGCAGACAGAAGGAGAGGTTGTGCCAGCCTGACATGTAAACTGAAAATGTATGGTGTGGTTTTTTGGTGGTTTTTTTTTTTTTTTTTTTTAAACTCTGCAAGTCAAATGCTGACGGATTTAACTAAATCCTGTTTATATATTCTGGCCACAAAAGGAGAATTATTTTTCTTGCAGAGACTGGGGAAATACACTACCTGAGCAGAGTGTTTCTCCAATTGGTATTGAATGTAGGATCCTTTCTCTTGGCATGTGTTCCTTCCCCTATTAGTATAGAAGTAAATAATTGAAAATCAAGCCGAGTAATTTGGTCTTATGTATAAGACTAAATTGTTTAGGCTGTAAACACAATCTACCCTTTCAGTTTACCTTAAATTGTAGGGTTATTTTAAAGCTGTTGCTCTGAATGCCAAAGTGCCAGCACTGTACTTTTGCAGTTCTGGAAGGTGAATCATGCCGTCTGACAAAGATTATATGAATTTTGTGTCCTAAAAGAGCACAGAAGACACCCTTCTAGGCCAAGGAGGTTTTTGCATTCTTAGATGTGAAAAACAGAATTACAGGTTTTTACTTATTATTGACACATCCTCTGAAGATAAGACAAGAACTCAGGCGTGAATTACAGCAATTTATTTTAAGTTAGATAGAAGAATTTCTAATAGGATAACAACGTACGACAGCAGGTTGCCTCAGAGCGTTGCAGAAGTTGCCATTATTGCGAGTGGTGAAGACCTGGTTGGATAAACATGTCGGGAATAGTTTTGGTGGAGTTGATCCCACTTGGAGCAGAGGATTGTTGCAGGTGACCCTCTCCTGTAAATGTTTCCGATGGCCTTATTTCCTGTGGCTTTTTAAGCTGCTGCTGACGGCTGATGTTTGTAATCATAAAAGATGTTGAGAACACATAGGTCTTACAAGCTCAAGCTCTCAAAAATAGTGACATACTTAATTTGTTTATTAGGAGCGTCAGTATTTTGGAGGAGCTAGGTCTTGGGTAACCTTGACAATTTTCGCAATTAGCAGTCAACTGTTATTTCCAAACATGAGTCTTGCCTCTGGAAAATTTCAGCCAAGATTCAGTCAATAAAACTTACCAGTGTTTTCTCTGCCGAAAGTTTAAAGCATCCCTGCTGTCTTATTGTATCATGTCAAATAGTTTCAATGTGCAATGTGTTTTTTAATTACAAGATGGTTGCTAGTGAAAAGACATTTTAAAACTTATTTTTCAGCCAACTTTCAAATTCTTAGTGTAAAGAATGAAACTACTTCACTCCAAAGAGTTTAAATACTTGCATCATCTGACCCCGGGTTTTTTTCCTCATTAGCTCAAATAGAGAGACTGAAGTATAGCGCTAGTGTATCTATTCAGTTATACGGCAAGTCTGTAATTTCTGCATAGTTTTAAGGAGAACAAAGGAAAGAAATGAGTGAAGTTGATGAGCTGGGGCAGTGCTGCTGGTTTAAAGTAACATCTTGTTACCTTAGTAACCAGTTGTCTGTACTAATATACCACTTTGAGGTCATTGTGTAATAGCTAAGTAACGTGTATAGCCTAGAAAGAGCTTTGAAATACTCTCTAAAAACAGTTCTGGCCGGACAAGATTTAGATGATCCTTTTTTGTCCATCAAACCAATTCAGTTTCAGGTCTCTCTATTCTGTTTGCTCTTACAGAAAAGGGGGGGAAAGATATTTAAACCAAATAGTTTCCATGTTGCATGAATCACTGTTAATGTCAAGGCAGCGTACCACACCTTTGTGTGTAATGTCTGATCCCCAGACTGAGTGCTGACACCAAGAGGTGCATGTTCTACTTCAGGGTTTCAGCAAAATTCTTTGAAATCGTCTCTATGACAGTATCATGAAAATTTACCACCAAGAAACAAAATCCATTCTTCTACTCTTTGCTATATGATTAGTAATTAGATAATGAAAAGAAGTAAAAATAAAACTTGCATGAGGAGGTGGGCAACTGGAATTTTGCAAGACTTCAAGTTAATTTTTCTAACTCCTTAGTTTGAAGAGGATTTCCTCATTATGTGGTTTGGTTAAGAACATGGGGTGGTTTTTTTTTTAGTTTAGCTTTTTTTACCCCCTTGGGGGTTTTAAATTTTTTTTTACTGAACTCAAATAGGAGCATGAGAACTTGTCAGATGGGATTCTAGTAATTGAACAGAAAAAAATTTTTGGATTAGTTTAGTGTCCATGTGGCTAACTTTCAATAATCAAAAAGCTTGTATTAGATTTCTGTGCCTCATGTTTTGATCGGCAGCCAATGAGTACCATGTGTAGACTATATATTAAGCATAGATGTTAACAATATTTCATAAACAAAATACTGGAAATTAAATGGCTGATATTTAATACTATTGAGCTTTATGAAGAACGGAAAAAATTCTGTGTGGTTTTTGTTTGCAAATAACTTTTAGAATTTGAAGAAAGAGACTTCTGCATTAAGGCATTGACTTCAAACAGAGAGTTCATAATGCTTGGAGTTCTTTGGAGTTAATATCTTCAGATATCTGATTAGGTTGGACTTAGTGCACATTTACCAAAACCAAGGATTGTCCAGAATATTTTGGTTTACATGTAAATTTTATTTCCTTTTCTTATATCTTGTATAGCTCAGAGATAAAAGGACGCTTCTATGAAACTTGAAAGCAAAATCTGTATTCCTATAAGTATACACTTTTTATTCTCATTTACTTGTATTTTAGTAATGTGTGAAATTTATACATTAAAATTACCTAAATGTAATTCTTTTACATTTGATCTATGCCTATAGATGCCTTATAGCTCACATTTACTTTTATTTATTGGGAGTTGTAACATCGCTATGCACTAGTCATTTTTGGTGAAAAGGATGAGGCTTTTCATAGAGATGCATGCTGTGTAAAGCGGTAAGCTAACTGTTTGGAGACTCAATATTTTAATTCGTTGTTCTTGTTTGTGTCTGGATAAAAGTGTGCCTCGTGGACAGCACCAGTACCTGAAATGGTAAAAAAAGCCCTATGTAAAATCACCCTGCGGGGGGTGGGATGGGGTGGGGGTGGCAACAAAACCACAAAACTGCTTTGGCAAATTTTTGTACCTATTTTATAGTGTTATATGAGCAACAATTAAAAAATAAAACTATGCAAGCCCGATACACAAAGCTGCAGCTGCTGACAAACTCCATATAGAAGGGTTAATCTCATACTTGCTAAAGTCAGTGGCAAAGCTCCTACTGACAGCAATGTTAAGTTTAGCTACTCAGATTTTTAAAGAAACCACTTGCATTTGTGTGCCTAAATGTGAAACTGCACTTGGGTTTAGGGTTAGAAATGTCACAGTTTAGACTGTTTCTCTCAGTATTCCTTAGTTTAGGGCAAGTATTCCTAGTTCCTAGGAAAGAAATACCTGAAGAATTAACACTTACTTAGCATCTGCTTAAAGATCTTGGTATTGCTTACATTTACATTTGTGTTGACAGTAGGAGTTGTAAACATATAAGAATACTAGTAAGAAAACATAGTTTCTTAACCTAAATAAGATGTACCAGGACAAAATTGCTCTGCAAGAAAGCTCTAAAGGTACAGTAGCATAGTTATAGCTGTTTCAAAAAGCTGCTTGATGCTCAGCTGAGAACCCTGACTGCATTTCCCTGACAATTTTTAGTGTGCCATAGTGAGAACTAAAACAAGTTAGCTTAAACCATTTTGAAGAATTTAACTTATTTTACTTTGCATTGCAGCAGACTAGGGTCATGGACGAGGTCTTCAGCTGAGACACAGGAATTTTGCAAACTGTGCAACCTTGACTGCATGATACTGTATGAGCGTGCCGTAGTGCTTGTAGATGTGAATTAGGTGGAACTTTCTAAAAACATGTTTGATTTTTTTTTCCCTCATGGTGTCACTACAGCCCAATATATTTAGTTGTTTTTTATATTTGAATATTCTTCTTTCAAGTAAGAATGGAGGAAAAAATGTTCTTTGAAGAAATGTAAAGCCCAGACTTCCCTGTCGCCCCCAAAAGTTCTCCAGATCAAAAAAGTTCTCTTAGTAAAAAGGAGCTGTCCCAAAGTTACTCTCTGTTTTATTTTGTTGAGGAGTCTTTGAAGACTGTGCTTTTAGGCATAGGGAATTAATTCAAGAAGCGTGTGAGTGGAAGAGGAGGCTTTCTTCCTGGGAGCTCCTTGGGTATTGGTCCCACTGGAACCTGGAGGAGATGCCTATATTTTTTGAAGGCAGTTCTTTGTGTGCTTCTAGTGCAAATGTTGGGGCTTTTTTTTCTGTGGTGTCAGCTGCGTTATCACTTTCACAGAATGATAATTTATTTTTCATTGAAATTAATTGTTACTTTAAGATTACCATTAGTTATAGTCACATGGTTTGAATGCCATCCACGTACAAGAAGAATGTGCACTCTACAGAGATGGATAATCAGCTTAAGATGTGAACTGTTATCCTGATGATGTTCATAGAGCTAGAAGTGTGGTATTTTCATGGCGCTTGCGATGTGTGTGTATAGCGTGGAATGGGCTTTTTATTTTGCTTTTGCAAAGTTAGAACTTTCATTGCTACTTCTATCTTTCTAAAGAGTTTCCATTAACAAACAGAATACCACTGTGAGTCAAGATAAAGAGACCGACGTAAGCAAGCCTACATTCAGGGAGATTCAATTAAAGTAACGAAGGCATTAAATTAAAACATGAAACTGAGACTTGTCCTTTGGGATTTTGTCTGTGACTAATGATTCAGTGAGATGTGTGCCCCTGTGTGCAGCCCACCATCAATGCTACTGCTGAGGAACAGAGGAGGAATTGGTAGGAGTCTGTTGACAGTAGGGCAGCTTGGTGTGTACCTGCTTGGCTGTTTCATTTGTTGTCTCTTGAGCTGGTTAACTTCCTTGTCATGGGCTTCAAAGAGCCCTGGATTACAGGGGTTGTTTTTCCCTACATCAAGTTCTGCGACAAATGCTAGCATGTTTTGAATGGTACTGTAACATAGAGCCTTTTGAAGGAATGACATTATGGTGAAATAATGCACCTTTCACATACACTCAGTAGTTAACAGGATTTATCTCCCAAATTGTGCAGTGCCCTTGTATTTAAAAAACAAAACAAAACAAAAAAACCTAAGCCCCAAACAGTTTGCAGAGTAAAGGATATTTGCAGAGAAAAAGAGATGGAAAAGAGCTGATGCCTCTGAAGAAGATTTCTGAAGGAGTTGGGGGAAGGAGTGGTAGGTGGAGGGGGGCCAAACCCAGCGTTACTTAAGCATCCCCATGGCCTGTGAAACTCAAGAGCCTTGTTTTCTCCTCTCTGCTGCCTGATGACACTATGGTAACAGCCCACTGATCATTTCAGAGGTGGGCTAATTCAAAACTACAGAGGAAAACAGTGACGTTGGAAACAGTGGTTAGTTTGAAACTACCTGACCTGTTTTCCATGTTTTAAAAAGCTGTTGCTATGGCA
>NW_009259600.1:4113680-4162378 GCF_000687185.1 Egretta garzetta | reverse complement strand
TATCACTTCCAACACCAAGCTGTGTTCCCGCACCCACCTTTTTTACAGGTACCTGTGTTACCCTAGAATTAGCACGGATACTTTAGCACTAAACACATTACCTAAGTCCTAATGGAGCAGTTTACTGATCTAGCTTGATTTCAACTCAGTTCTTCCTTTGTTCATCTTCTCTCTCTCTTACTGCAGCTGCCCAAAATAGAGCATCTCCAAAGAACGGTAGTTGCCATATCCTATGGTCCTCAAACTGTCCTGTCACCAAACACCATGATCATTTTGTTCTGCAATTCCATATCCCATGTTATGGAAGTCAGCAAACATAAGCTGTTTGACCATGGATTAGGGAGAAATTAATTCCAGAGCTGAGATGCCTTCATTGAAAAATAGCCTGACAGTTTTAATCAGTGAATTACTATCTGAAATGCCTCTGCTGCTGGCAGTTGCCATTGTAACATATGGGAGAGAGAGGATTTTGCAGATGGTCAATTCAAGAAACTATTTTACAACTTTAAATTGAAAATCAGTGCAGTGAACTTCACCTGGCATCTGAAGTGTACTGTGCTTGTTGTGAAAACTGTCAGTAAGTGGACAACTGTATAGTATGCTAACAGAAATGTTTGGTTAGTAGAGGTGTAATCCAATTTTCAATTTAGTGCATTTTTTTTATTATGGAGTGAGAAGAATGACTGTAATGTAATCCATGTCTGAAAGGAAAATACATTCCTGCCAAGTGCAAATTTCAAGAGAAGTCCTCATCATAGCTGCGCTTTGGATACACAGGACTAACTGGGAGCCCAGCGAAGCATCTTAGTTACAGTAATACTGGAGCCTCTGCCTTACTGAGTGGGAGGGAGGTATGAGAAGAACAAACACTCTAGCTAGCTGGGTTGGTTTTGTTTTTTTTTTTCCAAATCTATTAGTGTTATTTCAGATTTGCTCATGTTGAGCCATGGATTGAAAGCCTTCCTCCATCTCTAACAAGATTATGAGACCATATATGAAGGACAGTGTTCATATTGATGTATAGTTAATTGGTTATCTGGGGAAAAGTGATGCAATAATGGCGAAGGATTCTCAACTAATTAATTAAATGCAAAGAAGTGTTAAAAACTGTGTTTAGGTGCTGGTATCAAGTGCTCAGCAATTAGGGAATGTGATGCATTTATGATCACTTGACCCATAATGGTCCCATTCTTAAACTGAGTTTTAACCCATAGTCATATAATTAAAGAATGTGTTACAGTATTTAAGTATAATAAGAAAAGAGTAAAATTAAGGTTCCTTAAGGAGTTGTAAGCATGTTCTTCCCTAACATCTTTAAAGTATTGGACTTAACGTTCTTTCAAAGAGTTTTATATGTAGAATCATAGAATGTAATTTCATATCCATTTAAAAAGGAGAAGGAGGAAGAAAAGCAACATTTATTTCATGCAAGCACTCCACTGCACAACATTGGTGAGCTTTGAACACTGATTTGTTAAACACTGGTACCCAGATACAATGTCTTCAGTTGTTGGAATAAGTATGCTGACTGGTAGGGAGAGGAAATAAAAAGGAGGAATAGATTAGTGGGAGCCTGGGTGAAGGGAGGGGGAGGAAACAAGGAAGATCAACCTGTTCTTTCTCTTGCAGCAGGGTGGGCATTTGGCTATTAGCCAAGGTTAACCCACCACGCCTGATAAGACTCATTTCAGCAGTCTTCTATAGGTAGAAGTTTGTCTCCATCTTTGACATAAGGATAAGTTTTCTTGGTCTATATCAGGCCTTCTTTATCTTTTCCTGATACAGCACTTCTGTTGTGTGGCCTTAGCTCAGTAACTAAGAAGCACTATTGCAGATGCTTGCTTTATTGGAAAGAGCGCCAGGTCTGGTTCCCCCTCAGTGATCTAAAGCACAAATACCATCTGTCCTATAGTTAAGATCACTTCAGTGAGTTTCTGCATAACTGCTCACACTTGCCAGAGACAGAGAATCAGTCTAGCTGCTTTTTCATTTCTTTTTACAGAACTGTCCTCAAATTGCCCCGTATCACATGTACAGAAGTACTGCTTCCAAATTCCTACCCATTAAAGTCAGCAGCTTTCTCTAGGACTTCTCAGAAGAAGGCCTTGTCTGTAGTACAAGGGCTTCAGGGTGGCCTGAACGCATTTCTTGGCTTTTTGCTGGAGTTACTAGCTGTCCTCAGAATCGTGATCAACTCAGTGCTGTCGCCAAGCCGTCTTGGGATATTTTGCAACAGCTAGATGATTGGCAAGTAGGTATACTGGTGAACGTTTAAGTCTTACAGCTGGTGAAGTTCAGCCGTCAGGCACATGCTATGTACAGATACACCCCAAAGGGCAGTTGCAGTTGAAGAAAGTGATATATCCCACACCACCCATCCCACCCTGTGCTCCACTGTGGCAATAGAGTATTAGGAACAGTCTAAGCCTCTGTGTGTCAAGAACACAAAGAACATACCGAGACGATAATTTGTATGAACAAACAAGAGGATATGAGATCTTGATGCTCTGCAGGAAAGATGATTATATTTCAAATTGATATATCTAGTATCAGACTCATTGGCTATGTATTTCTTGAGATCCCAGATAATATTGGGGAATGGAGACTGAAGAACTGTGAGCAAGTAGGCTTCAGGATGATACTCAAGGCAATATTCTGGGATGTGAGATGCTTCAATGGGCCTGTTTTTCCTGATAATGATTAAGAAATATTTTTGATTAAGTGAATAAATGTTTATAGTCTTGGCCTGGTTTATCCACAGGGTCCCATTTGGATACCTCTTTAATCCACTAGTCACAGTCATTTTACTAGTCTTGCAACTTATCTTTACTAATGATCCTCAGAAAGTTATGATAGTCAAAAGACATAAGTTTTCTCTAGCTTCATGAAGGCAGTTTTTATTCTAGAATCTCTTCCACCTCTCCACGAGGACCGTTAGTTTTGGGATTTCAGGCTTACTGTCACAGGACTGGCATTGCCTGACTTCTTAGGTCTTAGGCAAGATTGTTGAAAGTTTCCTGATCCTATACTGATCCTCTGAGAACATCCTTATCGAAAGTGTTAGGAAGTTGTACATACACAGCCAAATGGACTGGTTTCTATGGGTGGTGGCCAGCTTTGTACTCGTCCTCTATGTTTTGAGGGGGAGGTTTCCTTCCCTTTGATCTGGATCACTTTTTGAAAACAAAAATAGCAGTTGCTCTTTAGGTTCTCTTTAGGTACACACCTCTCCTCGAAATATTTTCATGACATTCTTCAGTGAAATTTCCCAAGAGCTTAATAGGAGTTTTGTGGCTGATCTAATGAGCCATTTTTTTACTGAGACTTTAATGTTGTCTTTATATCCCCTTGTGGATCATCTCTGTGAGCTTATGGCAACATGTTCATTTATTCATTTTTCTAATTCTTTTAGTGAAAATAGTCTTTTCTAGTGATTACCACATAGTGGGGAAAATATATTTCAAGTCATACTGGCTTTCTTTATGTTTGGAAGAAACTGTACAGGGTTGCAGTTTGTGTGTTGCTGCAGAGTTTGATTCAAGCCAGGAAATCAACCTGCCTGTGTTCTTACTGAAGTTGCACACATCCAGGACTGAGACATCAGGTTTTTAAATTTTATTTTTTTAAATTTGGACAAGAAGGTTTAGGAAGATTGTTCAGCTTTTCAAACTGACGGCAAAAACACCTGTAGGCATAATGATTTCCCCGCAAGGATGTAGCATAGTGAGAATAGCATGCTGGGTCAGGATCTACTACGGCTAGGGGTGTGATTCATGTGCATCCACATGAGCACAAGCATATTTTGAGACCTGAGAAATGTGTCCATCCCTGAGACTTGCAGATTTGTCCTGAGAAATTCCATACTTGCTTTTTTTTGTGAGTATGGTGCCATCACAGAGGGCTTCTGGGTTGTGATGCAGCTCTTGAGAGTGGTTCTTCAGTTCCTCAAGGCTTTGCATTTCTTCATCAGTCAACTGATAGCTTCAGCTTGTAATGGGACTTCTTCAAGAAGTTATATTCACGTGTATGTTCCTAACTCTACCTGAAGTCCCATTAAAAGTTGCTTGGGGTTCTGGATGTGAGGAACCAAAGATGCTCATTTACCAGTTGGTACTTCACATATGCAACCTTCACAGCAGGGCCTTGAGTATATATGCCTATGAATATTGCAAAGGCAAAAAAAAGAAAAAACTTTCTAGGGTTGCGCATAGAGCAGCACATTTCAAATACATTCTAGTTACTGCTTAATATCTTATTTTAGGTGGTGGTGTATATTCTTATTCATAAAAAAGAAAAAAAAGCCTTTTGGGAATTAAACAGAGAATTTCAGGAAGTATACTTCAACATCCACTACTTTAATGAAAGAAGCAGAAGTAAGGGAGAACAAAACATGTTCAGAAGTTGTTTTCCTTTTTTATTGTGTGGTCCTTGAAAAAACTTTTCTAAAACGCAAAGATAGTTAAAAACTGTACAAAAAGCTCTTAGTGAGTAGGAAAAATAGTGAAAGTAGGAAAGAATTGGGGGAAAAAAGGAACACAACTGGTTTTGAATATAGCGGTTCTGATGGGTAGCATATAGAGGGGGACACAATTGGAGGATGATTTAATAAATAGGCAAGGTTGTAGTTATGTATGCTTAAAAGGGAAAAGGGTAAATAACTTTAAGATGAGATAGTGGCAGGTTGGACTGTGCTTATTTAATTTTCTACTTGAAGAATTCTACATCTAAATGTGTGGTTCTTTACATAACAACCACTCATTTAAGTTTTGGGGTTAACTTCACACGCTGTTGCAAGAAAATGAAAATAATGAAACCACCATGAGGCTGCAAGTCTTCTGGTAAGACTGGAAACTGCAACGCTTGTTCTCTTTCACTGCCAGGTTTATGGTTTTGATTTCCTATCTGGGTATTTAGAAGAGTTGGGATTTTTTTTTTCAGTAGTAAGGCATTCTGGGACAAAGATGAAGGCAAAAACTTTAGCAGCAATCAAAATTAGAGGAAGCTTGGATGGTGGTTATTCTCCATGGCAATGCAATCTAATTATAACTGTATTAGAGAAGCAGAGTTGTAGAGGTAAATAGTTGGTGTAATATATTGAGTTATACTTTTATATGCTAATATGACTGTAGGAGACATTCACATTCTCTTATTTTGGCAGTTACTGTTATTTCAGTTAAAACTGAAAATTTTTGGATACCCATACAAGTATGGAAAAAGAAAGAATAGAAAGAAGGGGTCTTTCAGCTGCTGCTCTGTTTCTGTTTTAATAGCTGTAAAATCCCAGTCATCTGATAACTACACAAGCAAAGAACTGAGTCAAAAACTGTTTTACATTTTCCTGTGTAAGGCTGATGTTAGTATCTGCAACCCTTCTTTTAAATGCTTTTTCTTGTTTAATTGCTTCCCATTGCTTGTATACAAACAGATTCACCTTATTCTGTCTCTTCCTTCTACCTTTCCCTCTACTATAAATGTTGAGCACAACACTGTGTGGTAACAGTTAATGAATGAATGGCTAGACCAAATAATTTTTATTAAATAGTCTCAGATGTGACACATAAGTTGCATAGGAAGCACCCTTTATGTCAGCTGTACATTGCAAATAGATTCTCTGTCAGCTGTGATTTATCACCTTTTCTGGTATGTACTCTGAAGATGTGTAAGCTTAATTCTGATTTAGTTAGATTTTCTAGCCAGTAATTTGTACTTGTCATCTACTTAAGCTTTCTTATCTCTGTAAGATACCTGCCTATCTCTAGCTTTGCCCCTCTGAGAATTTTTACTGACCCTCTTTGACCTTCTCATCCCTCCTCTTTGCAAATACCAGGTTTCTACATCTAATTCAGCATGCATTAACTTGGCTTACCTGTGTTATTTTATTTGTAGTTTACAACTTGTGTTTATAATACTGCTTCTGTAGTCATCTTCTGCATGTTTTCTGCAGAGTATCTAGTAGTTTGTCAGGTGTTGTAAGCAAGAAAAAAATCAGGCAATTATGTAGAAAACCTGCAGGGTCTCAATAGTAGTTTGCCTCTGCCACTAAATTGTGGGTAGACAGGGTTACCTTGTAGACAGCTTGGATTTGAGGAAAACTTGCTTCTGCTATGAATTTGTGGGCAGGCAGAATTTCTCCAAAGACACGTTGTACCTGAATACACGGCTACTTGAGGGTCATCAGTTTCTGACCTTAGCTCTTTGGGGTTTTCCTACACAATCTGGAAATGCTGACTCTCTAAGTTGTTGGGAAAGAATTGTACGAGTTATTTTTCTCCTTCAAATCAAAAGTAGATAGGTCCAAAACCATTGTAATTAGATGGCTTTCTTGCAAACAGTCTAAAAGGTGACTTATGTAGACTGTCGTGATTTTTTCATGGCTTTCCAAAATCTTTATTTCAGATAAACTTGAGTTCCACTTTCCCTTTATGTTTAAATGAACACTAACTTAAAGGAAAACACTTGAGTTACAAAGCCACACAAGTCTACTGGTGATATCTGTTACAACTCAAAATGGTCAGAACAGCAATTTATTCTTTTGGTGGTTTATGAACTTCTTATACTTGGGATGTGTTGACATGGTAATTCAAATATGAGTACATGCAGAGGTCATCTTAAAGTAAATTTGCAACTAACTAATGATTCCAGTGTTTTCTTGTGTACTACTGAATTATTTTTATTAGTAAGGTAGTTCTTGTCCAAACTACTATTAGTCTGAAAAATGAGAGATTAAAATTACTAAATGATTTTTTTCTTTATCCCTGCTAAAGTAGATTGTTCCAACAATGTGCTACCGAATGCTTTTTCCAAACTAGCTTAAGATTCTGAATTGAAGGCATTTTCATCACTTTCCTCGGGGGTCTGTGTCACAGTTTTATAGATCTGACAGCTAAACAATGCTGGGTTTTTTTTTTTTATCTTCAGTTTAAAATTTCATGATGTTGTGCCTAGTTACAGCTCTCTGAACAATTGTCAACAATTCTTACTCCTCCAAGGAGGAGTAACTTACACAAGTTATATAGGTTATTAAATCTTCCCTTACATGTCTGTCTAAGGGAGAATATTGCACACATAAAACAATATGTGCGTGAGTGTATAATTACCCACCCCAGAAATTATTATGAAGATTTTGAGTTCATTTTTACTTTGAAGGTCCCTGGAGCATAACCAAGTTGTCAGTAGCTGCCAAGAATATGATTGGTTCCCCCATGTGTCAGTTCTGTACTTGCATCATGAGCATCCACAGGTGGGAATAGCTGCTTCTCCAGAAATAGGACATCTGTCATCAGGCCACCAATTTTAAGTTGTGACAAGCCATCCTTGGTTCTGGAACAGCAGCACAGGGGAAAAAGAAAATACAGTAACTGCCTTGCAGTCCTTGGTAACAGCCAGAGGAGACTAGTCGATCCATGTGCCATCTTCCCTAAGGAGCTACTCACTCTGCCTGTACATTGAACAACTCTAGACAGACTTAGAGAAAAAGTTTTTAAGCTCAGAGTCTTTCCTTTTGGACACTAAGACAAAACACTGTCAAGTTAAAAAACAAACAAACAAAACCCCTCTGTTCTTTGAGATCATGCAAATAAATTACTGATTTCACAGAAGGAAGAGTCTAGCCACCGGTAGACAGCAAAGAATTTATCCTCAAGGATACTGCCAGTGTTATTAAAATAGTTGTGTGGTATACAAAGCATAGATGGAGCCATTATCTTCAGTCTCAGTATTTCATTCATCTAATCCAGTGGTTTGTAGGAATGTTTTTAGAGTGAGTGATTTTTCTGCTTGGGCTATATTGTGATGTCTTATGGTATTAAGGGCTTGAAAGAAGGAAGTGTCTTATACTGTACATATATTAAGATAGGTTAATTAAGTTCATTTCTAGAAATATGAATGCCAACTTAAGGCAACAGTCTTTGAAACTTTTAGGATTGTCTCTTGATTCCAAAACAAAAGGAAAATTAAAAAGATGATTGTATACTGATTTTTAGGATGGTGCCGGAACATGTCCAGAGGAAAGCAACAAACCTGGTGAGGGGTCTGGAGCACAAGTCTCATGAGGAGCATCTGAGGGACCTGGGGTTGTTTAGCCTGGAGAAAAGGAGGCCGAGGGGAGACCTGATCGCCCTCTACAACTACTTGAAAGGAGGCTGTAGCAAGGTGGGGGTCGGTATCTTCTCCCAGGTAACAGGCAATAGGACGAGGGGAAATGGCCTCAAGCTGCACCGGGGCAGGTTTAGTTTGGACATAAGGAAAAATTTTTTCACTGAAGGGTTGTTAAGCACTGGAACAGGCTGCCCAGGGAAGTGGTTAAGTCCTGATCCCGGGAGGTATTTAAAAGATGGGTAGACGAGGTACTTGGGGACATGGTTTAGTGGTGGGATGGCTGTGTTACGTTAAAGGTTGGACTTGATGATCTTGAAGGTCTTTTCCAACCTAAGAATTCTATGATTCTGTGATTTTCACCATAGGTTTGCCTTCTTGCAATATTTTTTACAAGTTTATTGTGCTGTAATTCTAGCTATAGAAATGACTTACTGTGTGCTTCTGAACAGTTGAGAGACTAAGTGTCAGTTTATTTGGGTCAGATTTAATTGAACAAAAATATTATCTTAATTTGCCTGTGTTGTGCTCGTGAAATGATGACTTTTTCTCCTATTTAGGGAAATACTCTTCAGGAGAAACACTATTACTGTTTTTCATTTGCAGATAAATTGCTTTTTAACTCTTTGTGCCCATTCATCTGAGAGTTCATAAGAACTCAGCTGGATTAGAGCATTTTGCCCTGCATCATCTCAAGGCTTTTTCTCCAGATTACCTTAACTGCTGCCGCTGACTTTATTCCTCTGTGCTAATCTAACACACCTATTTTTCTCCAGGTTATGTTTATGTCACTAGGCGTTGTTTGAAAGACAGGATTATTTTCATTTCAAACTAGCATAGCCATGCCAGATCTGAAGGGAATGAAACACTGTTTGAACCTACGACAAATTATTTTCATGGTGGGTGCAATATTTGTGTGTTTGGCATAGCCTATGTTGTAAGAACAGGATTTTCTGGTATACCTAAAGCAATATAATTGCACTGGCAGAAACCTTTGGGATGAGAGACAACAGTGAGAAGGATTCAGATCTGTGTATTTATTCAAGTACTTTCTTAATTATAGCCTTGTATAACCAAAAAATGAATAAGTGCTGTTATTTTCAGGAGAATGATGGCAGAGAGACAGAAAGTGGGTGATTCCACAGTGAGTTCATAGCAAAGCTGGAATAAGATGCAGGAGTTGTGCCATCAGGTCTCATGTGAAGCATTAACTCTGCTCACTCCCATATATCTCATCTCCACTTTCAAATGGTATACTACTTTCTGATAAGTTTATCTCATTTAGATTTTGTCCCCTTCTGTGCAGTTTGGAACCTGCCCGGCAATGGAGCCTTGGTTTGGATGCTATTGCATTTCAGTTAAATATTATGTAATGTATATTATTATTTAATCAATATCTATTACATATATGGTTTATGTTGTAAAATCTTTTCTTACTATTTTGTTTCTTTTAATGTGTTTTATTGAATTCCATCTGTTGGGTATTAAAAGTTTGGGATTCTTTTCTCCTTTAGACAATCGCTGTCATCCTTATTTTGCTAGCCAAGTGAACTAAGTGATGGATGTTTCTTGACATTCATGATAACCCTGAATATATTTGCTTATCTATATAGGATACTTTCATATGAAGTTGTATAACCTAATGAGGGGTGAAGAATTCTTTTTCTCAATAAGCATCTACCTATTCAGACCTACTTTATATGCAAAATACTAACTTTCTTGTCATCTGTGTTCGAAATGTTGGCTGTGTCAGTGGTGATAGTAATCTGTTCTCATGATGAAACATTGTCAAAATTTCTAATAGCCAGCTTCTATACCCCTTGTGCATTGGAGGATTCTGTTTTCAAAGTACGCAGTGGTCAGCAATACAGAACATAGACAAATATTCTGAGAGTACATCTTTGAAAGCCACCTGTTTATGAATTAGCCAGTAGTTTGGTAGATCTTTGCTGAACATGCTCAAATTTTAATTCCTGTCTTTCCTTAATACTGTTATTGACATCATTTACCTCAAATGCACGGTGCATTCGCTGTTCTGGCACGTTGAGGTGGGAAGCTCTAGGACTGTAACGATGACCAAAGTCACAAGTATAAGGAATGACTAGAAATGTTTTGAAGAGAACGTGTATTTAAATTATTCCTATACTAAAATGAATTTGCAATGTCAAAAAAAATATGTAACGTAAAATTATATGCAACACGTGAAGACCATTCACTAATACATTGAAGCATTCTTGTAAAAACAATTTGTCACTGAAACTCTTCAACACAACAAGAAGGAATTGAAGCACATACTCAGTTTCAAGCAGGTAAATGACCACATTCCAGTGGTGGGATAACTACTGCTATTTGTTGAAGTTTCTTGTGTCAAAGCCCTTTGTTGCCCCTTTTGCAGCATATCGTCATTGCTCTAGCTTCATGTTCCTTTTGTTCGTAGTTGCAATACTCATACAAAATCACTAATTTCTGAAAAAAGGGTGCTTCAGCTTCAAGAGGCTGCTGCCTGTCAAATCTAGATTTAGTGTAGTCTAACACATTAAAAATATCAGTAGTGTGAACTTGGTGTTTACCTATAGAACTGTTTATAGCACTATTGAAATCTAAGAGGGATTTGCATTAATAATGAGGAAAGCCATAAAGAGTATGTACAGATGTTTCCTAATGCAGTAAGCCTGTTGCTCTAAAGGCATATGATCACATTTCTAAAATTGCTATTGCATGTCTTGGCAGTTTGTTAAAAACTGAAAACTTAAAGTTAACCGGTATTTTGATAGACTAAGTTCAAGGTCACCTTTTGTTTAAATGATGTTTTGTTTTCTGTAATTAGACCATGCCAGGTGTATTAAGTATGTAATTAAAAACACAAGGTTTGGCTAATTCAGAGTAAATGAGAATGAAATACAAGGTCATTATTCGTCTCTAGTGAGACTCCAGATGAACAGCGCACATGGAACTATTTATAAAACATTTTGCATGGTCAAAAATTGCTTTAGGTTGCTGTCCATGGCTTTTAAATTAAACTACTCACAGATTTTCATGAAAGTACCTGTAGCGTAGAAATATGTTCCCATGCCTAGTGTTAAATTTGAATGGGAATAAAATATGTATGATATACAATTTTATGGCGTAGATTTTAAAGAAGAAAAAAGAAAAGGGAAAAAAGGTAGTAAGAGAGCTTATGAGGCACTCTGCAAAATGTTACTAGGGTGAACTTCTGACAGCCATGGTACTGAGCAACTGGTTCAAAGCATCAGAAATAATACCTGAAAGGGAATGGACTGCTTTTGTGGTAGTCAGTTGAATTTCTTGCTCTATATATGTTCTGTGTAGTAAAATGGTGGCAAATTTCCACCACTTTACTACACAGTAATCAAACCTGAACAGCGGCAGAATTCATCTATCGGTGATGATGATACTCATTGCTTCTGCACCTCTGACCCGTATAAACTTCACCTGAGGGCCCTCTGGTTCCCACAGTGTGGGGCTGGAGTGGGATGTAAGCTACGGATCCAACCAGTCCGGGGCAGAGCCCATGGAAGTTGGTTTGACCAGGGAGACTTTCTTGGTCTTCTGTCTCCCAAGGTTAGCATCCTTTTTTTTCGTACCATATGTATTTTGGGAAAAGTTAAGTTGAAGCCAAATGCAATAAAGTGTGCTGCTTAGATTTCGTATATGCAAGTGAAATCCCTTAGATTTATGTTCAAAAATTAAAATAGTCCAAAGCTACAGGGGTACATAAAGGTTAAGCTAGTACTTACAAAACCGATATACGATTGGCTCTTGGGGTTTTTTGGGAGGGTTGTGCGAAGTTTGGTTTTTTGGGGTTGCTTTGGGGTGGGGAACATTGGTGGTGGTGCTGTTTTGTTAGGGGTTTTTTGTTGGGCTTTTTCAGGGGGAGTTGATGGGTTTTTTTGTTGTTGTTTTTTTTTTTTTTTTAAGAAAACAAAGTCCACGCTCTAAAATCAGTCCCTTTGGAATACCATAAGTTGGCTTTACTGAATTCAGATGAAACAAGGAATGTCTAGACTTTGTTTTCATGGGCTTTGGTATTTTGAATATTTCTGTGCAGTTGAAGTTGTAAGAACTAAATTGTTTAAGACTTAGACATTTTCTTTAGAACTACAGTGTACTTGGAAATGCTTTTCAGTGAGAGTCACCAGCAAGTAAGTTGCTGAGATTCATGCTTATGCCATGTTTGCGGAGGGAGAAATTTCAGAATGCTCACACAGAATAGCTGGACAATTCCTTTTGCCATTTGTATTTTTGTAGAGGTGGGACCAGAATTTCAACAACCCCAGAAACTCTGACAAGTGGGTCAGCACAAGGGGATAATTCTTAATCTTCTGTTTGTATCTCATTATCTGTTTTGGAACTTAGGCTTGTTAAATTCTGGATGAGGAGGAAGGAGTACCAGGGTGTTGCTGGGCTGGTTTAGTTCTAGTTATGGCAATGTGATAACGTTTGAAATTTACTTTCACGTCAGATTACTGCTTATTTTTCGAAAGGTGTCCTTATTTCTTTTCATAGTTTTGCCTTCCCTGGGTGTCCTCCTACATAACTAACCCTGTTTCCTGTTGTCTGTGGGTTTTTTCCTTAATCTTATTTCCTAGTGTAAAATGAGTTCATTATTTTTGCCATTTGTCCTGACAACCTTGGATCCACAAAAGTATTCATTTCTTGGAACCTACTGCCAATCAATTGCACTGGTTTCTTATTATATGATAATCCTATCTTAATTGGGAAAACAAAGTAACTGGGCTAAGCTGTACATTGTAAAGCCTATCTCAAAAAGTAAGCAAAGGTGATCGAATGTACCTGGGCTGTACGGTGCTGGCGCAGTCTGCAGCATGTGCTGGAGCTGTCGTGCTGGATGGGACCTGCTGCAGCTGCCAACACCCCTCTGCGGCCCAGAGGCTATATAGCACTGGACGGTGAAGCTGGCACCCACCCTATACGTGTCTGTCTTGAAACCGATATGTACGTACACTTCTGTGTGATGGCATCTAACAAGGCACTGGAAGAAAGAGGGTCTACATGCATACACCTTACAGCTATATGTGCAGGGTCTGTAACTGTGCTGCTCCTGCAGCAGTCCCAGTCTGGGAATATGCAGCCACCTTTGCAAAAGTGGGTGTTGGTGCCAGAGCCATGGGAATGTCCCTGTCTATTACAGACCGTGATTTCTGGGATGCATGCTAGTTTTTCAGCTAAAAATTGAAATGAGTGCCTGATATGTGAAACTACTGGCTCAGGAGCTTGGCGATCCTTGTAGCTGCTTTTGCAGGATGGACTACATTAAAAACACAAAAACCAAAAGAAGAAAAAACCAAACAAAAAAACCCACAAAAACAAGTAGTTATCAATTTGGAATGCAGGGTCCCTGAGAATATATAAACACATAGCACAAATAGTATTTTAAGCAAGCTCTGTTTTGCCCATTATTATCAGCAATACACGTTTCTTCAACTGAACAAAGGTGAGAGATTAAAATAAGACACATTCCATTCCTGAAGTTAAATGAAAGCATGTTTCTGCTTGATATGATAGGAAATAGCTTGCAGAATATATTATTCTTTTTAAAAAAAAAAAGAAAAAAGGTATTTTAAAGCTGCCAAGGACTTGTATACAGATAGTTATCAATTGAGTAAGTGTCAGGTATTTAAGTGAAAGCTGGCTGGCTTATCCGTGGTTTGGGTTTTTTTGTTTTGTTTTTTTTTTTTTGTCGTTATTAGTTTTATTTATTAGCCGACTGTACCAGCAAACTTCATGCTTTGTTTCGCCTTGTACTCATCTAAATACATGGTACTTAGTGCCAAGCAGTCCACGATCACAATGAACCTTTTGTGGAATTTAAGTAGAATTGCTGTGTTTGATGCGTTCATGAACATGGAATATATATTTTTATGTACAAGTAATGTCTTGCATACTTGATACATTCTTTAAGGGACTTTTTCTGCTTGCTGTGGTGGTTGCTGTTGAATTTTTGCTACATTTGTACATTAAAAAAAAGCATATGTTGATTTATGGGGAAAAAACTACACAGTAAAAATGCTGCTTTTATTAACAGCAGCCACATCTGCTTGTGAAGCAGTCAAGAGATAGAATTTTGCTGTAAATACAGCAGGACTTTTTATCAATTTAGGGAGATCTACAGAAGACATCTCAGGAGGTTTGTAAATGTTTTAAGATTGTAAATGTCAGGCTCATGCGGACACTGGTGCTTTAGGAAGTTCACTTCTAGATGGACAATCGTAGGCATCATTAATGGAGTTTCCTGTCTCTGTTGCTTGCCAAAATTTCCTTTCTATTTCTTCCTTCTTAAGTGGATATACTAGGCGACTTCACGGTTTGAGTATAGTAGGGATTCTAGTTTTTGTCTATGGGAGGCTTATGCTAATAAGTGATATTTTTACGGTATATGTATTTAAAGGTTAAATTGAACCATGTTGAGACAGAGCTTTGTTGTTGACAGTAGCCATCTCAGACTTGTTTGGATTTTGAAATTTTCAAAGCAGGCACCTGAAATTAGTTGAATCCTTTAAATTAGCACATATATCATGACGATGTGATACAGGGAATCTAAAGAAAATTTGACTGCACTTCAAACTTTGCTTCATGAAAAGCCATCTGCCTTACAGGATAAGTACTGCGATAGCTCATCGTGTAGTCCTGGACCATGCACTACCCTGGATGGCAGTGAGTGAAAACTGCTGCCTTTGGTTTGCCTGTTTAGGTTGGGAATAGTCTCAGCCTGTCATTTTAGTAAGACCTTTTGACCTCAGTGTTACGTGTTGTGAAGCATGAAGTAAAACTGAATGAGGTGGTGTTGTCCTCATCAGTTAAAGGTGTCATTACTTCAGGAGTAAGATACATTTTTCTTGCAGTGTTGTAGAATCTCAGTATTTGGAGTTTTAGTAAGCAGTGCAGTAGCTTATTTTGCAATACTTACAGAATTTTTTTGCCCTTTTTTTTTTTTTTTAATAAACTCAGTAGGTCCACATATGCCTTTTAATATGTAGGGCAGAGAATTTCCTAATAAACATTCATTTTCTAGCAAAATGTTTCCTAATGAGACTGTGATTGTGACTTAAACTTTTATTGCAATTAGTTGTGTTGTTTTTAATGATAATCAAAATACATGGTAAAAAGTGAAATAGCAATTTCCTCATTGAAATATTTTAATTAAAACATTTTTGTTGAAGTGTTAAGATTGAAGTGTTAAGATTGTTTTTGCATTTTCATCAGAGCTATCACAACAGTTGTGGACACTGCTTTTCATATACTGCTTTTAAATTTGTCATGGCTTTGATGAAGTGATGCTTTTGCACCATGGTGAGAAGACGTGATGCCAAGTCACCGGAGGCTTTTCTGAGAGAGAAGCTTTTGAATGCTTCCAAATTCAGCTGGGGCTGCCTGCACAGTTAATTGGACACAGGTCAGGACCTCAGCAGTAACACTGAAGCAACATAATGGTGGACTGTCAGTGACACCTTAAACTTTTTCTCCAAAGACAGGGTTTTTTTCCTCTTAAAGAGTGTGAAGGATTTTTGAAATACATTTGATGAGTTAGATTGTGTTTTAAAATTCATTGTTGTGTAACTGCAGCATTTGAGTAGCTCCCTATCTACATCCACTACTGGGACATAATACACATTCTTTTCATACTGTGAGAAGATCAAATTTATAGAGAGAATAAAAAAATCCATGGTATTAGATTCTTGTTCTATTGCTTTTATTACCTTTTCATTTTTTCTCATGATATTTTTAGTTTATATTGGGAAGAGGTATAAAAACTTAAGAAATTATTGCAATAGTTTATTTCATAAGATGATGTTATAAAAAGTTTTCAAAAGCATGTGTTGTGTAGCCCATTGATAATGTCTGATGATCATACCACAACATTTACTATGTGCATTTTGCATTTAAAAAAACCTTTGTGAAGTAAGAAAAAAGTTTACAATAGAATTTCCTAAGTCTAGTATTCCCAAACCCACAAGAAATAATTGGTAAAAAAAGCTTTGCTTGCTGGTCTTAGGTTTTCACTTACAGCTTGTTGGATTTTCAGATCCTCTGCCATTTCTGGTATAGGTAGGGCAGTCTTATTATTTCACTGTCAAACACAGCGTTAATCCTAAAATGTGCTGAGGATACACTGTCTCTGTGTTTCTTCTAAAGTGGCTATGAGTACCAGAAAGAGAAAAGCCTCTGTATTGGTTGCCCCCCAGCCCTGCAGAATGTCCCACTGTTGTATTTAAATTATGTGTTTGCAGTTCTGCTTGCAGACTGAATTTGAGGAAACTGCTAATCCTGTTGCCAGAGCTTTGGGGGAAATATTTTATACAATTAATTCTTTAGTAGTTGTAGTGTATAAAATCAATTTTATTCACTTTGTCATAAAAGCACAGCCATCTTTTATAGATTTTTATGATTCCCCCCCCAACCTATACTTATCCAAAATGGGGTACTCAGTTTTACTGTGTGTTTTCTGTTAGCATTTAATCATACTGGTGTTTCAATTTCTTAAATACCCTATACAAAGAAGATTTTGTGCAGTCTATCTGTATGTTATTTTTGTTCTGTTTCCTAAGGAAATGAGACTTAAGTGGTTGTGCTGTTTGTCCTGATAACTTTGAGTCATATTGTCCAAATTCAGCAAAGGTGGAGATTTCAAAGTTACTTTGCTATGAGTTTCAATACTACTACTACTACTAATAATAATAATTTGCCTCTGAGAAGAGGGATCCAGATCAATACCTGTGCTGAGGTATGGGTTGTGGTCTCAGGTCAATAGTCAGCTGTTGCCTTTGGCCTGCAGATGGGTTGACCTTGGCCCGTGTAGCTTGGAACCAGGGATAGACAGAGGGCATCTTACCCCAGACTTACTCAGGAGATGGGGGTTATGGAAAGAGAGGCATGGCAGAAGGGGGCACCTGCTCATTTCTGTTAGCCCTTGTATCAATGGAGCTGAGGCAATTCGGTGTGCTCAAAAAAACCATCCAACACCCCCTTGTCCTCCCCTCCCGTCTCTCCCAGCTCCCAGTTGCAGAATTAGTAGATCTCATGTAAGGTAGCAGTCAGGAGCTCAAGGGTTTCACACGGCAGGACTGACCCTTTCTGCTACCTCCTGTCGTTAGATCTGATAAAGTGTAGGATGAAGCTGCTTCCTTAATCTCTATCCTTTTTTAGACTGCTCCCAAGTTCGATTGTTGTTTTATTAGCAACAAATCAAGGCTGTTCTTTCTGTTAAGAATCTTGCCTTTCGTTTAGTTGCATCTCACCTGAACTTTTTAATGCAAGAATTACGTTTTTTATATAATGGTTTCCATATGTCTTCTGAATCAAATCTAAATTTGCTATCTTTGGTTTGAGCTCCATTTTAACCCCATCTTTTTTTGTCCTTCTTTGAAACAAGAGAGATGTGAAAAGAAAGTGTTTTTTCTTGGTTATGCTCTCAATACAGTGGATATCATCCAAAAAGGAGTTTTACTAGAGAGAGGTTCAATTTTGGCTTTGTTAATTCTTTAAACAAAGAGCTGTAAATGTATTATTTCTTCTACTGTACACAAAACTTTGATTTTGACTGGTCCGTGTGTTGATTCTAGCTTTGATATAGAGATATCTGTATAACATTTATTTTAGAAGAAATAAATGCATTAAAGGTGTTTTGCTCGTAGGTAGGAATGTCATATTATCCAGCCTGTATGACTTCCATGTCAAACAAAACTCAGGCTCCAGGATGTTTTCTCTGAAAGGTCGTTGGAAAGGTGAGGAGCAGAGATGAAATGATATCATTTCATGTTTACATTTATTATACAGTGCAGTAGTGGGTTGACCTACAGGAAAATAGATCCCTACATTTGAATTCCTTCGTAACTTCCTAAGTCAATTGTTAGTTCCTTCTGCTGGAGGGAATTTTGGAAAACCACGTAGAACTGGCAGCAATTTAGCTATTACCATATTCTGGTTTTGAGGGCTTTTAACTATTTATATCATGCAACACTGCAATAGTATTGTTATAAGCCAGAGATTTAAAAAAAAAAAACAAACAAGAAAGCAAGTTTCTGTCATAATCTCTGCTGAATTTTTATCTAATTTGTTTTAGTTTTCTTAGAGGTTTCAACTAATGTGCGTGTAATCTCTGTTGGAGAACGTTGGCAGTATGCCATACAACTACCTTTTTGATTTCCCCACCTTAACTGCCCTTTTCTATTTCTCTACCTTTTTATAATTCTATGCATGAGCTTGTTTGTGCTAAAATTTTCCTTAAGGCTAGTGCTGACACAACTTGTTCTATTCTTATCTGTTACTATGGCGTTTCATCCTTTATTGCTCGGCATTTTCTTACACAATCTTCTGTGGTTGTTATGGCAACAATAAGTAGAAAATTTGTCAATTTTCAAGCAATATTGCTTTTCAAAATTTTGCATGATATTAAATTGCTGAGCAAGAGGTGAAATACTTTCAGCATAGTTAAGCAAATTAATACAATTCAGTTAAATTACCTTGTAGTTTTGCGATGTTGCTGCTTCTAGGCAAGGTATTATGCACTGTAATGCTACTTGGGAGAGTATAAATAGAATACGTTTGTGGAAGTAGGAGAAATTGTTAAATTAATGACACTATTCCTTTGCTATTGTTAGTCTAATGGCCAGGATCTGGTAAACATGACTGGTCTTCTAGCAACATCATCGTCAGCCACGTTAGTTGGCATTGAATTCATAATTACTGGGGTTCCCTGAGCAATACAGACCATCAGGTGGCATAAGTACAAACTCCCAGAATGGAAGATGCTTGGAGATACTAATGTCAAAAACAACAGAATGAGACATTTCTCTAGGATTGTGTTTAAAGCAAGAGGAGAAATTCATGGAGGAAAGAGGAACGTGGTTTGAAGTGGGTGAGGACTACAAGAAGCCAATACCTCTGTGAATGAGTGTTTAAACTCAGAATCACTAATATAAGTGGAAGCAATCAAAATTGCTTATTTTAAAAAATGAACTGATGGACCAGGTCCACAGTTTTTTTTATGCCTCTTCATATATTTAGGACTTTAAAATATTTTGAAGTCCTTACTTAAATTCGTCATGCCTTTTAATAGAGGCTTTGTTAAATTTGATGTTCACTGTAACAAAATAATTTGCTAAAATCAATTATTTTTTGTTTTCTCCAATATGTTTGATTTTACAGCATTGTGGATTCTCCTAACTTACACGGTATTTGTAATTTCAACTATGTGCACATGTGTGTGTATGCATGAGATTAAGTTAGGAATATTTCAACAAAACCCTTACCTGTCAAAAAAAGCCACAAAACATTGCCTTCTTTATGTCTATAGCATTCTTAAACCGGTACTGTAACTTCTCTGACGATAGGATGCTGGGGCATCTAGTCTTTGATTACACTCTGATTTCAGACCATAAGAATGCAAGGTCTCCAGCTATGGCAGCAGCAGTCCCAAAGACAGTAGGCAGAAAAAGAGATCTAATTTTTCTACCATCCAGACTTGAGCTGGCATTTTATTTCTTCTGGGAGAAAAGAATTGGCTAGTCAGTCCACTGCTCGATATGTGTGGCAGTTCAACAAAGCAGTTTGTATTCAGAACTGTAACAGCTTTTTAGAAGACTGTGGCTTAAAGCCAAAAGCCACTTCTCTGTCACCAGTAGAATCTACCCACAAAATCATTTCAGTTTCCAAGTGAAAATATGTCTGTCTCTTTTGGGTAGAAAGGGGAGAGAAGACCAGTGCTGGGGACTCTTTAAATTACTACATTTCTGATGTTCTTAAAATTAATTGCTGTATGTTAATACCAGGTTTTAAACTATTTGAACTGGCACTGTTTTCTGCTTGTGACAGGATGTAAATGTTCTAAAGATACTCACGATTCCCCCCCCATCCTTCTGCCACATAAAGTGAATTTGATTAGCATCAGTTCAAGAATGTATGCTATATATTTATATGTCTCTCTGAGAGTAGTTTTTCTTCAAAAGTGAATCCTAATGCCCACATCCAGACATGTGCAATAACTGGATCAAGGAGTCATCCATGTGTGTTCCTAAATTCATATTTAATATAGAAAGTCCAGGACAGTTACGCAGTCTTTTTGACACTAAACCTATGTTTCCCTGCATTTGTTTTCCTCATGCACATGCATCAGATCTGTTGATGATGAGGGAGTTGTTCACACCCTCTCTATTCTTAAAAACTCTGAACAATGACCAGTGACCAGTCCCAAATTTGTACTTTGTGTCTCCTCTCTGTAGGATACCATTCAAACTGTGGAAGAGATACTCTGTAAGCAGAAACCCCAGTGAAGTCTTTAAATAAATTGAAAGAGCATTTAATAACCTCAATGTTTATATTTTTGTCTTTACTTTGGAAAAGCACTACTCTGAAGATGGTCAAAGCAATTGAACTGCTCTTACAAGGCACTGTAAATTGAAATCAAATTTGGCTTTTAATTAGTGCAGTTGTGAAGCATATTGTTTTGTTTAAAGCTGAGCATGTGAGCTGTATAGCAGTTGACTGCATAGAGCACAGATTTTGTTTGAGTACTGACACCTTGCATTTGAGGAATGCATTTGTCTGGCTCACATTTTATCCTTTTTATATGGTCTAGGAATGTGCTGGATGGATTGTTTGGCATGAGTTGGAGCTTGATGGGAGCTCTCATTATTTCCTGCCCGGTAGTTGGGGTTGGAAATAATATAGATGAGGCCCTTAGTTCTACTTCAGTTTCCAAATCATGAATACTAAATCAGTTTTAAAACCTAGATTAAATTTCCAACAGTGTTTTTCTGGAGAGGGTTTTAGATTTGAAGTTACAGACACTTGAACATTACAAATGTTTAAGTGCAGTATGTGTAGTATTTTCGTTGTTGATATACTATGGAATGAATAAGCTTTTATAATTGTTTTCCTTTTCTTTATGGATCTTAAGTCTAGAAAACTGAAACATAATTAAAACCTAGAAAATCACTCGAGATTAATTGGAAAACCAGCAGAGAGGCCAGTAAGATTCTACTGAGACTTGGGTCACGTCATAAGGGTTTGCAGTGCTCGTACCATTCCCTAGTTGTGGGCTATATAATTGACATAATTTACTCCAGAGATGCAGAAGTAGAATAGTGAGCGCTGTAAATTGGGATTGGGATTGTGTTGGCACAAAGGCTTGAACAGTACTTGTTTGCACTGAGTAATAAACCACAATTATATCTGCAGATTATAAGCTGAAAAACCTAATTAAACAAACTACTGTTGTTCTGTATTCTGTGACAAAGCAAAGAGATCAAATGCTGTAGACCTTCCTAGGAGATAATACTGCGAAGATAAGAAAGAACTTGGCTTTATCACAGCAATGTTTGAGTCACAGACAAAATATTTGATAATAAAATATTTCTTTGCCAAATCATTTTGGCAGTTCTCAGCCCAGTAAGTGGATATGCCACTAAATCATTGAATCTTGTTCAATGAATAAATGGAGTTTCTAAACTAAGACAGAGTGAGCATCACACCTTTCACAAGATGGGCTATGTTTTAGAGAATGGAATTAGATTATGGTTAAGTGTACTGCTCAGTGTTGAGATAGCCTGGATTTCTTGTTCATTGAGTGGTCTGTTTTTTTAATTTGGGATTGCTTTTAGTTGTATGTTGGTACATGGGCTTCTTAATGTGTTTTGACATGAATGATTATCGATTATTACCTTGTTCTGTATTTTCCTACTTTTGGGGTATTTCTTACTATATTACTTATAGTGAGAGTAGCCTATTACATGTCTGTAAAGGAAAAGCTACTGTATATTATTTAAAGGCTGCTAGCTAAGTGGTGCTATTTGATAGATTACCCATTTCTGTGTTTGTTCACTTATTTTAGGTCTAATTTAGTCTGGATTAGAAGCAAGACAGTAGCTGTCTACTAGATTTAGACCATTGTAAGGTAGATTTCATCAGGTTGATTAAAGGTTATTTGATAGTGTTTGTGTAAGCTGTGTTTCACAAATGTGCAGCTAGCGCATTTTTACAAAAGAAAAACTAAATCCCCCTTAATGAAGCAGCTGAAACTCTGCAGTATCTGTCTGATTGGTGTGATTTGTAGGTTAAGACTTCAATAGAAGGCAGCCTTAGGAAGAGTTAATAAACCATTGTTTAAGGTAGAAAGAGATTTAAAAAGTTTTCTAAACAATTTTAATCAGTTTTCGTAACATCAAAGCTGTCATAAGCAAATGAAATCTCTCGCCCCTGTGGCTGGTGAGCTGCGGAACGCGGTGCAGGAGTGGAACAGTACCCTTTGGCTGTCCAGGGACTCCGTGGGCCATGCCGCTGCTGCTGGGAGCCCAGATCTTTTAGCAAAAGCTGAGCTCTTTCAGTGCTTAGGAAAACTGTGAACCACATCAAACTAAACAGGTAGTTGAGCAGTTCTGCAGGGGGGAAAAAAGATTTCCAAAAAAGTGATTGAGGAAGGAATAAAGAAAATTCGAGAAACTACAGACCAAGCCTCATTCTTTAAAAGCTAACAATGCTTCTGATAAATCCTTAAAGTTGTACAAAAAATGAAACTTGCTGCTGGCACCTGCCGGTAGCCTCGGACTGGGGGATTGCTTCTCCCCTCCCAGATGGCTGCAGGTCTCTGTGCAGTGTCCACATGCTGTGTCTTGGTGCTTAAGCTCGTGTAGGCTTGGCTGTCATCCTCTCCCCGATCCCTCTCCCAAGGCAGTAACCCGGGAGTCTTTCCTGAGGTCGGGATTGCTGCTTCTCCCTGCCGCGATTAACAGCTCAGTTAAATCTCTCTGCTTGGCCCTGGCTTTGTTCAGTTGCTGCATTCAGATTCTGCTCTTTCTGATGTTTTGCAGGCCTCTCTCAATTGATGTCTCAGTTTTGCTGTCTTTGCTGTATTTTCTTCCTTCCCCCACAAATTAGGAAACCTGGCATTTGTTGCCTATAAATTGCCCTAAGTTTCTGGACTATAGGATTTTTCCTGTCCATCTTGTACCGAAAGTGGCTGAAACCCATCCTCTGTTGTACGTGACTACCAGAACACAGAACGCTTTCCGCATGAAATAAAATAAACCCCAGCGAACAGTATGTCTATCATTTTTCCATTTATTAAAGATGATGTATTCTTTGCCTAAATTGGCTGTTTTAAACTGAACTGAATTTTTTTCCTTATAAAGAATATAACTGAATCAAGGTTGCTCAGCGAGTAAGACGTAAATTTGAGTGTGCACTTTGGGTTGGGGGTGCATCTCCCCTCCAACAGACCTTTCCTGTTAGGAAACTGTAGTTTCACTGTATCCGTTCTTGTTTTAGTTTTGAGGATCAACATTCTGTACTTCTAAGAAACTTGAGATTCGCTTGTATTTTCCCTCACTAAGACGTTGAGGTTTGAGGTTTAAGGTTTAAAATTCTTGTAGCTCTTCCATTGCTCTTCAGGTTAAATGCTTTTCTGGATCTGGTTTTAACATCAAGATTATCTTTGTGCGTGCATGTATCTTGTTGTGTCATAACTTATTATTCAACAAGTTTCCATTTTTCTTTCCATTTTTAAAATAATCTTAAAGGGACCTATTGAAGAAAAATAGCTTTAAATGATATTACATATTTCATTAATTTGTAGGTTTTAATACAGCTTTCTTTTTAACCTCAGGACTTCTATTTCATGTTAACTTATGTCTTGAACTTTACTTTTCAAAATAGATTTGCATTTACAAAGTATTTTAGCAAAACTGGGGACATCTTTCATTTTTTATTTTACCTGTAGGATGTTTGAGGGTCTTAACCGAATGGTTTTGTTTTTTAAAATGGCTCTCATCCCAAATAGTTTATATCTTTGCTCTTAATACAGCTTGCATTGACATGTAGATTAGTAGAATTTTACAAAAATGCAGTACGGTTATTTTCTGAACATTTTAAAAATGATCCTCTCATCGAAGGACCGGATGTTGAGGAGGCAGTGCCTTAACTTGAGAAAACTTTTGGATATGAAGGTAACATTTGCATTTCTGTGGCTGAACGGTAACTGCAGTTTGCTGAAGTGTGATGCATTGAACTCAAGGGCACTGTAATGGACCTGCTGATAGCTGAGCTCATCGCGAAGGACAACGAAAAGTGCTTGCCCTGGAGAGCTACAGATTAGTAGAGATAAAATGCTGACTACTTAGTACACTAAGAGCTCTAGCTAAAGAATTCCTATTCATTTCAAAGCGTTATATCTTTGCATGGTAATATTTGAAAAGGTGTTTGGGTTTTGTTTGTTTGTTTTTTTCTTCCCATACTTTTTTCCTCCAAAAGCAGAAAGGGCTGGGGGGGGAATCCTATGTATTTTTAGGTCAGGTGTAGTAGCTGCTTTGCTGTCGGCACTGTGTGGGTATATTTGCAATCAAGTTTAAATAGCATGGTGAGTATCCAGATGGAGAGTGTTTTTCCTAAGCTTTAGATTATTTACTCTGATGGGAGCTCCAGTAAACATTTATAGTATTCTTCAGGGCTAACTGTACCATTAAGCTTGAGATGCCTGGTATAGAAAATCACAGTATATAAAAAAAACAAAGTTTTTTTAGAAATGATGATGCAATTTTAAAGAGAAGGTGGTAGCAAGTTAGTGTCATGCTTCAGTAGACTCAATGGTAAGTGTGTAATGTAACAATACACTCTCTGTACATGGGAAGAGGAAATGGTAGGATTTTTTCCTTCTCTACACTTTTAAAATTAAATTCATTTATTAAACTTATCTGTCAGATACTGAAGATTTGATCTCAAAGGTGCTTATTAATGGATGTTTACTAGCTGCCAGGTTTTTGAGTTACATTGCTTGCCGTTCATTTCCCCCTGTTCAGATTCTTCTTTGTTGTTTTATTTATTTTAGTGAAAATGTTATACCATGCAACTACATGAACGTCAGCTGCTCTAGTCGGTAAAAACAATGTCAGCGATATTTGAACTGCTTAGGATATGATAAAGCATTAATGCACACTACACGACTGGTTTTGTCAGGAACTGGGTAAAATTGCAACAGGCAAGAGTCAGCGTTATTGCTAATTTTACTCGGTGTTTCACAATGATACGTGCTTTTATTTAGATTTCAGTTCCTGGGGTCAGGATTGCTCATTAAAGTTTTTGGCTACTAGATTTTTTTTTCCTGAACTTTTTAGCCTTTTTAATTGCAGAAATGTTTAGATTCTAGCTGCCTCCTTATGACTTAGAAATGAAAAGGGAAATAAAAAGACACCTCCCTCCTCCTAAAACCCTCTCATTTTAGGAATGTAATTTTTAAGTGTAATTTAATGAAGGTGAAGGACCCAGCTCATGATTTTGGAATTTTAGGATTGGCAGTACTTAATGTGCTCAAAGGAAAGCCCTAGGCAGTATTCAACAACGGTATGCAAATGATAGTATGCACTAATGCTATAGAAAACTTTTTTTCCCCTTGTTGGTTTGCTATTGAAATGTAACTTTGTATGAAGCCTTCTAGAGCTGAAAAATGTTGAAGGTAGTAACTGTGATTTAGCTTTGTGCTATTAAAATTATGTACAGTCTGAGCAGAGAGTATTTTACTAGTGAAAATAGGAATTAATCATGGGGCATTTATATACAATTTTGTCCTGAAAAAGACTTTTTAAAATTACATGGACTTGTCAGTCTTTAATTTTCTCTCAGTGCAACATGCTTATTTTACTCGCCAAAATGTTTAAGATAACTGTAGTCCTGTGGGATGAGCTTTGGCTTTTGAAAGTTGGGTTGTCAGTCTGTCTTTCTCATAAATTGTCCAAAATAATGATACTAAATGACGTCCTGTTTATATTTGTATAACCCCACGTTTTGTGTTTTGCGACAAGGAGGCTTGCTCTTCAAATATCCTCAAATAAATGCTTTCCCTCAGTCCCCCATTCAAGTTTGTTTTCTTGTGACTGATGTGCCCACCGTAGTGACAGCAGGGGTGGGGATGACAGCAAGTCAGAGCTCTAACACGTGGCCAGTGGGTGTCTTGGACAGCTCAGCACCCCATGCTGCTTACACGAGGGCAGCACAATTTTCTCTGCCAGCACGAGACATACAGCGGTTCTCCCTTCGTTGCTGCACGGGAGCAGCTGAACAGATGACAGTAACCGTGGAGCATTTCCTTGCACACAGGCCTGAGAAAACGGCTACGTAAGTCAGATTCACGGGCTTGGGGTTTGAATTTGTAGACCAGAAAAATTGGTCAGAAAGGCCCAGCTTGTACCTTTTGGATCCTGACTTGGGTCTAACTTTTTGTATTAGTAAAAAAGGAGTTTGAAATCATTAGTGGAGCTCATTCCATTAGCAAAAAGAAAACTGCTCAGCAGAGGGAAGGGAATAGCTGGAGAGAAAGAGTTTCACTTACCTGAGGCCACTATAACAACACAAAACAATCCAAGGCATGCACTGGTTAAATCTTAGAAAGTGCTATAGGCAACCCACTTCTGCAATTGCCTTAGAAAATTATTGTTGTTAGCCATTCTGTTGATAGTTCATGTTGTAGGAATTACTAGCAGATGGGAAAATAGATGACTCAGAATACAGTATTAACAATCCATATTTTTTTAATCAAAGGCCTCTAATAAGGCATGTTGCATCTGTAAGATTCATTTAAGCAGTTGCTAGGAAGAATTTGTTTTTTCAAGTAAACACAACAAACTTGATACAGATTATTTTTTGACTGAATATCTATTTTCTTAACAGTTTAAACCCTGAAAATACATTTGCTTGTTTTCATTGCACCAGCTTATTGGCACTATTCCATAATTTAGTTTGATAGACTGGAGGTTTGCAATGGTAACTCATGCATTATGGAATTACTAATGAAATCTAATTTTATCATATTGAAAACATCACAAGCCTAGAGCTCTGTTAGCTGTCAAGGGTGGATTAAGATTATAGTGTGCTACATCCACCAAAACTTTGGCTTTCGCCTCCTGAAAAGTTTGGATGGCTACGGATATGTGGTGGCCAAGTGTGGCTAATGAGTTCCAGACTGTTTTCCAGACCCCTTCACCTAAATCAACACACCACAGGCACCACCAAGTATCTCAGATGCGTGTCCTTCTTCCTGACTCCTGTGCTGGACACAGGTGGAAGCCAGTAGTCAGGCTTTGCATTGCACCCTTTGACTTCATGACTTCTGAGAGTCCATTTTTGGTTGTACTTTATAGCCTTCCTTTTCAGCTTACTGCTACAGAACTCAGGTCTGTACACAGGAACGCATATACATATTTTTCCAAGTGCCCATTTTGGTCTGAATTTTCATCAGAATGATTTGACAAAGGTTGAGGACAAAATATGTAAGGTATTGCATGGGTCCTCCTGCAGGCAGAAGTAGTATTGACTGCAAGTAACTATTCTTTGGTTTGCTGAAAATGCTGATCCAAATGAAGCTGGTCCTTCTGGGATGCAAGAAGATAGACTGAAAGACCAAAAAGGTAAAAATTGTTGCACTTGCTGTGCTGAAGTTTGGTTCTGAGAGACGACTGCATCAGTATGTGAGGAAAGAATTCCTTGTGCGTCAGTTTGAAGACATGTAAAAAATGCAGTCGACCTGTAACTAGTATTGGCCAGAGTGACTTCAGTTAAAAGGTTAGTTATGCTTTGGTTCTGTGCTGGTTGTCCCAGCTCAAGGTGGTGCCGCGGAAAGGACCTTCAGCCACTGAACCCCAGGAAGATTGGGTTGATGGAGCTCCTTTCTGCACGGGTGCCTTTCTTCCACCAGGGTTTCCCCTGCATCAGGGAGAGGAGAAGGCAGAGGCAAGAGCTGCTGGCACTCAGCTTGCACCACTGGGAGCTCGCCCCGCAGGGTGACTGTTAGCTGGTCTGTGCCTCAGTGAAGTCAACTTCCTTTGCTCAGGCGAAGCAGAGAATTTCAGTGTGTCTTCTTTGGGTGCGACTGTGTCTTGAGAATCTATCAGCTTGTAGAAGCGATTATTCAATGTTACCTAGCTATGGAGATGGTTTTGCCTTGGTTTTTTTCCTTGCTTCCTTTATACATTGTAACTCTCTGTAGTGATCAGGTTAAGAAATACACCTTCTAGGAGAAAAGTTGATTGCTTTTTTTTTTCTCCTCTTCTGTAAACACCTAATTTTTCTACTGGAAAACAGTATGCATACCCCCTGTGAAAGACTGTATGTGTGTGTAAAACTGATAGGCACGCTTTCTGAATATTGTATCTTATTGTATGTAACTGGTTGATTCATGGCATTAGAAATTGGAATTTGGACTGTTACTTTCCCAAACCCACATGATTACCTGGTGATATGAAGGGTCCCAGGGAAGGCAAATGCTTTTACCAGAAACTCTGGTTACTGAAGACCTCTGTCTTGGAGGTGGCCCATGATTGTGGGTGTTAGATCTCCAAAAGGACATGATTGATTCCATTATCTGGAGTGGCAGAAATTGAACTATCTATCGTTGTCAGACAAATACTATCCTGATTACTGAACTGCTACAGTTTACAGCTTTTAAAAAGCTATCAAAATATAATTTAAAGCCTTTTGAACTCCTGTAGCTTACACAGCTGAATGTTCTCCTCTCTTTTCCCATTAAGGCTGGTAGCCTTAGTTGTTGTTACAACAACAAACTACATGGGAAATTAATTATGGCACTTTAAATTGTGAACTGTTTGCAAATGAGAGTGCTGAGCTCTTGTTGCTTTAAGAGTTTGAATCCAAATATTTATGATGCGGGGGAATAAATTACAAAGGAATAATTAAATATCCTGTTTGAATTATTTCTGCACATGCCGTTTGATAACCTTGCTGTTGCATTCAGCATTTAGGCTTTTGCAGGCTTCAGGCTTCACGAAGTATTATCTATAGCACAGGCAGAAGTCAAGAAAAAATATTTTGAAATTTACCAAGGAGACATACATGTCTGTGGACACACACACACACATCCCAGAGTCAGCTGGGGCTTTTAGATGTGCTTAAGTGGTTTTCTGTAGTACATAGAGCTCTCTGACTATTCCTGCCTAATCCCGCATCTGATGTCAGATAGATGAGACCTTCATAACTCTATTTTCAGTTTCTTAATGCCCCTGTTTCCTGGCATTTACTTCCTTTGAATGTCCCAAGCATCAGCTATTCATACAGATGAGTACTGTGGCTCCCTGGGCCCCCTGGGCGACATGGTTGAGATCATTCTGAACGAGTCTTATACCCTCGATTTAAAAATGCATTCTCTTTATATTTTAATTTCCAGCCCAGCTGTCTGTGATCTTTAAAGAATATTTAATTCTGTTTGCTGGCTCTGTTTCTTGATTCAAATTTAAATGAAAACTCACCCATCACATTCTTCTCTGACAATTTATAAAAAAACATTTTTCAGTGCAGAATAATTGTGTGATCGCATGAGTTGGAGTCTATTCTGTGCAGTGTAAGCCTGATGTCTACAGCGGTGACTGAGAGGGAGTAAGTGGGTACCCAGGCTGGCCCAGAGCAGGTAGGAGACTTCATCGGTGACCGTTCTCACAAGACACTCACACATGAGGTTATTCACGGTGCCTTCCTTAGTCCATTTGCTGGTACATGGAGCCCCAAATATGTTTCTCCTCTTGCACATGCTAAAAAATGTGGGTTTATTGCTTCTCCCATCTGTGCTGCCTTGGGATCACTTAAACAGGGAAATTGGCACTGCTGTCTCTTCTCATTATACTGCAGAGCTCTCTGACACTTCAGCCTCTAAAGTAATATCTTCACTGAAAGGTGCCTGCCCTGTGCCAGTTACATTTATCAATGGGCTAAAAATGAAAGTGAATGGGTTTGGGTTTGTTTGTTTGTTTTTTAAAATCTTTACTTTCCCTGTAAATGGGAAGGTGTTTTTCTGCAAACGTCTTGGTGACTGAAGAATTACGATTCCTTTTCCCCATCCTTTCTTGCATATATTAAATGGGAAAAATACAGTAAACTAGATGATATTTAATTACTTGAGAGGCATCTCTTTCCTTCCTGAGAAACTAAAGGCTTCATTTGTCCTTACTGTCGAGCTACTGAGCAGATCTGAAGTCCCTGAAGCTCGTACAGGTCTAAGGATCTTTGGTCCTGGAAAATATTTTGACATCTGGGTTTTCTCACCTTCATTAGGAATCTTACTGTTAAAATGATGTTGTGTGAAAATGTGCATCTTTTTGCATATGCTCTTCTATGAATTTCCGATCTGCACTCCCTCTTTATTATGACTTTTAAGTTATTTATGTACTATGTACAATGTCATCTGTTAGTAGAAGTCATAACGCTGGGGTTTGGACTCTATGTAGCAATATGTGTTGCTAATTTATATACCTCAGATGCTGATAAAAATAAAGATCAAAAGTAGTATTTCGTTCCTCAGGGAAGACAGATCAGACTGTGTTGATGGAAGACTGCCCTAGATTCGTGAATGAAGTATTGACTCATTAGTAGGATGATTCAGAAAATGTTTTTTTTTTTTTTTTTTTTTTTTTTTGCCCCGAGTTAGGTGGTGTGCTTGTTTGCAATGTCAGAATATTTGCAAACAAAATATAGATTATCACTCTCCAAGGATGGAATTAGTTGTGCTATTTGAAATTTGTTGATATTTTTACACTTGCTGAAGAGTAATTGGCACATAGGCAATTCCGACAAGAGAGAAAATGCGGAGAGGCACTAGATGATTCATTGGCCAGCCAAAGGAACGTATTTCCAATGTGGATCCTCCCCTGCAAGAGCAGGCAGGGCAGTAATGCCTGGCGTGCCCCAGCACCTGACAAGACTCTAGCTTTTATTTGCAGCGGCCAGCGTGCCAGCGAAGCGATTTACTTGTTATATGACCCATCACTCTTAATGAATGCAATGTAATGAACTGTTTAACAGTTGTGAGAAAATATTTTTAGAAGGAGAAGAGCTTGGTCAAAGGTAACTCCCTCCCATGAATTCTGGAAATTATTTCATGTATTATTTAAACCCTCTGTTTGCAATTTGCTTTGACTAGTTCTGGCAGCAGTCTGTTGAGGCAGACAGGTACCTTGTCATTCTTACCAGAAAGTAGCTCTAAATATCTGGCAGACTGTTACTTGCAGCAGCTATCTATTTTTCAGGCTTCTGTAAGAGACTGAAGTTCAATAAGTAGTATTTGATTAAGTCATATATACGTGAATATAATTGTGTAAACTGTGGCATGCTTGTTTTCAGCCTAATGAGTTAAACTCCAGCCCTATGTTTATTTGCAATCTATTTGCAACATTTGCAAAGTGATTTTCTTTTTTTTAAAATAAATGTACTGTGTGTGCTTGTATTTTCATATGCTGTTAAATTATTTACTTGTGGAGCATACTAAGGCTTTGGGTTATAGAAACAGTTATATATGTGTATACATACACTCAAAGCAGGGGGGACAACAACAAAACAACACACACACACCCCCAAGAACAAAAAAAAAAACCCCACACTGCAACTGCAAATTAAAGGATTACAAAAGGTGGAGGCTTTCATTTTTGCTGTAAATAGGTTTTAATCTTTTTTTGTTTTCTTTTTTTGTTCGCTTGTTTGGTGGTTGTTTTTTTACAGTTAAAGAATCTGAGTTTAGAAGAATTACAGATGCGATTAAAGGCTTTGGACCCTATGATGGAACGAGAAATTGAGGAGCTTCGTCAGAGGTACACAGCAAAGAGGCAACCTATTCTGGATGCGATGGATGCAAAGAAACGGAGGCAACAAAATTTCTGAGTTTGTTCCACTTTCAGAGATAATACTATGAGTCAGTGTGGACACTGGTAACTTTGTAAGTCTGCAGGAATGCGATTATGAAAATTATCAAAAAACCAATCTTTTGAATTTTCCTTCACAAGCAATGAGAATTGGAGCAGTGAAAGAACATCCACACGCTGTTCCGCAAAGGCAGCGAAACACATTACCACTTCTTTATATTTTCAAACGTCTAATGTAATAGAAGTTCAACCTGTACTTCCCAATCTTTTCCAGGTCTGTAGTGGTAACTTGGTGTTGTACAGTAGGAGTTGTGTGTTGGGAGCACCTGGAATGATTTCTTGATTGTGCAACACTACAGAGCCTTATGTTGCAATATGTTTTCCTCCCACTTAGTAGCATATTTATTATGTACTCTTTGGTTATCCTATTTATTTTATGCCTGTTTTCTTTTTTATTAGGAAGTACTAGGATAATATCGTGGAGAGAGGAGCCAGATTAGATAACATTGGTATTGTAGTATAATGAAAAGAAGCTCGCCACTATATTATCTTTCAAAACTCCAATTTCAGCAAGCATCCCAATTCAGGACAGCACTTGAACATGTATCCAGCCCATTCGTAGGATTTAAGCATAAAATAAGTAATAGGCACATGTTTTTCTGCTCTCCTGAACCAGGGAACGTGGCTATAATTGAGCAATACAGTTGTTAGGCTACAGAGCGTTCTTTTAGAGAGTATTTGTATCATTTTTACGTACACTGAATGATCTCTCATTAAACAAGGAAACAAGTGCCTAGTCAGTTTTGATTTTTCTGTTATTGAGGAGAAGCAATGCTTGCATTCCTCCATCAGTGTAAATTTCCAATTGCTATTGCAATTCTGACCAGTATAAACCTCTATTTTGCACCGTAGTTTTATAATGGAGTAACAGCTACACTTTCTAGATATGTTTTTTGGTTCATTTAATTTTTTTATCACTGTTTTGAGGGGAGAGGGGAGTTATTAGTGGTTTGCGTTTGGTTTGATTTGGTTTCACGTTATAGATACGAAGGGATAGTAATTTAAAAGCCAAAGAAAATCAATTGAATACTTATATGTAATAAGTACTGAAAAGAAGTAACATTTTGCAGTCCTCTGAGGGTTTAGTCCTGCAGTCACTAAACATTCAAAATTCCCGTGGTCTTCTGTGGTAGATTTTGGGGAATCAGAAATGCAGGACCAAGCTCTTAATACCTTTTCACAAGTTCTTCTGTCTGGTTTATATTGTGGGATATCTAGTAGGTAGAATTTACAGCATTGCAAGAAATATTTCAGACCTAGCGGAAAATGTGATCCACTTTCTGAACAATCTACTGTGTTCTCTGTTGATATCTTTACTATTGTTGCCTTTTGTGTAAATAACTTTACTGTGATAGTCATACTTCTTTAAACAGTACAGCTGGAAAGATCTTTACATTCAACCTTCAGCTGTTAAGCTTTTAATGGTGACTACTGTACGGGCATCTTCTGTTCAATGTTTTCTGGAAGTTAGTAATCATCTCATACCTCTTAACATTTGCTGTCATCATATGTGGACCATTTAGATGGAACAGTGCAGATTTTGGAAACAGTGCATTATATCATAAAGCTTATGCAAAAGGAAAACAGAAGTTTTTTATAAGAGCAGTGTACTACAGCCATGCTGGGACCAGTGCTTGGGTTTGAGCTGTGTGCAGCCACTGTTGTCATTGTCATTCTGTCTGTGTGTTTGCGTGCATGCCACGCTCCGACATGTAACCCTAGAGTCAAATAAATTTTAATTGTGATTGCCAGAACAACCTTACCCTCAACTCTCTTCATATTTCTTAAAGTAATGACCATCCCTTATGAGAAAGCAAGAACACAGAAGATCCATAAGTATTACTTTAGGCAAGATAAATGCACCGGTAGTCTTATGCCTGACATTTATACAATGAAATGATGTAAAGTAAAAAATGGTGTAATCATATCACGGTGTCATTAGATTATAATCATAATGCAGCAAAAAATAACAGCACCAACCTCCCCCTATTAGTGTGGTTCTTATTTATTTAAAATTAATTTCTAATTCTTGAATTTTCTGGTCTCAAAAACTCAAAGGTGTGTGTGCGTACATATATTTGTGTAGGTATACACACATATATATGCATATCTATATACATAAGAAAAAATATAAAACAGATTCAACCATCAGGAGAGGAACCTAGCTTGCCTTTTCTTGGTGTGCCTTTTAAGCAAAGTGTCATTGTCCAGACGCTCTTGCTTGCATCATTAGCAGCTATCTTTCCCCTTATACTCTTCAATTTTTCCCATCAAAAAGAAGGCTTTGATTTTGAATAATGTGGCTTTACAGTGTAATAGACATTGTAATAAAAAGATCACAATTTTCATATTTTGTATATTCTGAAAACTTTACTAAGGCAGTGCACTAAATACGAATTGCCTATCCTGGCAGCTCCAGTAAAAGGCTGATTTAGACTAGAGCTGTTGCAGTCTGACATCTGAAAGGTATCAGAAGATGAAGGACATCCTTTCCTCACTCCTGATCTGCCTGCACAGAAACAACTCGAATAAATCTTGTGCACATGCACGCACACAGGTATGGATTATAGATGCAGGAGAAAAACCTGAAAGCCATGGAATAAAATACAAATGTAAACAAGCTACTTAAAATGGGTGAAAAATAGTTTCTGAGATCCTGTAAACTGGGTAGATACAGGACATTTGTGACCAAAGAATACTTGGCCAATTAGTATGAAATTAGTATTGTTGCCCTTCTGATACGGTGCACACTGCAGTCAGTGTGAGAGCTGCCTTTGGCTTCAGAAGCCAGTGTATCGGGCTTTAAATTATGTGCAAGCGTAACGTATAGAAATAGATTTTATACTGAGAGATGGAGACAACTTATTTTTTATTTCTTCTGTTTATCTAAATGAATCAAATCATCCATGTTGATGACTACACATCTCTACTGGAGGATGAGCATCTCTGTAAAGGAAAGCTGATAGTACAATAAAATAAGACATTTTCAAAGCAAGCCTTGCAGGAAACCTGATAGAACTACTGACAAGTTAACCTTCAGTAAGATTTTAATCAAGCAATTTCTTGTTTGCTTCTGACTTTGTACGTTTAGATTTAGTAAGTAAAAAAATTTTTGAAAAATCATTACTTATTACTAAACATTTGTAATAAAAGCTAATTTTTGATGTATAATTGTCGTTGTCTTGTTCATTCTAACTGAAGCTAAATTATGCAATAGTAACCATTAATGTTCATTTCCATAGCCATCTCTCATGCTTTTATTTCCTTTGTATACTACTGTGGGTGCAGAAACCCACATCTCTCAAAAGTCAGCTCTGGAAAGGATTTTTTCCAGCTCAAGTCATTGCTGCAAGCTCTAGGAGTCTGAGGATCTCAGTGGAAGAGTATCAGGTCAGTCTGAGGACAGAAATCCTCAGTCCTTTGTGATAGTCCCTCTCTCTGCCATCTAAGGTTGCTAAAGGCCTCATCCTGAGACAGCTGAGCACCGCCCCGGTACGTTGGAAGTCTTCATAGGCATCTGGTACGCGGAGGTACCAGCCGACAGCAGCAGCTTTGGGTGCTCCTTTGATTTTTCTAGTGCAATGAGAACAACACTAGGTAATGGATAGGGTTAACAGAAAAAATGAATACATTGAATGTCTCAAATTTGATTCTGTAGCCCATTTCTTTTCTGATTTTTTAAAATTATTCTCTAAGAATTTACCCACAAAGACACTTTACCAAAGGGCCTCATGAAGGGAATTCCTTAGTGAACCACAGTATGTTTGAAGTGGCAAAATTCTACTGCTAATCTTAATTAATCTGACAAATTATTGGATATTACAGTTATTTACTGTTTATTTACAGTAAAAAATACCTTGCCTGTATTTGCCCGGGTGTATTCAGGTGAGAGCGCGCAGCAGCTCAGGCTGCCTCTCTGCCCAATGTGTTGAACTTCCAAATATAGCCACGGCTCCTGGTGAGTGAATCCCTGCACGAGTGCATGAGAGCGCCTTAGTCACCAGCAGCAGCAGGCACCAGCGCTTCCAAGCAGGACGTGTGCCGCACCGCTTCTGTAACGCACTTTGTGCGCACGCTGCTTTATCAATGTGATACAACAAGGGTTACCTTTTCTTTTTAAGTGTATATGTGGTTATAAAACTAATTTAAAAGGCCTTACAACTTGAGGAAGTCTGTTTCTTTGCGTTCATGAATATTAAGGACTCCAGCTTACTGTGGCGCCCCTTTCTGTACTTCCAAAGGCGATGATGGATGTTCTATAACACAGCTGGCTGGGAGTTGGCTTTGGGATATTTTGACTGCAGATATTTGTCTCTGCATGCAGAGACTTCCCATGCTCTAACCCTGGGCAGGTGTGGATGCCAGGTACAGTTTTCTCCAGAGGGCTGAACGAGCTGTACACCTACTCAGGATGTCGTGTAAGTGTTGTGCCCTGCTGGGAACCACTGTCCCCCTCCTCCCCTCCTCCTCCTCTCCCTCCCCTGTTGTAATGGAGGCACTGAGGCTCCTGCAAAGCGTGAGGAAGCCACACGAAGCAGTGGGCACCACTTTGCCACCAAGAGACTTGGTGTGAATCTGGAAGCTGACCAGTGTCAGGGTTGTGCTACGCCCAAACCAGTGCCTGTGGCCTGGGAAGACTTGCAAGAGACCGCTCCTTATGTGGGGGACGAGGCCAGGCTGCGGTGGCAGGTGGCTTTTGATGCAGCTTTGCTTTGCTGGCAGGATGGTGGCAGGGCCATAGCCCCTGATGAAGATGCAGGCATGCCCACACCAAGGTATCTGAAAGTCACATTGAACACTCGGAAAGGAAAAAGTTCCTTGGGTCCGTTTTTATATTGTTGCACAAAAAATGTTTAGTGGCCCTTAGGAAATTCTCTTGGTGCAGTGGAAGAATGAGTCTGACGGCATCAGCAAATGATCGTTCCATGCCCTATGCCAGGACATTTCTTAGTCTGGTAGCACTCTCCCTCGGCCTCCCAGGTTCTTGCTGCAGGCACTGGGTTTAGCTCTGCTAGAAGTGATGGTGGGAGCAGGGAGTTTTCACATGCTGTAGGCAACAGCCAGAGTTCTCGCCCGGTGCTGGTACTCGTTCAGTGCAAACAGGCCTTTCTAAAGGCCCCAGAGAATTCAGAGGGGATAAACTGGGGGGTAAGCAGGGAGCTGCCTGGAGCCAGCCAGCAGGAAAGCATTGGAAGGAATTCAATCACTCTGATTCTAGGCTCAAGTGCTGGTTTTCTGTCTGTCACAATGGGGGAAAACGTTAATGGTATTTACTCGCACACTGCAAACCCTAGTGACCTTCAAAACCTTTTCCTTCAGGTGTCACAACTTCAGAAGTCAAATTTGTACACGCACATGGCCACGTACTAATGTATCTGGCTATATTTCTCTCTGCCATATTAATAAAACTGTATGTTCTTTGCTGAAGACCTGGAGTCTTCTTCTCACTGTGGATATTTCTTCTGAGGAGAGAGATTTTACATTACAGTATCTTTCCCTAGCCAACTCTCAGGGAGAAACGTGGCTCTCCTGGTCCTGTTTCTCCCCTCAGGGATGGTATTTGGAGCTGGCCAGCATGATCTTTCCTTTGCTGTGTGCAGGCGTGCATAGGCACACACACAAATACACCCCCTCTACCTCTTTTTTCATCCTTTCATTCCCTTGGTGCCACTGGAAGGACCGATGCACGGGAAGATGGCCATGGCCCTCAGGTCTTGATAATGCTGCTTTTGCCCCTCATCAGATCTTTCTGCTGCTCTGCGCTCCTCCTGGGCTTCCAAAGCCTGCATGGTTGCTGTTAAGGAAAAACTCACAGCCAATACATCAAAGAGGGAGACCAAAAGCTTTTGATTTGATTTATCTGACACTGAGCCTTTAGTGTGATGCGTCAATTGACACTTCATTTTTATTACAGTCCAATGGGGTATACAGGCTTAACAGCAAGAGGTGTCCTTTTGATCTCTCATCACACGTGAAAACAGGTGTCGTAGTCGAGAGATTACGGAGGTCAGGGATTATTTGAAGAAGGATTAAGCAGAGTTACCATTTTTCTTAGCAACCGTATCCAAAAGCATGAGATTCTTTTTAAAATGCAGGCCACATTTCAGTCTGTAGATAACTCGTATTTGTACGAGGGGAAGTAGGGAAGAAGACTAGAATTTTTCAAAGTGTTTTGTATTTCAAAATGCAGAAGCTAATCAAACCCCATACTTACAAATACAGTTAATAAAATCACTTTTTCTGAGTCTCCTAAAATCCAGGAAAAGTTTTGTTTTGTTTTTCCTGTTAGTTGATCTTTACAGAATAAAGTTCTTGAGGCCATCCAGAAAACAAGGAGGTGACTGTATTCAACACTGTGCTGACTGATACACACGTATAGCTGCTTAATCCAAACCCAATTTACCTCTGAAAAGTGAACAGAAGTCTCTAATGCAGTACGTAATGGTTCAGTATTGCAATAAATACAGCTGAAATATTGCTCTGACTCATTCCAAGAGTCTCTCTCATCCCGTTAGAAACTCCAAACCAACCAAAAGTAATTTGGTAACCCACTATGGGTCTGTGCTAGAAAATGTTGATGGACTGTATACCTGTTGTATTTTTTCAGCAACCTGTGCTGCTAAGGAAGCAGATCCCCCACTGATTGCTCAGCTTTTATAGAAACACATTAGCTTTTCGGGCTGTTTATATTCCACAGTGTAATGTGGCTGAAATCAATGGCAATAGCATTATATTAGATTTGATGAACCTGTTTCTCCTAAACAGTGTACGTACAGCTCCTTTGCTGACACCCAGATGTCTAAACAGCCCCCAAATATGTAAGTATTGGGATAAATACGGAATTGCGGATTTCTAGGATCATAGAACCGGCAATACAGTAGCCCCGCATCCCAACAATGAATGCAGATTTATTCCAAGAGTGTGTATTATGTTTGAAGCCTTTTAAATGTGGTTAACATGGATTTATTCAGCCCATCAACTGACACAATTTTTATACATCTCAAAGCTCTTATCTGCAGTTACTGCCTCCACAAAAAGCACGACAGTCAGGTCCTATCTTGCAGCTAAAGTAGGAGGAAGCCTTACTGGCAAAGTGTTTGACTAACATTTTATTTTGTAGACAGATGCTGAACTAACGTGTTCAGTTCAGCTCTTCACTCTGGAATGAGGAACGACGATTCCATCATATTTAAGAAGAGATTACTGCTGCAGTTCTGAGCCGCCTTCCAGCTTCTGGCCTGATCATTGGAAATGCAGCTGCTCGGGTGGTCCATGCAGCGTCCTGCAGACCCGAGCAGCCACCGTGGCCCCTCAGCACAGCAAGCAACAGAAGCTGCGTGGCCCTTACGTCCCCTAATATTTGCTTACTAGCCTCCCCCCAAAATACCATAAGGCTGCCAACCTCATGCTGAGAGCTCCCTGTTGCTGAGCGGAGTTAGGGGAGGGTATGCCTAACCCCCCCGGCTGTGCTTAAAAATTTGGGAATCTAAACTTTGGGAAGCTCGCCTCGGATGTTGGGTCCAGCCCTCTAAATGAAACCATGCAAGACATGGCTGTCCTGTGCACTTCGTAAGCAAAGGATCGGAACATTCTTCCAAGCTGCAGCTTTGCTTTCCATCCGGGTTTATTCTTTTTTTTCTGGACTGTCTAGGATTAACGTTTTATTTTAAAAGCCCAGAATCCAAGCAGGGTAATCTTTCATTCACCATGGTTTCTTTCTCACCTTCTCTAGCAGGCTGGAGAGATGCATTTTGCTTTTTTTAATTGTGCTTTCTCAGGAAGGAAAACCCTCAGATATCCCAGGTATCTTGTTTCAGGAAACATTAACTGTCCGTCAAAGCATGTAGCCTTTTTGTGCTGCATTCTCGGTGGGCCTAGACTGACCTCTCTCTGAATCGAAAGGGATTCTTAAGAAAATCAAATGCACCTAAAAACACCTGCCACCTCCTGTTCCCAGCACAGCTCCCATCTCCCGGCATGTTAAATGGTTTCAGTGCTTTGAGGCTCCTGCCAGGTGTGAGGAAGCACATTTGTATTTTTGTCTGCTGGTGGATGGGCTAGTGCCGTGTAACAGCCTGCCAGAAGAGGTGTCCTTTGTGCTCCAGCGCTGCCCCGGTAGCACTGGTGAGAGCTCCAGTATGGTCACAGCTTATGGTGCTTGGGGAATTCAAGAGCCAGGAGTGGGGCTGCCCTCGCTAGCAGAAGTATAAGGAAGGCTCAGTGCAGTTTTGCCACCAAGAGCATAACCAAAATTGCCCTATATTTAGAAAGCATTTCCATCACCACAGGTGAGAAGTCCCACACTAAAACCAACTGTCGAACCTGATGGCTCACCTGCTGGGCTGAATGGGAAAGGATGGGAGAAGGAGCTGTGTCCTGACTGACAACATCCTGTTTGAGATGTTTCTGTCGTGGGGGCCTGCCTTGCCTCTCCACTGACCCTGAAAGGGAGGAGGAGATGCACAAGGGGGAACTGGATGGGGATGACCCACTCTCCCTGCAGGTGCACCAGCCTCTCCCCAGGTTTCAGCCGTTGTCTTTAAAGCGTGCCCCCCAGGGAATACCAAGAGCCGCTTCACCGGGGGAATATACATACATCCAGGGCTTCCTCCTTTGGGTTTTCAGGGTAGGCATCAGAATGTTAAAAAAGGATCACACGAACAGCAGCAGTAGGAAGCCGTGCCTTGGTGTGGAAAGAAGAAAGAAAGAAACAACATAGAGAACAGATTTTTCCCAAAAGTAAACCCCATTTTTCATGTATTATCTTTTGCCATACTTGGAAATCCTAACTGAAAGTTAGTGGGATTGTCATTCCTAAGTCAGTTGAGTGGCTGGAGTTCCTGACTTAGGAAAGTCAATCCCACTAACTTTCAGTGGAAATGTTGCTATGTTATGACCTCACTATATCACCGTGCATCGTATGTCATGGGAGCTGCAGGAATAGCAAACAGGTAGAGAGGGTGAATGAAGCAAGAGGTACAGGACACTTTAGGTGGGCAGAGCAGTGGCTGCTGGTAAGCAAACTGTGATGTTTGAGTACCACTCATCTTCCAAATGTGAATAAAATTTGTCTTTGAAGGTCAGTGGTGTAATCAGTGGAACAGCCTGCTGAGAACTACTCCGACTGGCACACCATGCAGAATGGTGTGGTGACCACAAGCAGATGTTGGACTGTGCATCTGCAAGCGGGCAGCTCTCTTAGGGTGCTTTAGACATATAGAAGAAAATGGCAGATTTATAGCAGACTTGGTCCAATCCCCCAAAAACTTAGTCCTGTTTATTTCTGAACAGGGATCAGTGAGAAACCAAACCCCATTGGTACCCTGAAATAAAAAAAACAAAAACAAAGTGTGGGAGGTGCTGATGTTTCTTCTAGGCTTCTGTGAAGCTGAAGTGTTGGATTTGTGCCGCTGCCTCTTATAGCCAGATGCATTCATTTATCCGAGTGAGTACTTCCATGATTTAGGGTTGTGTGTAAAGGGTGGGGTGGTATCAGGCAAACAGATTTCTGCAGTGTCCAGTGTGAGCTCAGTTTGAGTCTCAACACCTGTGAAACGATTCTCCACCCTCTGTACTAGCAGGAGGAACAAATACCAGAGCCAGATCTTTGCCAGCAGTGTCACCACTATCTTGGGAAACACCTTCTAGACGTTTGGAGGTTGCATCTTCCAGCTGACAACCCATAATTTTATATATGAGAGTTAAAGAGATCCACAGTCCTTGATGAGGGTGATGTTTTGTAACAAACTCAATGATTGCTCTGAAGGCGCAGACTTTATGGCTGTCTCTGAATCAACTAAGCAGAGAACTGTTGCTTTGAATAATGTGTTGCCTGCTGTTGCATTGTTGACCCAGTAAATTATTCTCAGGTGGGAAGCATCATCTTATTTTTTTCCATTTTTTCTTTTTTTTTTTTTTTTAAAGGAAAAAGGCAGAATCGGTAAAAGATGCTTCAGAAACAGGATGGGAATATTATTCTAGCCCTGCCTAAACAGTGGGCAAGTTGAAAATAAGTTTCAGGAGGTCGAATTAATTTCTGGTGTAACTTAATAGGAAGCCAGGTGCATAAATTGGAAAAAGAAAAAAACCAAAAAGGAGTAACATGATGAGAAAAGAATAGTTCTGGCACAACACCTCACCAAGGGATATGAGAGGTGACTGTGGGTTGAACATTGTTTGAATCTACCATCAAAGGTAGATTAAAGTCGGGAGTATTGTGGGAGGAAACAGATAACTAACACAGCAAGAGCAGTTACTCCAGGGGCTTTCTGCTGCTTGTATGTGCACAGCTGGGGCCTCTGAGGATGGGGGTTGTTTTGGAAGAGATGAAAGGTCACGTCAAGTTGATTTAGGGCCTACAAGTGCTGTTGGGTTTGCTGCTTAGTCCCTAATCTGTGAGGTAGAGGACAAGAAGCTTGTGCTATTTGCTCAACTGAAAAATGTGAGGTCCCCCCCCCAATTAAGAGCATTTCTAAAAATAGAAATCTAGCCTGATGTGTATGTTTAAAAGAAATATATCTTCACAACAAGAGCCAGGCTTCTCTTTGATTATAACACATGCTCAGAATATCCTGAAACTTAAATCAATTCTTAATCCCTGGTGAAATATCGGGGTTTTATGCATTTAATTTCCATTTTGTGGCACAAAGCTGAGTTCTTGAGTGTGTTATACATTATTGGGACAAGAAACGTAGTACAAAGAGCACCAGATACAGTCGTTCCCTGCAGTCTCATAAAGTCCTGTACAAAAAGGTACAAGTACTGGAGGTATTAAATTTGGAAAATTAAATGCAAAGTTCTTTGTTTTTAAGTTTGCAGTGTGCAGTAGCTCATGCTATATATAATATGTGGGGAAAAAGCAACTGATGAAAGTAAGTGAATAATAAACCAGGCAATAATACAAAATCTGAACATACATAAAAAGCTTAATCACGATCTATATATAGATGTTACATCTCAGGAAAATAACGTAACATATTGCTTCTCAAGGACATCTCCGACATCTCAGAATAGCCTAGATTTGTACTAGAAATCAAGATTCTCTAACAACTTATTCCTGGCAATAAAGTAAGTTGCCTCATTTGAAATATTACCATAATTCTCATTTAAGCACTTCAGAGCTCTCAGCTGAAAGAGAGTAGGAGCAGCGTTCTCACCGGTGCCGGGAAGGTGACCATCATGAGGCAGGAGGAGCACATGCTGAGTGCAATGTTCTTCATTACATGGCACATTCATAGCAAGCAGATTTCTGACCACAACAATTTTCAAGTTTCAACCACCAGAGAAAGCAGCCAGTTAGGCCTCTCATCCCTCATTTTGGACCTGCTGTTTTATGGGCTTGAAGATGCCCTGCTCTTACTAAACAGTGATTTAAGAAGTCTAGCAAAAGTACCAACTACTCAAATAGTACACCACCTCTTCTCCCCACTGAGGCTGTGGAGAGACCCAATTTTCTCTTCATAGTGTTAACATTTTTTTCTGTAACTTTTATTTAATGAGAGATGAGGTTTCTCAGCACTTACTGGACTGAGCCCTAGAATAGAGGTTACTTCATAAAATTGCGGGAAGGGTGAGCTTTGCTCTTCCTCACCTATTTTGGGGGAGCTAAGGCAATAACATTGCTTAAATTGGAACAATTGTTATCCTCCCCAGTGAAAAATTCTGTTAGTCATAAGCAAATATGAAAACTCTGTGCAAAGAGATACAATACTGTACAACGCTGGCTGAAGTCAATTAAATCTAAGCAAAAGTAGCGCAGAAAAAAAGGCTACATCCCCATGGATGGTCATGGGAACACGACTTGCAAAAAGAAAATTAAAAGGAAGCTTGGCAGGTATAATCCCATGAAAATAAGCATGTAAGGGCATATGGTTGCTGTCTATAAATACACCATGCATGCAAACAGTAAGAGGAAAACAAAATATTTAAGCTAAATAACAGCGGTGGCATGAGAAAAAAACTCATATAAAGCGGCCATTAATAAAATTATTCTAAAAGTTGCACAAGCCTTGGAGAGCAGCACAGCTCTAGAATGCCCTTCTGGGGGCGGGGGGCAAAAAATCTGACTACTTTTAGCATGGATTTGGTTCAGTTTATGAAGGGAATTCCTGTGTACTGTGTAAAGCCATTGTCATGATAATAAGAACATATTAAATTTCAGTACTTTATTTATTTAGTGTCTTTGATCCAAAGCACTTATATAAAAAAGCAATAATGAAAATTCCTTTCAACCAGTACAATAAAAGTCATAATTCCTCGGGGCACTTCATTTTCTTTAGTAAAATGCAATTTGGACACGTTCCATTCAATATTTGCAGAAATGACAGAGCATCAGCCCTACGAATAATAATAAATCTAGAACGTAAGATAAGCTATAGGTTATTGAAATGATGTGTTGCAAAGTTTGGATCCAACCTTTGCAATGCTAAACTAGCAACAGCTGAGGGAATTTGTGACTCTCTGGCACGTTTACAGGTCTCTTCAAATGACTGCACTGAAAGTCATTGTTTTTCAGCGCTGTAAATCTACGGCTTGTGAAACTCAGATAAAACCACTGCTTGGAGCTGGATTCTCTGAAGGCCTCCAACCAACAGACCTAGTGAGAACTTGCAGCATCCTTGACATGGGTGGGAGACTTTGCCACCCCTGCGGCACGTAACCCAACCAGAGTGTATGTGCTGCTCAAGGCCGTCTCTTCCTTCCCTTATTTCTTTCATGGTATTTCAATCCAACAGGCAACCTAGTGCTGTGCCGCATTCTGGACGTGTGTTTGTAGGTGTATGATAGTTTACACACATGCAATATGAAGCAGGGACAAGACTGTTGAATTTATGCCTGTCACCCAGCAGAGAACTTGAACCAGCCCTCCAGAAGTGAAAACCTTAGCAAGATGTTTTGAGTTTGGACACCTAATTTGGGTTATCCTAGTCTACCTTCATGGCCATGTATATGGCTCTTCGATTTTCAAGGAGAGCAAGCAACGTCTTGCCTATTGACTTTATAACTTGTGCAGGCTATGTTGGAATCTCCAAGAGTTTTATCTGGTGAGGGTAGAAAGGACCCGTTCCCCTCACACTTCATGGCCTAAATCAACTCCCAGCTGATGTGAGGGGAGGGTGTTCAAAGGAAATGGGTGTGTGTGTGTGTGTGTTACGTTATTTCGCACTGTGCGTTCTGTGATAGATCACTGGGCATACAGGAATCTCATCCCGGGTGCTCAGCTTTCTTGTTTTACAGAACACAGCAGCACCATAAAAGATCTAAACCAGACAGCAACCTCTAATAGCCTAAAAAGGGGAATTACCAATTCGTACTGTATTTGCTTTATTCTGCCAGTTGGGCCACTTCTTGTTGTGGTATACAAACGCAGCCTTCCCAACATGGCAATTTTAGCTTTGGTATTTTAATTTCTCTTCTAAATAGTTTGAATTTATTTTCTGAACCTCTCTAGTCTTCACAAGTAAACTGAAACAAATTAAAAAGTAATAAGTTGGAACATTATATGTAATAAAGGGGATGGAAAAGCAGCAGGATCCAGAGAGAAATGCTGTTCTGCCCACTGACTGCCAGGGGTTTGTTTTATAGCACAGATCTCTAGAAGTATAACGAGAGGGAAGCAGTGGCCTCTGCCTCTCAGCTACAAGTGTTCAGTCTCTGTACAGTTGCATAAGGGAAGAGGCCGAGCACTCAAAAAATAAGTTTATGCAGATTCATGATTGCTCTTGAAAACACAGATGATCTGCTCAGATGATCTGCTCTGTCACGTCTTTTTTTTTTTTTTTTTTTTTACATAAAAAAGTACAGGCCAGCCCTTGAAAGGATTTAAATCGACTGCATCACAGAAGCAGGTAGGAGGATCTGCCCTCAGTGTGTACAATGTTAAGCTCTTTTTCTTTATCCGTGCCTTTCTTAGGCCCTTACACTCTTCCTTAGCTGTAAGTTGTGAGTTCTTTTCTGAGGGAAAATGTGACTTAAAGGGTTGTTTTTTTTTTTTCTTAAGAGTTTCCTTGGCAGAAAGCTTAATGGAATTGTCTGCCATCAACACCTGCTTTCAAGCTTTCCTGATAAAATTAGACTTTATATCTCAGCATCACATATGGTGTCTTTATAATTAGTCTTTTTGCAGTACATGAATGTCAGTTCCTAAAATGCTGCCTGTACTGTTCATGTGGGAATATTTCGCTTCATTAAACAAATCCAAGTTTTTTCATTGGAGCTTCTAATTGTTGAAAACCCACGGTTTTGTGTGTCTAATCTCAGAACCATTTTAACAGACCGAAATACAGTGTATCTGCATCTTCACTGGCACCGAGCTGTGTGCAGATCACTTCTGGAAAAGGGAACCTGAGATGTCTTCATGGGCCTCCATACCTAGAGTCACTTGTGGAAAGGTAGGTTTTGAATACGTAGCTATCCAAAAATGAGGGGCGGGCTTCTTCAGAGGGCTCAGTATTGACCTAATCTTGGAAGCAGAGGTAGGTCTATGCTTAGGAGCTTCTGAAAAATACTACCATGCATAACATTTCAGAACAAGAACACCCAGTTTTTAACACACGTGCTCAAAAGCAAGCAAACTTCCATCGAAATGTGAAGCTTGGAGGTGTTTTCAGACATGTGATGACCAAAATTACTGGTCAGAAAGATGGGGAAAAGTGTTCCCATGTCAGTGATTCACAGCTGATTGTTTTAAACCATTGTAAAACGCATGGGAAGTCCTACACTAGTACAGATACCAGTACAGGTGACAGGTGATTTTTCATGACTCGTGTCACAGCTGAGAATTTTTATTCCACTTGGGTACGTTCGTTTCTCTGCTCAGATGAGGAAATGCACAAAGCAACAGATCGTCACTATACCGCCAGCACTAATGTCATGGAAGCGGTAACATACTCGTATGGAGAAGTCAGCATTTAGTACCTACGCAACAGGATGAAAATGTGCAAACTGTCAACTTGTAATAGAAATGTCTTTAGTTTCTCAAGTGCAAAGTTAGTGCAGTGTCAGCAACACTATCCTCTAGGAAAAAAGAAGACAAATAGGAAAACATTTATAAACATAGCTCTTGATAGCTCTCATGCAAACTGCCGTCAGACTTGTACACTAATGCAGTGAATCATTCAGGCTCAGCTCACTGGGGGTACTCCTGCTCATATTGGTCAGACTGGCCATGAGGGATTTAACTTTATAAGCATAGTAGTCCCTTAAGTTGACTGACGGAACTTCTTTCATGCCATCACCAAAATCACAGCTTCTCATGGCACTCTCTAACTGCTTCTGACGCCTGTAGAAGTGGGAGAATTTATTGAAGATCAGTGTAATGGGAAGCACTACCACTAGGATACCAGCTAGGATGCATGCAGATGCCGTCAACTTGCCAGCAGTGCTCCCTGGCACAACATCCCCGTAGCCAACTGTGGTCATGCTAACGGTAGCCCACCACCAACAAGCAGGGATGGTGGCTAACCCCTCATTCTCTTCTTTCTCAATGGTGTAAGCCACTACTGAGAAAATGGAGATGCCAACAGAGAGGTAAAGTAAAAGAAGCCCCACTTCTCTGTAGCTATACTTCAGAGTGGCTCCAAGAGACCTGAGACCTGTGGAGTGTCTAGCAAGCTTTAAGATGCGGAAGATCCTCATGAGTCTCAGGACTTGTGCAACCCTGCCTAAATTTGCCAAAGTCGGACTACTTTCCACCACCAAGTTGACAATTAAGGTAATATAAAATGGCAGGATAGACATTAGGTCAATCAAATTCAGGGCATGCTTGAAAAATTTTAAAAAGTCAGGAGCTACTGCAAATCTCGCCACCAGTTCAAAAGTGAACCATGCAATACCAAAATGTTCCACGATTTCAAAGCGAGGGTCTTCCTCGGGGTTCCCGTTGCTGTCAACAATCTGAAAGTCTGGGAGGCTGTTCAGGCACATGGTCACGATGGAGCCCAGCACCACCACTATTGAAAGGACACTGAAGATTCGGCTTAAGACTGAGTACCCAGGATTATCCAAAGCGAGCCAGAGCTGCCTCCTGATGTTTCCAAAGGGCTGTTTGTCAAATTTAGAGGCATCGTTGTAAAATGCCAAAATCTCATCAAAAGAAGATGTGGTACTTTCCTGGTCACTTTGTTCTTCCCATTTCTCTTGGTCTGGCTCCATTTTCCTCCCGTGGTAGCTGTAACTGCAGCAGGAGTCTATAAAGAATTCATTGATTCCCCAGTATTCAATCTCCTGGCTGAAAGAAAACACGCAGAGTTCACCCATCACATGGAGCTTGCCGGTGTTATAAAAATGTAGCACGTAAGGGAAGAGCTCGGGGTTCCTGTCAAAATAAAATTCATTCTTGGTGTCATCATAGTCGTCACAGAGCTCCAGTATTGACTCCTTTGAGTGGCAGCTCAGCAGTTTGCCCAGCCTGGTCTCGGGGAACCTTAATAACGTGTTGGATCTCATCTTTTTCTTAAAGCCTCCAACGTTGATGCTGATCTCATTATCTTCAAAATTCGCTTCAGATAAAGCCTTCAGGCTCTGCCCTGTCATAGTGAGCTCCTTCCAAAGGTGTACAAGGAATGAAAACCTAGGATGCGATTGCACAGAAAATCAGCAGAATGAGCAAATCTACGGCATGTTCACCTATTGATGCTTGCTTTCTTTTCTTTTTTTTTCTTTCTTTCTCTCCTTTTTCCTTTCTTTCTTTCTTTCATTCTTTCTTCCCTTTTTTCTTTCTTCCTCTTTCTTTCTTTCCTTTTTTCTTTCTTTCTTTCGCTCTTTCCTTCTTTCTCTCTCCTTTCCTTCTTCCCCCTTTTCCCCTCTTTCCCCCCTTTCCCCCTTCCTCCCACTTCCCACTGAAGACACCTAGGGCGGCTCCTTTGTTCCCGCTGCAGCTCC